>NW_020174301.1:263546-323741 GCF_003031525.2 Neophocaena asiaeorientalis asiaeorientalis
AAAAAAAAAAAAAAAAAAATTAGACTGTGGGTCAGGATATCACTAAGCACATAGAAAATTTCTTTTCAAATACATATTCCTGTGGCTCTTCATTCATATATTATGGTTTAGAAAGTCTGTGATAGTATTGAGAAATGGATATTTTAAAAGTTCCCTCAGGTCACACTTCTAGTTAAAGATACACTCTAACCAGAATGACTTAATTAAAATACATTACCTATGGAGAAAAGACAGCCTCTTCAATAAGTGGTGCTGGGAAAACTGGACAGCTACATGTAAGAGAATGAAATTAGAACACTTCCTAACACCATACACAAAAATAAACTCAAAATGGGGCTTCTCTGGTGGCACAGTGGTTGAGAGTCCGCCTGCCGATGCGGGGGACACAGGTTCGTGCCCCAGTCCAGGAGGATCCCACATGCTGCGGAGCGGCTGGCCCGTCAGCCATGGCCGCTAAGCCTGCGCGTCCAGAGCCTGTGCTCCGCAACGGGAGAGGCCACAACAGTGAGAGGCCTGCGTACCTCAAAAAAGAAATAAAAAATAAACTCAAAATGGATTAAAGACCTAAACATAACGCCAGACACTATAAAACTCTTAGAGGAAAACATAGGCAGAACACTCTATGACATAAATCACAGCAAGATACTTTTTGACCCACCTCCTAGAAAAAGGAAAATAAAAACAAAAATAAACAAATGGGACCTAATGAAACTTAAAAGCTTTTGCACAGCAGAGGAAACCATAAAGAAGACCAAAAGACAACCCTCAGAATGGGAGAAAATATTTGCAAATGAAGCAACTGACAATGGATTAATCTCCAAAATATACAAGCAGCTCATGAAGCTCAATACCAAAAAAACACCCCAATCCAAAAATGGGCAGAAGACCTAAATAGACATTTCTCCAAAGAAGATATACAGATTGCCAACAAACCCATGAAAGGATGCTCAACATCACTAATCATTAGAGAAATGCAAATCAAAACTACAGTGATGTATTATTACCTCACACCGGTCAGAATGGCCATCATCAAAAAGTCTACAAACAAAATGTTAGAGAGGGTGTGAAGAAAAGGGAACTCTCTTGCACTGTTGGTGGGAATGTAAGTTGATACAGCCACTATGGAGAACAGTATGGAGGTTCCTTATAAAACTAAAAATAGAACTACCATACGACCCAGCAATTCCACTACTGGGCATATTCCCTGAGAAAACCATAATTCAAAAGGAGTCATGTACCACAATGTTCATTGCAGCTCTATTTACAATATCTAGGACATGGAAGCAACCTAAGTGTCCATCGACAGATGAATGGATCAAGAAGATGTGGCACATATATACAATGGAATATTACTCAGCCATAAAAAGAAACGAAACTGAGTTATTTTTAGTGAGGTGGATAGATGTAGAGTCTGTCATACAGAGTGAAGTAAGTCAGAAAGAGAACAACAAATACCTTATGCTCACACATATATATGGAATCTAAAAAAAAAAAAAAACAGAAGAGTTCTGAAGAACCTAGGGGCAGGAAATGAATAATCTTGGACATGGGGAGGGGGAAGGATAAGCTGGGACGAGGTGAGAGAATGGCATGGACATATATACACTACCAAATGTAAAACAGATAGCTAGTGGGAAGCAGCTGCATAGCACAGGGAGATCAGCTAGGTGCTTTGTGACCACCTAGAGGGGTGGGATAGGGAGGGTGGGAGGGAGATGCAAGAGGGAGGTGATATGGGGATATGTGTATACATATGGCTGATTCACTTTGTTATACAGCAGAAGCTAACGCACCGTTGTAGAGCAATTATACTCCAATAAAGATGTTGAAAAAAATTAAAAATCCATTATCTACCTCCAAGCAGGGGCACAGTCAGACTAATTCAGGAAGGGATACCTATCTTGGAACTCAATGGTTCTCAAAATTAGTGAGCATGCAAATCCTAGTCTGAGCTCCAGGAATACTCATTTTAACAACTCCTTGGCTAATAATGTTAGCCAATCTTTACTGGGCATTTAAGATGTACTAAGAACTGTTTTGGGAGCATTGCATCAGTTACCTAATTTGCACTTCACAGAAACATTAAAAGTTAGCTATTATGTCCAACTTTACAGATGAGGAAACTGAGGCACAGAAAGATTAAATTAAATTATAAGCATTGTACTAGGAGATGACAGAGATGGGATTATGGGATTTAAACCTAGGCAGTGTGACTCTCAATCTTGCATCTTTCCCACTGCATTATTTATTATCCAGGTGATTCTGATACATCTTAAGTTCCAGCATGAATCAAGTTAAGGATAAACATGAAGAGGCTTAAGATTGAGCAGTCCATGAATCACTGTGACAAATAATATGTGTTCCTTACTTTTCCACTCTCAGTTAAATCTCCATCCAAACAACTCTGAACTCCAAGTTTGTACATCCAACTACCTATTCTGAATGTCTCAAAGGCAATCAAAATATTATATCCTAAAACTAACTGACAAGCTTTTTTCTGAAACTTTCTTTTTTTTCCTGCTGTTACAAATCTCAACAGATGTTAACAGTATTGCAAGCCTGCACCTGGGAATTATGCTCAATACATTCTTCACCAACATTTCCCACCATCTCCTTATAATTATAAATTAGTTCTATCATTTTATCTCCAAAATCCCTCTCCAACCAAGTACTCTCCACTTCCACTAACAACTCCCAAGTCCACATCGCCATCATGTTGCTTTGGTGACTCCACAAACCTTCTAAATGGGCTCTGCTACTTGCACCCTCCAATATGTCTATCATACAGTGGCAAGAGTGAAACCGAGCAGGACCCTGTGGGGCTTCTAGGCACAGAAGCCTTTCCGTGTCCCACATTTCTTGTTTGTAGGGCATAGGTTTCAACCTCCATAACCTTCCCTGAGTTCCAAAGGGCAGGTTCAAACAGTTGCTAATTAGAGAAGGAAGGGGATGCAGAGACAAGGGAGAAGTCAAGAAACAATAGTGCAGCCTTGAGACAGGATCCTGGTTCTGCCTCAAGGGATACGCATAACAATATCTTTGAGCTTTTCTGCAGAACTAAACCCCCAACAAATGGAAGATGTTAACTACTTGATGAAGCTTTCTTCATTCCAGAGAGAAGCTCATCAGGAGACCACCTGAGGCCAGATTAAAGGAATGCAGGGCCTACACACACCCCGATCTGTATCAGCAACCCTACCCTTGAGCCATTACTATAAAACACCTCACCAAATCCTCCCCAGTTTGGGACACACAGTTTTGAAGGGCATGAGCCCTCTGTGTACCCCTTTGCCTGGCAAAGCAATAAAGCTATTCTACTTCACCCAAAACTGTCTCCGAGATTCAATTTGGCATCAGTGCACAGAGACTGTTTCTGGCATAATGAGTAACCCTTCCATTGTGTAATACCTGAAGCCCAAAATACTTAGCATTTCCTGGAAGATCCTCCATATACCAGCCTTGTCTATCTCACAGCCCTCTGCTCAGACCACTTTTCCCATTTTTCCAACTTTCAGCCACTTCCTTTCTAGGTTAAGTCTTTGCACATATGGGCCTTGGTGCCTGCAGTTCTCCCCTTAATCCACCTTGGATGGTTACTTGACCACTCCCAGACTTATCTATAAAATGGGACTAAAATGCTGCCAATTGGAAGCCATATAAAGATGAAATAAAACAAGTCACTGGCACATAAAATGTTTAACTTTTTTTTTTTCTAAAAAGTTCCAACTCTTAAAATTTTATCCAACATCCTAAAAAGATATATCCATTTTCTTTTTCCTCAAATTGTATTGAATCTCTAGGTTGGAAAGAACCTTTAAAGAATTTATCTATCTCAATTCAGATAATTATTAAATCAGAGTGCATCTTCATCTCAAGGAGGCTATAGCAGTTTAAATTACTATCAAGTTAACAATACCGCTAGGATGTTGCATCTTTGCCAAATAAAGGTGTTGAACTTTTATAACTTTTAACACTACTGCTTTGTTTCAGAATCATTAATGAAACATATACGCCTTCAGAGGCACTGACATGAAAAACAGAAAGATTTCAAATAAATGAGCAAGTAAAAGAATAATAACTAGGGTCTAATTTTAGAGAGCAGAGTACAGCACTCAATAATTTGAAAATGAATTGAACCTTCATATTGGTGTAAAAGTTGGAAGCATAGCCAAGTTCTCATTGAGGCGAGATTAATGTTTACTTAATAAATATATTGTTAAAAACTGGCTTGTTGAAGGCACAAAAGTGTACTATATAAGGAAGATCTATATCAGAGCACATCCAACTTTGTACAGCAAGAAAGTAGAGTGTTTGAAGGATATTACACACTTGTGAAAATGGAAATGTTGGGAGATTCTGGAGATGATAGCAAAGACAACAACGTTATTTATGTTGAATTTAAATTATTAGAAAATTGGCTTCGAATAATTAGCTGCTTGTAGACAAATCAAAATAAACAAGTTTATGATATTAATAAATGAAAGAATTGGTGACAAGAGAGTTATTTTTAAAAAATTATCTTTAAGAAATTGAAATTATTAAAACTCAATATTCAATATGTTATTAAACTCCCTTGGGGGATCTCTGTAATTCTCCGTAGCGCTTACTAGGAAGAGTTTTAGGCGGTCAGCATTATAATTTCATCCAGAAGTACTGTGCAGAGATTATAGAGACAAAGGACTGATCATCAGGCATCCTTTGCACAGTGCCAGGGCTAAGAGCTAGGCTTTACACTCAGACATGGGTTCAATTCCACCATTAACCCTTAAAGCCTGTGCAAATTTGACCAATTACATAAGCTTTCTTAGCCTCGGTTTCTTCATCTGGAAGACAGGGGTAATACCATCTACTCATTGGTTTATTTGAGGAATCAAATAAGGTGATTATGTAAAGTGGCAGAACCAGGATTCCAACCCAAGTATTCTAACTCCAGAACCCCAGATCTTAAAAGGAAAACGCTATACCCACCCTTCCACTCTGTCAACGTGGTTTGATTTGGTTGCACACAAATGTGCCTAGAACATAGTAAGTGCTCAGTACAGGTCATCATAATCCAGAATAATAGTTCCTTTCACTTTTTTTTTTGACATTTGACCATATTGATCAAGAAGATAAATATCAGACTTCGGCCTAGCTTGTCATCTTCAAAGACTGAAAATGGCATGTGAGACCCAGCAGGAAATCTGGTGAGACTGGGGCGAAGGAAGAAAATGAGCAGTGTGAACAGAAGCAAGACATCCATTTCCTGGAGGCACTTGCAGAGATAATATGATGTGCTGCAAGCTGGGGCTGTATATTTTTTGTCTTTTGATTGCTTTACTCGTCACCCACAAATGCCAGCTTCTCAAACTAGCATTTGTATAGGCAATCAATGCCATTTAGCCCAGACAAGTTGATCCCTGCCCTGTGATGAAGGCTGACTTTTCCACACATCTAGACCTGGGGAGAAATTTATGGTTTAGGAGCCAATCTCCTTATTTATACTAACTAGAAAGGGGAAAAATAAAAGCTTTGCCCCTAAATTAAGTTTGAATTTTTTGAAAAATTGTACTTTAAATACACTAGAGGTCACTATTTTAAAATATCCTCAGATAAAATATATTTTAATTAACCAATGTTTTAATAGAAATTACATAATGGGTTTTATCCAGTTGACTACTGAATTTCTACTCTCTAGTACTGTTTGACACATAGGACATGCTATAAATATTTGTAGAATGAATGAATATGTCTCTAAGATGGTGATCATAATCCTACCTGCCTCACATATTTGTAATGAACAACATGATTTATTTAAAGCATTAAGTGCCTAGATTATAGGAAGGGCTCCATAGGTTAGCAATTATTACTAACAAAAAGTTTGACTAGAGATCCCAGTGTGCAGTGCTGTGAGATTACATTTAAGAAGGGTACAAACAGTTAAAGAAAAATATCACAGGAGTCTGTAGTTTTTTCCATTGGCAGTTGCGGGGGTGGCGGTTAAGGAGAGGAGGGACATATTTGTAGTACATAACATCATTTGGGCATTAGTGTACAAAATGATTTCCAGGAATGAGAGATGAAAAGAAGGGCAACTCTAATTCCTCCAAGCCTCAGTTTCCTCATATATAAAATGGAGATGATAATACTTGCAAAACCTATCTTATGATAGTCTATGGATGAAAAATAAGAGGTGTAATTATTCATGAAGACAAATGTAATGTGCTATATAGAAAAATATACAATATGGTCATCCTGTATGGTTGTGTTCATGAATATCAGTTGTGACTCAGAGAAACATATTCTCATTAGCAAACTGGCCCACCCTTTGCTCTCCTGGACCTCATTTGTAGGAGCCTCCACGTGAACAGTGTAAAGGCTGGGAATGATATGGCTATAGACAAATTAGCATTTTCCTGAAGAGAAAGGAGGAGGAGGGGAAGGGGGGAAAGGAGGATATGAAGGTCAAAGGAGGAAGATAAACTGTTACAGGGAGAAAAAGATATTTGAAAATATCTTGCTGACCCTGGTCCTTGACTTCTGTGGATGTCTTATCTTCTTATCAAGTTTCTTTTAGCCCCAGGGCATTTCAATTAAAAAAAAAAAAAGGACCTGGAATGATAGCCTGAGATAGCCTAAACAGATTATAAACTTTAATCTCCAACTTTATTTAATTAAACTAATGGAAAACTGTGCCCTTGCCAAACCTATTAGCACCTGATAATAAAGTTGTTAACAGAGGTCCAATAGTTGATCATTTTTAGAAAAACTTGCTAACATTTCACTTTTAGGTTGAGTGCTAATTAGCCTTTCACCTGAATCTTGACCTTGCAAAACGGAGTTACATAAAACTATCAGAAAAGGAAGAGAGTTGGGTACAGACCTGTAGGATCATGCACAGGAAATGCTAAAGGCTGGTCCCATTTAGAGATGGATGTGTAAGGCTGGTGTGGGTTGAGCAGGACCAAAAAAGCCAGAAAACAAGGGAATGCAAGACTGCAGGAGGCTGGCGGCTACTGAAGAGGCTGGCACAAAAAAATGAGTCCAGGGAGGCCAGTAGATATGAGTTAAATGTACACATTTAGTTCACATAGGTAACATCTAAAAGACAGTGAGTCCTGTGCTCTCTAAAGGCCAAGGAGCTTAGAACATGAATATTCACCCTAAGGCACAGACACCTTACTCGCCATGCCTTCTTTACATACTGCTGAATAAGTGTGATTGGACAAGACAGGCTTGAATATTTAAGGCCAAACAGAGACTATGTATAGAGTAAGTGCTATTAACTAAGGCAGACATGATCTTGGTTTTTCCTATAGGAAGAAAGAACAGCATTGAGAGGAGAGTTATAGGGTTGGGAATTAAGAGAGAACAGGGCTTAATTCTCAATTTGAAAACTCAGAGCAATTTTGAACCTTGTGAAAGTTCCTTAGTATCTATGAGTCTCTATATTATTTTCATATATATCTTGAATACTAATACAAAGCATTTTGTAGAAAATGTGGAAATACAGAAAATTAAGAGAAATAAGTTGTAAATAGTCTAGAAGATGACACTTTAGAGATGACTATTACATTTTATATATTTCTGTCTAGTTCCCTCATGGAACGATACTTTATACATGATTTGTACCCTGATTTATTTCACATATTTTATGTACTAGGTATTTCATATGTATATATTTCATATGTATAATTAAGACTCTAAAAGCACAATTTCTGAGGCTGTAAAATGATCCATTATATGAATGTAGCATCATGTATCTAAGAAGTCAACTTATCTGAGGCTGTCATGTGGAAATAACACATGGAGATAAAGGAGAGGAAGGATGGTGAGAGACTAAAGAAGACTCAGTTGCTCCCCCGCACCTAACTATTTGAGTCCCAGCCCAGGTGCAGACACGTGCGTGAAGAAAACTTTGGGATGAACCATGTTGTACTGTTGAGGGTCTTTTTTTTTTTTTTTTTTTTTAAGTTTTTGCAGCTTAAGTACAAAGCACATGAATGTAAAAGCATTTCCAAAAATAAGACAAAACATTTGCACGTATCTTGTTTAATTCAGAAGGCTTCAGATCGAGACGAGTGTTACTTGAAGAGCTATAATTGAACTTGGGAAAACACACTTGGGAAGCTTCATCCATCTGAAGCTTCATTTATCATTCATGAATGTGGTTTAGATCATGAGATACTGGACCTTGACCCTGAGCCTGATGCTACAATAGATGACACTTTGGGGGGATCCTAAGAGGTAGTGAGTATATTTTGTATTTGGGAGGAATGTAAATAACTTTGGCAAGAGGGTGGCCACTGGTTAGTTTTAAAACATGTCTGCAAACCGTATGACACTCTTCCCATCAAAGATGGAGTCCCTTGGGTTCCCCTGGTGGTGCAGTGGTTGAGAGTCAGCCTGCCGGTGCAGGGGACGCAGATTCGTGCCCCGGTCCGGGAGGATCCCACATGCCGTGGAGCGGCTGGGCCCATCAGCCATGGCCGCTGAGCCTGCACGCCCGGAGCCTGTGCTCCGTAACGGGAGAAGCCACAACAGTGAGAGGCCCGCACACCGCAAAAAAAAAAAAAAAAAAAAAAGATGGAGTCCCTTAAACTCAAATGACTTGTGACTTCTTTGATTAACAGAATGTGGCAAAAGTGACGTTGCATGATTTCTGAGGCTAGAACAGAAAAAAATCGTGTTGTCACTGGTGGTCCACTTGCTCTGGGGGTGTTCATCTGCCATGCAAGAATTCAGTCTACTCTGAGGCTGTTGTGTGGAAAGTCTGCTTGAAAGGGAAGTAAGGAAGAGAGGAGAGGAGAAGGGAGAACAGCTCCCAGCTACCTGAACTTTCCAACCAAGATGCCATACATACAGTCGAGAAGCTTTTGTTATGACCCCAGAGCCAGCCTCTAACTCTAGCCTAATGAGAAATCCTGTGTCTGCTGGGCCCAGTCAACCCTCAGATTTATGAACAAAATATTATAACTGTCATCATTTTAAGTTCCATGATGGGTGGTTTGTTATGCAGGAACTGTGATTAAATGAGACAATGTAGGTAGATGCAGAGGACATGGCAGTTGGTATATATTGCAAAAGTCAGTTATCTTCCGGCTCCTTTTGTGGAAATATCAGTACTTTAAGAGCTAGAAACGGTATCAAGAAGGCTTTAATATAATCTCTTTTCTCCAGATACCAACCCAGAAAAAAATTTAGCCCTGTCCCTCAATGTGACCTCTGCAGGAAATCTGCAATGTATCCTGGTAAGGGTTTAAAGTCTCCAAGCATATGATCCAGCAATCCCACTCCTGGGAATATATCCAGAGAAAATGATAATTTGAAAAGATACCTGCACCCCAATATTCAGTACAGTCTTATTTATAATAACCAAGACATGGAAGCAACCTAAGTGCCCATCGACAGAGGAATGGATAAAGGAGGTGTGGTACATATATACAATGTAATATTACTCAGCCATAAAAAAGAATGAAATAATGTCATTTGCAGCAACATGGGTGGAGCTAGAAATTATCACACAAAGTGAAGTAAGCCAGACAAAGATAAATATCATATGATATCACTCATATGTAAAATCTAAAAAAAAAAGATAGAAATGAACTTATATATAAAATAGAAATAGACCCACAGATATAGAAAACAAACTTATGGTTACCAAAGGGGAAAGGGGGGATAAATTAGGAGTTTGGGATTAACATACACACACTACTATATGTAACCTACAAGGGAATAGAATCTGAAAAAGATATATATGTATGTATAACTGAATCACTTTGCTGCATTCCTGAAACTAACACATTGTAATCAACTATACTCTAATAAAAAATAAATTAAAAAAATAAAGTCTCCAGGATTTATTTATTTAAATTCAACTTTTTTTTTGATCCAAACTCTACTCAATTTAACATGGATTTATTTAGCTCCTGCTACACACCCAGGACTGTGTTGAATGGATGATGAGATACACAGAGTCAATTCTCAAGGAACATTTGGGAATTATACTGCCACCCTAACAGTGGCCTCCCTCAATCCTCAGCCTCCTTTATACAGCCATTGACAACCCCCTTTTCACTATGTGTGTGTTTGGATGTGTGAATATGCTGAGAAACAAAAGTGAAACATTTATTGAGTTTTCTAAGCACTAGCCTGTGTTAGGGAGTTTGCATAGATTATCTAATTCAAAAGCTCTCAACAACCCTATGAGTTAGATACTATTTCTACCCCATTTTATAGAAATTATAATAAGTTAGGCTCCAAAAGCCTACTTTTGGACATTAAACAAATGCCCAAGATCATGCAACTTTTAAAAGGCAAATTTGGGAGTCAAACCTGAGTCAAAGTGACTCCAGCAACTTGTATCCCTGATGAGAAACGTAGTCAATCTCTTTAAACCTCTGTTTGCTCATCTGTATAATCAAAATAATGACCACAAGGCCTACACTAGGTTTCTCTGAAGTCTGACATTTTAGCGTAAGCAGACAGACCTGAGTTCAAATCTCAGACCTCCTACTTACCACCCTATCAAACTTGAGCACATTTCTTAACCCTCTTAAGCCTCCATAGCTTCATTAGTGACATAAATATAGCAGTACTATTTACCTTGGTGGTTACTGTAATGCATTGATGAAGAGATGGATGAGCGCTTAGCACAGGGTCTGGCACATGGCATATTTTCATCAACTATGGTGGTGGTAGCAATGTGATTGTTATTTCTGATAATACTCCCTCTGATCTAACCACTTTTCTGTGAATTTATTCCTGGATTCTTTTATTCGATGACTCACCACATATTAAGAGTTTGATCTCTTCCTGATGCTGAGAACCAAATATCTTGAAATGCCTCTCCCTTTGCCAACGTGAAGGTGAATCTCTGAGCTGGAGACAGGCAGGGGGCGCTAACGAGGAGAGCAAGTGCTCTTGGATAATAATTTCTGCCTGCATCTCACTGAGAAACCTGTCTCCCACTCCCCATGACCTCCCTCCACCAAGTTACATCATTATATCCAGCAGAGAGGCTGCTTCTTGTGTCTCTTATTTTTCCCTCAATTTTTTTCAGCCAATTATTTCAGCACAATCTTACGTCCTTTACCATGAACAGCTTCTCCACACAAATTCACAAAGTCCTTTACCCAGTACTTCACAAAAGTAAGTTTTCTGATGGCTAGAAAAAAAAAAAAGCCAATGACAGCAGAAAGTCATTTCACAAAAAGAATAAGATAGGTGCATTTTCTCTGGGCCATCAACTTCTAGCAGTTTGGGGATTGCTGGGAGAGGCAGAGGTAGATGAAGGATTTGCCAATAAATGAAGAAAATAGAAGGGGTTCTAATATCTCCAACCTACCGGCTGAAATATCCTGGGAAATGACTAAAGGCTCACCTACTGACAGCTAACAAGGCCATCCTGGCAGCCTCTGGTATCTCCCATTCAATTGGTAGGAGAAAGCAGGCTAGTACAATGCCTTTCAGAGAGCTGCACTTTGCAAAAATGTTTCGATGAATGAAATGGCCAAAGTACAACAACTTTCTTGGCTGATTATTTTTACTAACAATATTTTTTAAGATGCATGTCTTTGGGCCAGTTACTTAACTAGAATCCCTGTTTTCTCTTGAAAAGTGGAAATGGTAATCATACCCATGCATTGCTGCTTGTGAAATTAAATCTTGACAGATATAATATATATGATAGACAATATGTGATCCACATATATATTAGATGATGATAATAATAAAATCATTTTTCAGCAATCATGAAATGAGCAATATGTTCAAGACATGGGAGATGTCAAGCCTCTGTCTTCCAGAAACATCCCATTGTATTGGGGGTGGGGAGGTGAAGTAGAAAAATATCAAATAAAACCCCACAAAAAACAGTATAAAACATAGCAAACCAAACAGCTTTTGGCTCAATCCTAGCACAGACTCATATTTTAAGAAACCTCAATGTGACAACCATAAATCATTGAAATTTAGTATTTATTTTCCTTGAAGCCTAGCTATGTATACCAACTGAGGATCCCGTACGTCACTCTCAGCAAACCTCCTTACATTCTCTCACACCCAGCCTCCCTCACTCATGCATGGCTGCAGGACTTTCAAAATCTGTCTCTCCTTTCCTCCATCCCCAAATCTCCTTAAAATACAAATAAAAACCATCTTTTTCTACATCAGAGCCATAAGCCCAAACAGGCTTTGATGTTATCCTCCAGCCTCTGCCTTCTCTAGCTTAGTTATTTGTTATTCACATCAACTTAAGCCTGTGGCCCTTTCCAAATTTTCTAATCTTCTTTACTCAGATTCTACACCATAAAGAAAGACCTGGGAGTGGACACAGAAATCAAGTCACCCCTCCATAAAAATCAGCAGGGAGGGGGGACAATTTCAAACACTTGGGAATTAATATCATTTTCTTTATCCCTGTCCCAGCTGTAGAGGAATGCTAGAGATAATATACACCTTAAAGGTACAAACAAAGTGCTGTGTGCTGAAGCACTGTTAAGGCAGCTGTGTTGGTTTGGTTTAGGGATGGGATAAAAGGTGTAAAGTTAAATATTTGTACCAGTTAAAAAAAGAGAGGATGAAGGGCACTCCCCCCTCAAGAAAGGGAGTAAGCAGGTGGTAAGGCCAGCAAGAGAAGCTGGGGCCACACGTGGGAGGGGGCAGAATCTGGGCGCAAACTGAGAGCTATGCTGGTAGGAAACTCATCTGCTAAGAGGGCAGCAGGCTGTGGGCAGCCACAAAGGGCAGGAAGAGCAGTGGGAGAGGCCACTGAAAACATCTAAGCAATAGGGAATGTTTCTTTGATTGAGTGAATGATCTTGAGTGAGTTTCTGAACCTTCCCACCAGGTGAAGAAGAATGAAAAATGGCTTGTTACCCTTTCTTTCTCTCTCAGAGCTGGCTGCTCTGCAAAGTCTATCTTCAGATAATGTTTTGTAACCATACGTGAATGGTGGCTTACACATGAATCTGTAACTGCTATTTTCACCCAGGTAACAGCTTTGAAAAGAGGACAGTGGCAATGGCTGCTCGATCAGAAAATGAAAGCAGAGTGGTTCTCAAAGCTTCAGCACTAGAGCCTGTATTTCGCAGGCTGTCCCGACTCCAGGCCTCCCTGAGTCTCTGAGCCAGATCAGGCCAGTCTTATCTCTGTCTTAAAGTATTTCTGGGGGTTTACATGTATGTCTCCAAGTATGTCTGTGTGTCTATGTCAGTGAAACTATCTTTGAACTATATGTATGTGTCTTATTTTTTTGTATGTAACAAAGGAAGGGATTGAGAAACTTCTACTCAGTCCAGCTATGCTCCTAAACTATTCTGTGTTGCTATCAAACAAATCCATAGGAAAGCAAGTTTTTCAGGACTTGACTGCAAAACAGGATCACCTTTATGCTTTTAAAACCATTCTGATGATAAAACCCTATTTCTACCAATTTTTAATTACTTAGTCTTTTCTTGGATGAGGTCCAGACATCAGACAATTTTTAACTTCCTTCCTACTGATTGTAATATAAAGCCAGGTTTCAAAACGACCCTACCAGTGAGAAGGCTGAATTTCTTCATGGAAAGCTTGAATTGCTTCAACTATATGAGTCTTTACTTACATCATGCTGCGGTAGGAAAGAGTACTTAAGTCTCATGTAGAAGAGAACAGATCCCCTCCTTTCCTGCTGAGTTGGGAGGTACTCCATCCACTGGAGCCTAGAGGATTGACCTATGAAAATAACTGAAGAGAAACTTCCTTCCCAGCTCTCTTTCTCTTTTATCTAGCACTTGTTTGTTCTTATATATAGCTCTGCATCATTAAAATGAAAAAGTGTTTTCTTAATTTACATATAAGCTCTTCACATCCCCTACAGGCCTTTGGCAAAAAAAAAGGAATTTATTAGTTAATAAAATAAGTACTACATAAAAATTTAAATGCATGTTTTGGAGAATACTTTACATAGTAATGAAAAGAGGAAGGGCAGTAAATGGAACAGAATTGATAGCCTTGAAGGATGGGGATTTAAGGACAGGAGAGAGAGAGGATCAAAACATTGGAAAGGAAAAAAAAACCAAACACTGCAGATGTTTAACCTGGGAGACAGGGCCACTTTTATCCTAAAAGATACTTTTCCACAAATCAAAATCCTGCTTTCCTCTAGGATTCAGCCCTGCTTACATTCTCAGCTTACATCCTTTTTTAGTGAACATCCCCGAAACCCTGCAAGAGTGGGACAGCCTGCCTGGTGTCCATGTAGCCCTCCTCTCATCTCTGACTCTCACCCTTTTGGAGCTCTCCATGGTACTGAACATTTGGGTTCTGCCACCCATAAACAAGAAATCAGGTGGACCGACACTTGATTACCCAAAAGGGAAACTGGATGTATAAACATTCTTCAGTTCCACTATTGCATTAAGCTGTGAGAATCACAGTAAGGTGCTGAATAAATATTTGTGGGATAAAGGAATAGATTACTGTTTAACAACTTGTCAGAACTGAAAGAGCAACTCATAAAGCTCTCTTGACTGAAGCCAGTGAAAAGAATCAACGGGAAGCTTTGTAACATGAGCACAGTTATCACCCCAGGAATATGTCTTGGAAACAAAACATTCATGAAAAAGCATGAGAAAGATGCTATTTCTATGGAATGTCTCCATTTGTATCAACTACCTAAGGAGACAGGTGTATTAGTTATCCCAGTTGCACTGATGAGAAAACCTAAGCCCAAAAGATCAAATAACACATCCAAGGTCAGATGATATGTAAGTGAGAAAGCCCGAATTCCAGTTCAGAAACAAATTTATCAATAAAATGATCAAAATAATTTTCTTCCCCCTTGGGAAACAAGAATGACTCCTTCTCCCTTTTCCTCTCACTTCATGATTTATTATGTAACCTGTAAATGTTTACTGGTATTGTTATGCAAATACAGTCCCTAAAAAGAAGTTGTGTTTAGCCTGCAGCACTGCTTTGACTTACGACTTAGAGTGATGGATTTATGTGGTGGAGGGGCTAATAAATGACAGACGCCCATATCCTACGATGAAGTTAAACCTCTGCTAACAATGAAAGGAAGAAAATGAAACAAACCAAAAATAAATAAGCTTCTCAAAAAATAAAATCCTAAAGTTCTAGAAGTTTGTACAATATTTGATCATTTAAATAAAGTCACCACTAGAAGTATCACAAACTGCTAAAGTGATTCTGCTAGCACATGTATTCAACAGCTTTTTATCTGACCCACAGTCTTGTCTACTTCTTGTACTCTTCATACTCTCCACCAACCAACACCAGATGTATTTCCACATGTGGCTATTGGCAATAAGATCAGGCTGTGACTTAGTATTGGAAAACCAGCTTTGAGAAGCAACGGTGCAGGATTTGCAGACACGGAGATGAAGGAAAGCAAACGTCAAGTTTTGGAGGAGGCCATCAAGAGGATGTGACCACTGGTTGACCCAGGAGCTGGACCTGGGCAACTGGAGGCTCCTCACCCCCTCCTCTGTCCTAGGGATGTACATCCTGCCCATTATTCCCACAGTGGAAGCCCTCTCCAAGGACACAGCTTTGAGAGAGCAATGTGTTATTGAGGTTATCTGGACGGTGTATGTGACTGAACCCAGTTAAGGCTTCTATATGAACATTCTGACAGGCAGGCACAGAGATCTTAAGACTTGTGGCTGCGTAGGACAACCCTCATGTAAGTTCCCTTCCTTATTAAATTCACTACCTACCAATTTGGAGTGGCCTCTTTCTTTGCTCTCATTGTCCACTGTGTTCGAAGGTCAGTTTCAGATTTCACCTGGGAAATTCCAGGGTTTGCAAGCCAACACCTTGGCAGTGATTTAAGAGATCCTGGTAAGAAAGTAACCACTTACACTGGCAGAAGAATCCAAATAGGCAACATTTGTATGCTTTAACTACTTACTTCTAGAACTGGATATTCTAAATAAATGAATAAAATTTCAATGTTTGCTATTAATTAGTCATTTTCTATGAATACTGCAGAAAGAAAAAATTCATACACTACAAAAAAATTAACTTATGATGAATTTTCTGGTAAGGATATTTTAGTAGAGAATTTTTAACTGCAGAGACCTTTGAAAGCCACTAGAAATAAATCTCAGACAACCAAAGACATGAGATTTCTCCATTTGTTTGTAACCTGGGATATTTAATAATCTATGGCAAACTTTATTTTTAGGTTTAATAATTTCCATTAAGACATTTATATTTTCCAGATATTTATATACGTGTTGCCTAGTATAGAAGGAACTTTTTGAAATGAAAATACAGAAGTTTATCAGAAGTCGAGTAAAGGTAGCCATGTGCCAAATGGGATTACAGACAATTGAAGAAGACTGTACAGGAAAAATAACTTTACATAGTCAATGACAAATTTGCAGAAACCAAATCTTGAAAAAAATAAATGATAATGTTTTTATTCAGTGTTAATCACACGTTCATATGCAGATGTAAGCTTTTTAAGAAATACATTAATGTCACTGAAAAGTATTAATTTATTTCTTTTTACTTTCTGTATTATAAACATTTTTTTACCATTACGATTCTACATTTAAAATTTGATAAATGAAGAAATGCACTCTGTATTTTGGGCCATCATTTTTATTGCTTATTTTATGTAATTATTATTAATAAAATAATTGTGTTACATAGATAAGGGGGCTACTAAAAATGATGCACTCTGATGTCAAAAACACTAGATGTCCCATTGGGTAGTAGGTAGATGGGGAGATGAAATTTACCCATGCTTCTGCATCTATTTTCCTAGCTTTTCAAACTCTTATAAAGCAGCTATGGTCACTCCAAGTTCTTTCAAGGTACACTAAGTAGGAAAAGACCATCCTGTGCCAGGTTGAGGGTTGGGAATACGAACGTTACTTAATTTGGTAAGAGGTGGCAAGGGATGCATTATCCACTATGCACAAACTGGCCATAAATTAAGAGGTCCTAAGTAGCTGCAATTGCTTTTTAGCTTATCTCAGTTTGCATTCCCTGAATCCTAAATTATACACCATTATGCACTGATTCCCTTAGGACCTGGGGAAACTGCAACCCACTTCTTCACAACCCTCTTGCCAACAGGCTGCCCAGCTGTTAGGAGACAGCAATAGCAAAGAGAATAAAGGGCAAACCTCAATCAATTCAGTGGAGGTGTTCCTCAAAGGCCCCATGCAAGCTTAGTTTTTGCTACTAAAACTCTATGGGAAGTGCAGGAGGATGCTTACGACTTAATCTAACAGTAATTACAATTATAAAGTAAATATTGGCTCTGTGTAATTAGCTATACCTATATAGTGTATGCCATCATATTTTTTTCTTTTGTCTATTTCTTGTTATGGGGTGGGACAAAGACCTACCTCAAGCATCTTAGGGAATATAGGGGGAGGGGGGAGAGTACTCTTAGAAACTCTCCAGTTTGACCAGTCTATGAAAAAAGAAAACAAACAAAAACAAACCAAACTCTGGCACTTTATAAAAACATTCAAAGAAAGATCTTTGCTTCCTTGAAATGCTTTCAACCTGAGAAGAAATTTGAGAAATGAATTAGAGAGAAGTGGTAACAATTAAGACCTAAATAGACATTTCTCCAAAGAAGATATACAGATTGCCAACAAACACATGAAAGAATGCTCAACATCATTAATCATTAGAGAAATGCAAATCAAAACTACAATGAGATATCATCTCACACCAGTCAGAATGGCCATCATCAAAAAATCTAGAAACAATAAATACTGGAGAGGGGTGGGAAAAAGGGAACACTCTTGCACTGCTGGTAGGAATGTGAATTGGTACAGCCACTATGGAGGACAATATGGAGGTTCCTTAAAAAACTACAAATAGAACTACCATACGACCCAGCAATCCCACTACTGCGTATATACCCCGAGAAAACCATAGTTCAAAAAGAGTCATGTACCAAAATGTTCATTGCAGCTCTATTTACAATAGCCAGGACATGGAAGCAACCTAAGTGTCCATCAACAGATGAATGGATAAAGAAGATGTGGCACATATATACAATGGAACATTACTCAGCCATAAAAGAAACGAAATTGAGATATTTGTAGTGAGGTGGATGGACCTAGAGTCTGTCATAGAGAGTGAAGTAAGTCAGAAGAGAAAAACAAATACTGTATGCTAATACATATATATGGAATCTAAAAAAAGAAAAAAAAAAGGTCATGAAGAACCTAGGGGCAAGATGGGAATAAAGACACAGACCTACTAGAGAATGGACTTGAGGATATGGGGAGGGGGAAGGGTAAGCTGGGACAAAGTGAGAGAGTGGTATGGACATATAAACACAAAACCAAACGTAAAATAGATAGCTAGTGGGAAGCAGCTGCATAGCACAGGGAGATCAGCTCGGTGCTTTGTGACCACCTAGAGGGGTGGGACAGGGAGGGTGGGAGGGAGACGCAAGAGGGAAGAGATATGGGAACATACGTATATGTATAACTGATTCACTTTGTTATAAAGCAGAAACTAAAACACCATTGTAAAGCAGTTATACTCCAATAAGGATGTTAAAAAAAAAAAAAAAGAACAAAAGAAAATAAAGTATGTATTAGTCAGGGTGTTTTCAACTGCAAGTCACAGGAAAGATATTGAGTAGCTCCTTAAACCTAAGGATATTCATCATTTATATAACAAGTCATTTGGAGGAAGGTGGTTCCAGAATTAGTGCAGTACCTCAACAAAATAGTCAGAGTTCACAGTTTTCTACTCTTCTTGTTGGCTTTTTCCTACATTCCCAGGATGGCACTTCAGAAATGCCAAAGACACTCAAGGCAAGAAGGAGGGGGAACAGTTGATATCTAAGAGCTCTTCCTTCCTATCTGCCTTCCTGCCTCCTACTAGAAACTACAATATTTCCCAGAAACTTCCTAACAGATTTCTCCTCATTTCTCTTTCTCTAGAATTAGGTTACTTGGACATGCTTAAATGCAAGAAAAGTTTGGATAGTATAATAAATATCTAGCAAAAGGTAAGAGAAATTAAACCGCATCCTCTAAAAAAAGCCAAAGTCTGTTAGCAAATAATTTCTGGGAAAGAACAAAGAATGACTGTTGGGTAGTAAACTACCTTTGATTCAAGACTGTCTCTGATGGAACCACTGAGATGAAACTGTCACCCTCAAACTATGATGTCTGGGTTCCCATCTTATTTATCAATATGAATATAACAATAAGAAAAAATCCATCTTAACAAGCTATTTCCAGGGGTTTTCATAGAACAATCAGCCTGAAAGATGACACAGAAAAAATTAATCAGAGGATTTTTTAATTCACATTACCCTATTAAAGACTTTGGTAATCCTGTAGTAATAAAAACAAAAAACTCTTTATCCAATGTTTCCCAAATGTATTTAATTTATTTATAACTTGTTTATGGGATCCATTGCTTTATGTAACACCCATGGACCCCACTCTGAGGTACATTCCTCATCCCATTAGCACAAACTGTAGAGCAGTTTTTGGTTGGTTACTGGTATTTCCCTAGGAGAGATCATCTCAAATGATTGATATCTCCATTCATTGCTCACTGTGATGTCCACCAAAGTATTTGAAATATTGTCTTTTCTTTGTCTTTGGACAAAGTATAAATCAGGAATGAGTAAGCAATCATATAACTGTCATTTAACAAAGAAGTGACAGAAACATGAGTGTAACCACACACAGGTAAAGCAGGATATCAAGCTACTGACCTGGAGAATTATAATATGGAACAATACTGCTTAATGGCAAATAAATACTATTTGACAAGCCTTTGATGGATTATGTAAGTGGAGGCAGCCAGCTCCCCTGTTAATTTCAGTGCCTGTTTTCATGTGCTTTTACTCTTGCCCCAAATACCTATTCTGCAAGTAGTTTTCAAGATGAAGAGTAAAGTCATAGAGGTAGAAAAGCTCTGAAATTGTGACCACTCTCATCTTACACCCTTTCCTACCCTCCCCAATTCTCACTATTCACCATCCTAGAGTTGTCAATCCCGAAGTAAATATGAGTCTTAAAAGAAGAGATGGGCTCAAATGTTCTCCTAGGCTTCAGTAATATCAATCCCAACCTTCATGACCTGCAGGCTGATGGACAACACCAAAGATGTTCTCACCTGAATATACTAACTTTGTTTTCCAAAGGAGATTTCTTATTACTACTGTTCTCTGGTTCAGGGGAAAGAGAGATATCAAAACGTATGCAGACCAGTCATATCTTTACAGAGCCTTTCAAGGTTCCAACACAACCCATGCAGAAATCCTCGCCAAATCCAATGTCTCTGTGGGAGACACAATTTAGGTATTGTCCAATCTAACAACTTTTTGTGCACTCAGCAGCCAGAACTCTTCATTATGACTCAAATTTTTTCTTGCATATGCAAACCCAACTCTGACCATTTCTTTAGCTGTCAAGAAGACCTAGCAGCATTTTACTACATTCATTACAGCAACGAGGAAAGCAGATAAGAACTTTGGTTTTGGACCCTATGAATGTAAGTACACACACACACACACACACACACACACCTGGTTCCTCCAGAGGCTTCTAGTGCCAGAAGTCCCTGGAACTGGAGATTAATTCTGATTAATCTAGTGATTAATCAGAGACATTTATCCATCCTTTTCTCCCAAGGTTGTCTTCCTCAGCCTGACATTGGGGTCTGTGGGCCCATTGGAGAACACTCAAATGACTGGAGCCCCTAGAGCCTGGATGAGCCCCAGTATATACTTGTCAGAAGGGAAAATAAGGGTGAAGATTAGAAATTCTCAACGCCAAGTTGAGAATGCCAATTCTCAATGCCAAATTGATGAAACTTCCTCTTTTCCCCATAGCGTACATCAATCAGATCCATTGGTCCATAGATCACCAAACACAGCATTTGACTATCTACCCTGACTTAGAATTCCCCTTGCATTACCTGCTCAAAAAGAACTGCCTGAGCCCAGGTAAAGTCTATTGGGACCCCCTAGCTCTGGGCTCTGAGACAAGTCACTTATCCAGAGAAATCCAGCTATTAAGGGTTAGATTTGAGACTTGATATGGCATAAGGTCATGTATTCTCTTAATTGCTCCAAAGATCAATACGACGTGGCATTGGCTCTATTAAGAGGTAGAATTGGGATTCTAGCCCAGGCAATCTGAGCTTAGCACCCACACCCTTAACTATCTCACCACTAGGGCCTCCAAAGAGCCCACTGGGGTTGTCATTAGACTGACTAGTAAAATCATACCCACTCGGACAATCTCCCTTCTTCAGACTTGTCACTGAGATGTTGGTGAGGGAAAGACGGGGGCATTAAAGAGGCGAAGGGGAGAATCAGTACAATCAGGATGCCTCAAGTTAGTGTCTCCACCAAAGAGAAGGCTTAACTGGCAGTGACAACCCATATTTGGGGCATGGCTTAGGCAGGGAATTACTAGAAATTTAAATTCAAATTCCAGTCAAATGTAAGTGTCAAAAGTTTTAACACACTGAAAAGTGATAGTTTGTCTTCCTGTGCTATGTTCACAGGACAAAATGTCAAGTAAAGAGCTCCTCTTGCTTTTGATCCTGGGAAACCACACATTCAAATTATTGCCAATTATTTTCTGGAAATCAGAAATAGTTCCTGGTAAAAGATAGCTCCTTTCCCTCATGACGGTACTGGGAAATAACCCAGGATCAGACCATATTTTAAGTCATAGCTATACTGTCCACTTTCATCTGTTTGTAGTTTCTAGTGATGCTAATTTCCATGTCTCTGATAAAAAAAAGCTATAGGCAGGATTTTAAAAGTTTCCTGAGAAATGTCATCAGGGCATTGGTACTGCCATTGCTAATTTATTGACCTAGAAGTGAATTCTTTGAAAATTTTATGATCCCTCCTCATCTCCCAGCTTCACCTCATTTCATCTTCACAAACCTCTACTATCAATGCATCTAGTAATTTGCCTTTATAATAAAGTGCTCCAAATTCATTTATTTAACGACAACATTTTGGACAAAATATATATTCTTAAGGTGATATTTAGAATCTTTAATGCTTAGTTTCACAATTTTCATGAGTTTTTATTGTTCAAACTCATACTAACAATATAAAGGGACTTCATATTCTCCAGAAGAAATCCCTCACAACTCTAGACATTCACAGACTTTTATATATTCTTTTCTTATGACATTTATAATTTACCCCACTGTGGAGGTTTTTTTTCGTTTTTATTTTATTATTTATTTATTTTTGGCTGTGTTGGGTCTTTGTTGCTGCGGGCAGGCTTTCTCCAGCTGTGGCGAACGGGGGCTACTCTTCTTTGAGGTGCTCGGGCTTCTCGTTGTGGTGGCTTCTCTTGTTGCGGAGCACGGACTCCAGGAGCAAGGCTTCAGTAGTTGTGGCATGTGGGCTCAGTAGTTGTGGCATGTGGGCTCAGTAGTTGTGGAGCATGGGCTTAGTTGCTCTGCAGCATGTGGGATCTTTCTGGACTAGGGCTCGAACCTGTGTCCCCTGCATTGGCAGGCAGATTCTTAACCACCGTGCCACCAGGGAAGTCCTGTAGAGCTTTTATGTTATCATTTTATCTTCTCTTTTCTGTCAGAGAAGATACACCCTCTTTGAAAATACACTGGGAATTGTTTATCTCCCTAGTTTTTACCATGTCTAGAGCAGAACCTAACAAGTAGAACTAATGTTTCTATTCTGGCTCAATCAGAAACCCTAAATGCAATAATTTAATAGTATCAGGTTGGTGATCAATTATCGTTTAAACGACTTCAAGCCTTAGAAAAGTAATATAGTTTAGCAATTAAAATGTAAACCTTGGGCGTCCCTGGTGGCGCAGTGGTTGAGAGTCCGCCTGCCGATGCAGGGGACACGGGTTCGTGCCCCGGTCCGGGAAGGTCCCACATGCCATGGAGCGGCTGGGCCCGTGAGCCATGGCCGCTGAGCCTGTGCCCCACAACAGGAGAGGCCACAGCAGTGAGAGGCCAGCGTAAAGCAAAAAAAAAAAAAAATTGTAAACCTTACTGGCAGCCTTAGGGTTTGGGTTTCTGCTTACTTACTGTGAGACCTTGATTAAATAATTTAACCAAACCACGTCTCAGTATCTTGTTTTGTAAAATGAGGCTATGCATAGGATATGATAAATTAGTTTTTGTATGAATTAAATAACATGACACAGCTAAAGTTTCCCATTAGCTTAGATACACATATAAAGTTGCCAATTGTTCTTTCAGCTAAAAGCAAAAGACTCCAAACAGGGACTCCAACACTCCTCCTTCCTCATCCTCTACTTCTTCCACCTTTCTCTCTTCTCCCTTACACACACAGACATACAGACAGACAGACACACAGACACACATACACACACACACACACACACCTGTGTGGCTGTGAAAACGAGGACAGCCTAGGTTATACCGCAAAAGCAAACAACTTCCAAATCTAGATGGCTTAAAAGACTTAGTTTTCACTCACACTTCATGTCCACCAGCTGGGTCTCTAGTCAACAATTTTCTCAGTGTCAGTGTGGACTTCCCCTAGGTAGCTCACAAATTCAGGCAGGGAATAAGCAGTGCTAGGCTTCGGTTTGAGTGGGGAAAGGAAGACATGCCAGGACCTCGTCTGCCCCTCTAAATAAGGAACTTTGATAAGCAGGAAGCTATTTCTTTCCTGGCTCCTGTTCTTGGCCAATGCAAACCCTTGTTTAAAAAATGAAAGACAAACGGAACAAAGTGACATACTCCTAACTGCCTGTATCTTGTCTCCCTGGCTCTGAAAAGGACCACCATGCTATTGCTGGATTATTCAAGAGAGACCAGGGTTACCATGGCACCAGGATGTTACAGCATTCTGTTTCCCCACAAAACCGGGACTGGGTAAACTACCAAAGGTAAATGGGCAGTGGAAGGGCAATGCCTGCTTGCAGGAAAAGAAGAAAAATACTAAACTTTTCAAGTTTTCCAACTCTACAATATAAAGGAATGAGGCTCAAAATTATAAAGTTGACCAGGTTTCTCTTAGGTCCCTGTCATTATCTTTTCATCTCTATGACCCCAAATTCTAAAGTCCCGAATTTTTTATTTTTCCCAACATATCACCATGATGCATAGTAATCAATTGTAATCAACCGTCCTCTAATTACAAAATTATGGGTCCAAATTTTTCCAAAGTTCATGCCAAAGTCTACGAGGAAGTACTAAGCTGAGGTATGAGACTTCTTATGAAGGAAGGTACGAAGGAAGGAAGGGAGGGAGGGAGGGTGTGGGAGGATACTAGATTCAGAGATGTGAAATAATGTCTGTACCTCATTTAGAAAACTATGCTTTTAGAGTCATAATTCCTTACTGAAGAAATGAAATGCAAGTACGTGGTACGAACTATCCTTGGATGCAGTGAGCACTTGGCTCAATTCATAGCTGAGGCTGAAAAAACTTAAAGACGAGTTTACAAATGTGTCGCTCCAAGAGGACATCTGGGATCATGACAGATTTTAAAACTGTTGTAACAGCAAATTGTTCTGTCTCACATCTCCCCTTGAGGCGTTATGAGGGGTGGACTTCTGGATTAAAAGGGCCATGTAATGACCCTAGAGGGAGTGGGTGGGTGAACAGGAGGAAACAAACTTTTCTGTAAAGTGCGAGTTAGTAAATATTTTAGTCTCTGTGGGCCAGATGGTCTCTGTCACAGTTATTTAACTTGTGCTGTTGTAGCTCGGAAGCAGCTATAACCTGGATGTGGCTGTGTTCCAATAAGGCTTTATTTACAAATACAGATTAGGGGCCAGATCTGCTGCAGTGCTATCCTTTGTCACCCCCTGCCCTAGTGGAAGAACACACACAGGTCTGGGAGGCAAGAGATGTAGGTGTTAATCCAAGCTTTGCCACTATCTTTCTGAGATGTGACCTTGGGCAGGACACAGTGCATTGCTGTGCATACTGTCTTTTCCAAGGGTAATAATGAAAGCTGCTCCAGCTCTCCGGGTTGTGGTGAGAATGATATGAAATCACAACTGTGGATATTTTGGGGGAGGGTGGATTTTAAAAGCTGTGTACAGTCGTAAAGAGGTGATATTTTACTGCTTGACTTTGGCATTAATGCATAAGATTTCCTACTGAATGGGAAGAACTGCTCACTATCTTCATCACCCCCTAAAGTCAGAAGCACAGCTCCCTTCCTCCTGTGAGTCTGTTCAGTCTCCATCCTCTCTTGTCCTGATGTCCCAGTTTAGCTCTGGAAACATTAGCTTTTCCTTAAAGCCCCACAGCCGGCACGTAAACTCTCCTGCAACCACGCAAAGGGAGAGCTAATGTGCGGCCACGTAGCTCCCACACGTTCCCCACTCTCTCCCACAGCCCATCTTTCCGGTTGACAGGAGCAGCCATTTTATCTGCTTTGATTACAGCTGTTAGCGTGGAGTGGTTAAACTGTTTTTAGAAATAAATGGTAGGAGGGCCTTCAAGATGGCAGAGGAATAAGTCATGGAGATCACCTTCCTCCCCACAGATACACCAGAAATACATCTACACGTGGAACAACTCCTACTGAGCACCTAGTGAATGCTGGCAGAAGACCTCAGACCTCCCAAAAGGCAAGAAACTCCCCACGTACCTGGGCAGGGCAAAAGAAAAAAGAATAAACAGAGACAAAGAATAGGGATGGGACCTGCACCAGTGGGAGGGAGCTGTGAAGGAGGAAAGGTTTCTACACAGTAGGAAGCCCCTTCGCGGGCGGAGTCTGCGAGTGGCGGAGAGGGGGAGCTTCAGAGCCGCGGAGGAGAGCAAAGCAACAGGGGTGCGGGGGGCAAAGCGGAGAGATTTCCGCACAGAGGATCAGGGCCGACCGGCACTCACCAGCCCGAGAGGCTTGTCTGCTCACCACCGGGGCGGGCGGGGCTGGGAGTTGAGGCTCGGGCTTCAGAGGTCGGATCGCAGGGAGAGGACTGGGGTTGGCGGCATGAACACAGCCTGAAGGGGTTAGTGCGCCATGGCTAGCCGGGAGGGAGTCCGGGGAAAAGTCTGGACCTGCCGAAGAGGCAAGAGACTTTTTCTTCCCTCTTTGTTTCCTGGTGCACGAGGAGAGGGGATTAAGAGCGCTGCTTAAAGGAGCTCCAGAGACGGGCGCAAGCCGCGGCTAAAAGCGCGGACCCCAGAGACGGGCGCGAGCCGCGGCTAAAAGCGCGAACCCCAGAGACGGGCATGAGACGCTAAGGCTGCTGCTGCCGCCACCAAGAAGCCTGTGTGCGAGCACAGGTCACTATCCACACCGCCCCTCCCGGGAGCCTGTGCAGCCCGCCACTGCCAGGGTCCCGGGATCCAGGGACAACTTCCCCGGGAGAACGCACGGCGGGCCTCAGGCTGGTGCAAGGTCACGCAGGCCTCTGCCGCCGCAGGCTCGCCCCGCACTCCGTGCCCCTCCCTCCCACCGGCCTGAGTGCGCCAGAGCTGCCGAATCAGCTGCTACTTTAACCCCGTCCTATCTGGGCAGGAATAGACGCCCTCCGGCGACCTACACGCAGAGGCGCAGCCAAATCCAAAGCTGAACCCCCTGAGCTGTGCAAACAAAGAAGAGAAAGGGAAATCTCTCCATGCAGCCTCAGGAGCAGCGGATTAAATCCCCACGATCAACTTGATGTACCCTGCATCTGTGGAAGACCTGAATAGACAACGAATCATCCCAAATTGAAGAGGTGGACTTAGGGAGCAACTGTAGACTTGGGGTTTGCTGTATGCCACTGCCTAGTTTCTGATTTTTATGTTTATCTTAGTATAGTTTTTAGCACTTGTTGTCATTGGTGGATTTGTTTATTGGTTTTGTTGCTCTCTTCTTTTTCTCAGTTACTTCTTAAATTTTTTAATTCTTTATTTTAATAACATTATTTATTTTATTCTTCATTTTGTTTCTTTTTTTCCCTCCATTTTCTTCTGAGTTGTGTGACTGACAGGGCCTTGGTGCTCCAGCCTAGTGTCAGGCCTGAGCCTCTGAAGTGGGAGAGCTGAGTTCAGGACACTGGACCAGTGGAGACCTCCAGGGCCCATGTAATAATCGGCAAGAGCTCTCCCAGAGATCTCCGTCTCAACGCTAAGACCCACCTCCACTCAAAAACCAGCAAGCTCCAGTGCTGGACACCCCATGCCAAACAACTAGCAAGACAGGAACACAACACCACCCATTGCAGAGAGGCTGCATAAAATCATAATAAGTTCACAGACACCCCAAAACACACCAGCAGATTTGGTCCTGCCCAGCAGAAAGACAAGATCCAGCCTCATGCACCAGAACACAGGCACTAGTCCCCTCCACCAGGAAGCCTACACAGCCCACTGAACCAACCTTAGCCACTGGGGGAAGACACCAAAAACAACGGGAACTACGAACCTGCAGCCTGCAAAAAGTAGACCCCAAACACAGTAAGTTAAGGAAAATGAGAAGACAGAGAAATATACAGCAAATGAAGGAGCAACTTAAAAACCCACCAGACCTAACAAATGAAGAAGAAATAGGCATTCTACCTGAAAAATAATTCACAGTAATGATAAAGATGATCCAAAATCTTGGAAACAGAATGGAGAAAATACAAGAAACGTTTAACAAGGACCTAGAAGAACTAAAGAGCAAATAAACAATGATGAACAACACAATAAGTGAAATTTAAAATTCTCTAGAAGGAACCAGTAGCAGAACAACTGAGGCAGAAGAGCGGATAAGTGACTTGGAAGATAAGATAGTGGAAATAACTACTGCAGAGCAGAGTAAAGAAAAAAGAATGCAAAGAATTGAGGACAGTCTTAGAGACCTCTGGGACAACATTAAACACAGCAACATTTGAATTATAGGAGTCCCAGAAGAAGAAGAGAAAAAGAAAGGGACTGAGAAAGTATTTTAAGAGATTATAGTTGAAAACTTCCCTAATATGGGAAAGGAAATAGTCAATCAAGTCCAGGAACTGCAGAGAGTCCCATACAGGATAAATCCAAGGAGAAACATGCCAAGACACATATTATCAAACTATCAAAAATTAAATGCAAAGAAAAAATTTTAAAAGCAGCAAGAGAAATGCAACAAATAACATACAAGGGAAGCCCCATAAGGTTAACAGCTGACCTTTCAGCAGAAATTCTGCAAGCCACAGGGGAGTGGCAGGACATATTTAAAGTGATCAAAGGGAAAAACCTACAACCAAGATTACTCTACCCAGTAAGGATCTCATTCAGATCTGACAGAGAAATTAAAACGTTTGCAGACAAGCAAAAGCTAAGAGAATTCAACACCACCAAACCAGCTTTACAACAAATGCTAAAGGAACTTCTCTAGGCAGGAAACACAAGAGAAGGAAAAGACCTACAATAACAAACCCAAAACAATTAAGAAAATGGTAATAGGAACATACATATTGATAATTACCTTAAATGTAAATGGATTAAATGCTCCAACCAAAAGACATAGACTGGCTAAATGGATACAATAACAAGACCCATATATATGTTGTCTACAAGAGACTCACTTCAGACCAAGGGACACGTACAGACTGAAAGTGAAGGGATGGAAAAAGATATTCCATGCAAATGGAAATCAAAAGAAACCTGGAGTAGCAATTCTCATATCAGACAAAATTGATTTTCAAATAGACTATTACATGAGGTAAAGAAGGACACTACATAATGATCAAGGGATCAATCCAAGAAGAAGATATAACAATTGTAAATATTTATGCACCCAACATATGAGGTCAATATATAAGGTAAATGCTAACAGCCATAAGGGGAAATTGACAGTAACACAGTAATAATAGGGGACTTTGATACTCCACTGTCACCAATGTAAAGATCAACCAAAATGAAAATAAATAAGGAAACACAGCTTTAAATGACACATTAAACAAGAGGCACTTAATTGATATTTATAGGACATTCCATCCAAAAACAACAGAATACAATTTCTTCTCTAGTGCTCATGGAACATTCTCCAGGATAGATCATATCTTGGGTCACAAATCAAGCCTTGCTAAATTTAAGAAAACTGAAATCGTATCAAGTATCTTTTCCAACCACAACGCTATGAGACTAGATATCAATTACCAGAAAAAAGCTGTAAAACATACAAACACATGGAGGCTAAACAATACGCTACTAAATAAACAAGGAATCAAAGAGGAAATAAAAAAAATACCTAGAAACAGATGACAATGAAAACACGATGGCCCAAAATCTATGGGATGCAACAAAAGCAGTTCTAAGAGGGAAGTTTATAGCAAAACAATCCTACCTCAAGAAACAAGAAAAATCTCAAATAAAAAACCTAACCTTACACCTAAAGCAATTAGAGAAAGAAGAACAAAAAAACCCCAAAGTTAGCTGAAGGAAAGAAATCAGATCAGATATAAATGAAAAAGGAATGAAGGAAACAATAGCAAAGATCAATAAAACTAAAAGCTGGTTCTTTGAAAAGATAAAAAAAAATTGATAAACCATTAGCCAGACTCATCAAGAAAAAGAGGGAAGAGACTCAAATCAACAAAATTAGAAATGAAAAAGGAGAAGTAACAAGTGACACTGCAGAAATATACAGAATCATGAGAGATTACTACAAGCAACTATATGCCAATAAAATGGACAACCTGCAAGAAATGGACAAATTCCTAGAAAAGCACAACCTTCCGAGACTGGACCAGGAAGGAATAGAAAATATAAACAGACCAATCACAAGCACTGAAATTGAAACTGTGATTTAAAATCTTCCAACAAACAAAAGCCCAGGACCAGATAGCTTCACAGGTGAATTCTATCAAATATTTAGAGAAGAGCTAAGAATTATTATTCTCAAACTCTTCCAAAATATAGCAGAGGGAGGAACACTCCCAAACACATTCTATGAGGCCACCATCACCCTGATACCAAAACCAGACAAAGATGTCATAAAAAAAGAAAACTACAGGCCAATATCACTGATGAACATAGATGCAAAATTCCTCAACAAAATTCTAGCAAACAGAATCCAATAGCACATTAAAAGGATCATACACCATGATTAAGTGGGGTTTATCCCAGGAATGCAAGGATTTTTCAATATACACAAATCCGGCAATGAGAAACCATATTAACAAAGTGAAGGATAAAAACCATATGATAATCTGAATAGATGCAGAAAAAGCTTTCAACAAATTTCAACACCGATTTATGATAAAAAACCTGAAGAAAGTAGTATAGAGGGAACTTACCTCAACATAATAAAGGCCATATATGACAAACACACAGCCAACATTGTTCTCAATGGTGAAAAACTGAAACCATTTCCACTATGATCAGGAACAAGACAACGTTGCCCATTCTCATCACTATTATTCAACATAGTTTTGCAAGTTTTAGCCACAGCAATCAAAGAAGAAAAGGAAATAAAAGGAATCCAAACTGGAAAAGAAGAAGTAAAGCTGTCACTGCTTGCAGATGACATGCTACTATACATAGAGAATCCTAAAGATGCTACCAGAAAACTACTAGAGCTAATCAATGAATTTGGTAACAGTGCAGGGTAAAAAATTAGTGCACAGAAATCTCTTGCATTCCTTTACACTAATGATGAAAAGTCTGAAAGAGAAATTAAGGAAACACTCCCATTTACCACTGCAACAAAAAGAATAAAATACCTAGGAAGAAACCTACCTAGGGAGACAGAAGACCCGTATGCAGAAAACTATAAGACACTCTTGAAAGAAATTAAAGATGATACAAACAGATGGAGAGATATACCATGTTCCTGGACTGGAAGAATCAACACTGTGAAAATGACTATACTACCGAAAGCAATCCACAGATTGGGTGCAATCCCTATGAAACTACCAATGGCATTTTTCACAGAATTAGAACAAAAAATTTCACAATTTTTTTTTTTTTTTTTTTTTGCGGTACACGGGCCTCTCACTGTTGTGGCCTCTCCCATTGCGGAGCACAGGCTCTGGACGCGCAGGCTCAGCAGCCGTGGCTCACAGGCCCAGCCGCTCCGTGGCATGCGGGATATTCCTGGACCAGGGCATGAAACCGTGTCCCCTGCATCGGCAGGCGGACTCTCAACTGCTGTGCCACCAGGGAAGCCCAAATTTCACAATTTGTATGGAAACACAAAAGACCCCAAATAGCCAAAGGAATCTTGAGAAAGAAAAACATAGCTGGCAGAATCATGCTCCCTAACTTCAGACTATACTACAAAGCTACAGTAATCAAGACAGTATAGTACTGGCACAAAAACAGAAATATAGATCAATGGAACAGGATAGAAAGCCCAGAGATAAACCCATGCACATATGATCAACTTATCTTTGATAAAGGAGGCAAGAATATACAATGCAGAAAGGACAACCTCTTCAATAAGTGGTGCTGGGAAAACTGGAAAGCTACATGTAAAAGAATGAAATTAGAACACTCCCTAACACCATACACAAAAATAAACTCAAAATGGATTAAAGACCTTAACTGAAGGCCAGACACTATAGAACTCTTAGAGGAAAATATAGGAAGAACACTCTTTGACATAAATCACAGCAAGATCCTTTTTGACCCATTTCCTAGAGAAATGGAAATAAAAACAAAAATAAACAAATGAGACCTAATGAAACTTCAAAGCTTTTGCACAGCAAAGGAAACCATAAACAAGATGAAAAGACAACCCTCAGAATGGGAGAAGATATTTGCAAATGGAGCAACTGACAAAGGACTAATCTCCAAAATATACAAGCAGCTCTTGGAGCTCAATATGAAAAAAAACAAACAACCCAACCCAAAAATGGGCAGAAGGGCTAAATAGACATTTCTCCAAAGAGGATATACAGATTTCCAACAAACACATGAAAGGATGTTCGACATCACTAATCATTAGAGAAATACAAATCTAAACTACAATGAGATATTACCTCACACTGGTCAGAAAGGTCATCATCAACAAATCTACAAACAATAAATGCTGGAGAGGGTGTGGAGAAAAGGGAACCCTCTTGCACTGCTGGTGGGAATGTAAATTGATACAGCCACTATGGAGAACAGTATGGAGGTTCCTTAAAAAACTAAAAATAGAACTAGCATATGACCCAGCAATCCCACTACTGGGCATATACCCTGAGAAAACCATAATTCAGAAAGAGTCATGTACCAAAATGTTCATTGCAGCTCTATTTACAATAGCCAGGACATAGAAACAACCTAAGTGTCCATCGACAGATGAATGGATAAAGAAGATGTGGCACATATATACAATGGAATATTACTCAGCCATAAAAAGAAATGAAATTGAGTTATTTATAGTGAGGTAGATGGACGTAGAGTCTGTCATACAGAGTGAAGTGAGTCAGAAAGAGAAAAACATACATATATATGGAATCTAAAAAAAAAAAAGTGTTCTGAAGAGCCTAGGGGCATTTCAGGAATAAAGACGCAGCAGTAAAGAATGGACCTGAGGACATGGGGTAGCAGGAAGGGTAAGCTGGGACGAAGTGAGAGAGTGGCATGGACATATATACACTACCAAGTATAAAATAGATAGCTAGTGGGAAGTAGCCACATAGCACAGGGAGATCAGCTCAGTGCTTTGTGACCACCTAGAGGGGTGGGACAGGGAGGGTGGGAGGGAGACGCAGAGGGAGGATATATGGGATATATGTATATGTATAGCTGATTCACTTTGTTATACAGCAGCAGCTAACACAACATTGTAAAGCAATTATATTCGAATACAGGTGTTAAAAAATATTCTGCCCATTGTCACCATAAAAAAAAGAAATAAATGGTAAAATAACTTTTGACAGGGAAGCTTTTTAAACATCCTGTTTTCTTTGTGTTTAATGCTTCTCCGGTTCTGAGGGAGCAGCAAGGGGTCCATTATGCCTTGGAGAACAGGGCTGGAAGAAGCTGCTTCCAGACCGCCTCAAGCATTTTAAGTGAGGAGTCTTCTGCTCCTGGGGAGTCAGGGCCTGCCTTTGAGAGGGTTGGTGCTCCCAAGACTGCTGTGGCACCTGTTCTTCACTGGGGGAGGGGAAGGGGAACATGTTGCTCGGATATAGGGTAGGAGCTATTGTTTACTGGCTGGGGCTTTAGGAAAGCCTGTTACCCTCTCAGGCCTCTGTTCCTGAAGGAGAGGTTTGGAACTGTAACATTGCTTCCAACTCCTCATGTTCCTTTGCCTCTCTTCTGGCCTCTGTGGGGAAAACACTAAGACTCCATCTCTGCTTCCTGCCAGAGACTGATCCCATTTCAAGGTCCCTGTGTGTAGGTGGAGAGAAGGGTAAGGTTGAAGTGTCAACTCACCAGGACAGGGAACCCTGATGGAGCAGCCTTACTCACTCAGCCTCTCCTGGCTGGAGGCTTGAGTGGACGGGGCCTGTCGGGGGCAACCAAGCACTTGCTAAAGGGCCTGGGAAACTGTGAGAAGCCCTGAACCAGGCCAGGAAATTGACTGGTATTCATGCCAGCACCTGCCCCACAGTGGGTGTCAGATAAATATTTGCTGATAGAAGAAGATGAATGCCCCACCCACCAATCCTCACCTCAGAGGGAGGAGTCCAAACTGTGTGGTCTAAAGCTCTCCAGAGGGCCAATCCCTGCCCCATAACATCCTGGTCAGAGAGTGCTGGCTGGGCCCTAGTCTGTAGGAGTCCACACCTGCCTGACAACCACACCTCAGCTGCAGTCCATTCATGTATTCTTTCATTTATTCCTTCATTCTGCATTTGTTGAGTATTCATTGTTTCAGTGCTGGTGTTTCAGTTATGCATGGGACAGTTACAGTCCATACTCTCCTGGAATTTACATTCTAGCTCAACCAATCTGGACTGTTGCAAATTACCTGACCTCCATAAAGGCTCTCCAGGCCAGCTCACAGGAAGGTGTTTCTCCCTGTGTTGTGAGAGTGAGCCATTGTTTTTATCATTGGGGGTAACACAGCAAGTGACATTTCTCATCTGTAGAATGGGCACGATAATGTCTTTGTTTCACATAACCCATTAGATTCAAGTGGGACAAATTCCATTTGAGGTTTTAAATCAAAAAGTGTCATGCAAACTTAAAATATAGACATCATCCCTTATACTTGTATTTAATACATTTATTCGTTGTTTCAAATGAATATCCCCTGACACTCCCCACCTCACTTACTACCTCCTTCTGTGATTTAAGGCAACATCAGTGGCTCATTCTTTTTTTGTTTCCAACAGCAAATAGTGCTGAAGGAGAGAGGGAAAAGGCCACCCAGCCCAGGTGCTGTCATGAGTGGGGCTCCCCCTATTGGTGGAACCTGGCATTATTCACCCTTGGGTCTCCTAGGTTCCTGGTTCTCCAGGTTGTTTTTCACTGGGTTCCACAAATTTTTGTTTTATATTTTTCTTCCAGACCTCTGCTCACTTTGCTTCCCACTCTTGATTTCCAGTTCCAACTGTAGTTCCTTTTTCTCTTGATAAAGATGCTGCTTCGTGAACATTATGGATTTTAGCCAACAGAACTCCCTCCACCCTCCCCTACTTGAGTACAAAGATAATTCCCAGTTAAATTAATTAGGTTCAACTTACAAAAGTTCGTGAAATCATGAGCTATGTGGTTGTGCCTAGTAAATCAGTCAATCAGTGCATTTTTAGACAAAAAATGTCATCATACTCTAATATTTTGTACATTCTCCCCCCCACCACCTTCTCAAAATATCATGGTCATTTTATGGAATTACTAAAGCATATTTTATGTGATTTTCAAAATATTTCATTAATTTGTTAGGCCAAAACTAATACTGTAGTCTTGGGAATGTAGGTTTCTGTAATTTACTATTTTACGTAAAGCAGTAATGAGAAATGGTGGTGCTGTATCACTGACTCTTGCCTAAATTTTTCTTAGGATGAAAAGTATAATTTGAATTTCGGGAGCAAAAGGTGTGCATAGTTTTATAGAACTTTATTTTGGGTACCTCTTGCTGAATTACTTATTCAAGTATTTTGTTTTGAATCTTTTTTCCCCCTCATAATATAATGACTGTGTAGCTTAGTTTTTAAATGATCTCAAGGTGATAAAAAGCTTTTTTTTTAAGTTGCTGAAAAAAATGTTGTACCAGACATGGTCAAGTGAAGAAACTTCGAGCAAATCTTAGAAACAGCTTTCAAGGTTGCCACGATTTGAGTCTTAATCAAGTGTGAATCCATCCAGCAGAGTCCTTGTGCTGTCACTAATATTTGTCCAAAGAAAAAATTATATTTCTTTTGAATCACATCAGACTCATTAATTGGAATTAGATCCTTTCTCCCATTTTTGAAAAACCAGGACAGCACCAAAATATATTTTTTAAAGGTAGTGTGTATGTCTCTGTATATACGTATATGGTGTGTATTGATATTTTTATAGCTCTAGCTACATAAAGTGTTTCTCTTCCTGAATCTTCCTCTACCTCATGCAGTTCAACAGTCTTAGGTGACAAGGAAAACAGTGTGTGTGTGTGTGTGTGTGTGTGTGTGTGTATGTGCATTTGGTCCACCCCTGATAATGCCTCAAGGGGAGACCTGAGACAGAAAAATTTGCTGTTACAACAATTTTTAAAATCTGTCATGATCCCAGATGTCCTCTTGGAGTGACACATTTGTAAACTCGTCTTTAAGTTCTTTCAGCCTCAGCTATGAATTGAGCCAAGTGCTCACTACATCCAAGGATAGTTCGTACCACGTATTTGCATTTCATTTCTTCAGTAAGGAATTATAACTCTAAAAGCATAGTTTTCTAAATGAGGTACAGAAATTATTTCAGATCTCCGAATCTAGTATCCTCCCATACACGCATCCCACACAACCGTCTTCCCAGCCTGGGTCTTAGCTCCGTCTTTCCCCCACCCCGCCATTCATGCCCATGTCCTAGTTGCTGGTCTCTCGCTCTGGACAATTTTATTTTCTTTCTTACAAGTTGGGAGACTTCCTGGTCCAGGTGTATAAGGGAATGTATCACATCATTTCCCCACAGACTCAGATACTTTATCTTCAGGAGCCTCAGGTGTGTGTCCTCATTGTGGGGGGTGGGGCCGAGAGAGGGAGGAGGGAATCAAGGGAAGCGGAGAGGTAGAAAGAGGAGAGTAAAAACAGAGAGAAAGGGGGGAATGTTTTCTGAATTATGTTTTATAATGCTTCCATCTGTTTCCCCACCAGACTTGTAGCTTTATGAAAGAGGATACCATACGTGCTTTGTTTGATATCAGGCACTCAGTAAATACACGTTAAAAAATGAATAAAGTCAAACAGATTCAAGCTTTGCCCAGGATTGAGAAGGATGAATTTTGCCTCAAATACATATTTTTACCAGCAATTATCACCAATGTACCTAGAAGTATTGCTCTTTTTGTTGAAAAGGAGCTCAGGCTGGAATTTAAAACCAGAGTCCTGGTTCCAGGCAGTCTCAGCAGAGGAGAGACCCTGGGCACAGGGTGAATAAAGAAACACCGAGAAAACACCACTTTCAGCCTATCTTTATGCAACCAATATTTCTTTTCAAATAAATTATCTTTTGACACCAGCCTTTCTAAAAACCGAAAGTCTAGATACAAATTCCACTTCTCTTACATTTAAATTTAATCCCCTTCCTTTGCATTTCTTTCAGAGGCTTTGTTTTTAAAGCACAGGCAAACATTTTAAAGAATAAGGTCACATCAGCTCGCATTTGCACGCAGTGTCAAGTCTGGTAAGGCTGAACAGTAAAATTCAATATTTTCTCTTACCTTATATCCAGGAACACAGTGAAGGAGCTAATATTTCTTCGTCCCATGTTTTGCTTCCTCGGGATCTTTGACGAGATGCCTCTGCCGTAAAGCAGGCAACCAAACATCTAATCTACGAGGCAGGAAAACTGGTGATGCTATCACGCAAGTCGAACGGTCAGTTGAGCTACTAGAAAAGTGTGAGCACCCCGGTGCTGTGGTAATGAGTTTAAATAGCACAAATCATGACAGCGCTGGCCTGCCGTAAAGTAACTTGCAGATTGGCCCTGAGTAGACACACCTGTGTTGGGTCATTACCTGCCTTTTCTGGGATCAAGTCTAAGCTCACATCATTTACCATGATTCCTAATTATCAAAGCTAGCTTCAAACCAAGGCAAACAAGGTCAATAGGTGTGTGTCCTACAATTTTAGGAGCACTTCTATCAATCAGAGACTTGCCAGCTGCATTAGGGCTCAGAGTACATACGTATGTACGGGAGAAAAGATAACTATGCCAGATGCTGTTAAGCTGAACCTAACCTAAATATCCATCAATAAATAAGTAATGGAAAAGTACAGAAACTCATGCACATCCAACATAAATTGTTTTAAAGGATGCATATTCACATCAATAGTTTCCAAGCCTGGCTACCCATTAGATTCATCTGGGGACTTTTACCCCTCCCCCAGCTAATGGACTCAGAATCTCAGCAGGTGTGAGTGTGGGTGTGGATGTTGTTTTCAAAGCTCCTCAAAGGCTTAGGATGCACCTCCCATGTTGAGAAACATGATCCTATATATTCAAAAATGTGAGTTATTGTTGAATAAAAAAACACAAGTGAAGAACAATATGAACAGTATGATCCAATTGTGTTACAAGAATCAACCAACTTAATCATGAGTTTATTTTTAATATGCAAATAAAAAGTGAAATATGGCAAAATGTTTCAAAGATGGGTTCTTGACTCCACTAGTCCATTACGTTACTTTATAATACTTTATATATGTTAGAATTATTTCATTTTTTTAAAGAAAATAATGTAAATCTATTAGAAACACATTAAACTTAACCCAGATATTTGGAAGGGGACTAATTTTTACTTTTTACACTCCAGTGTACTCCCTTTCTTTAATTTAGTAAAACATTTATTTCTGCCCCCTCTATCTCTCAAGTAAACTCCATATAAGAACAGAAAACCTGTGAGCACCTACTACCCCCTAGGCAAAGGGGAGATATTGGATTCTCCTCAGTCTCTGTTGGCTACCTTGGGCTGAAAACATTGAGGGGCTTTTTCACATTTTTGAACCTGCTCTGAATGTTGATGTGACAGCATCTCCCATAGTTATGGAAGTAAGAAGGAAAGAGCAACAGAGAAAAGGGGTCTCAGAGTGCATTTTCTTAGGGACAGTCCCTCTCACAGCCCAGGAAAAAGTCCCCAATATAGGGACCATCTTCACACTAGCACTTAGCCCTCTCAGTATATAGCTTCACAATATTTCATGCCACTGGCATTAAAGATTTGCAGATACAATTCTATAACCCAGTTCCTGGGAGGAAGAGAGGGCAGAACTGAGCCTAAGAAAAGACAACTGGAACAAAATCTCAAAATTCTTTTAAGCTATTTGAAGGGGAAAAAATGAAGTTGGATATTAAATAAAAGTATGCATATAAAGTAAGCATCAGTTTTTTCAAGCTAAAAAATTGATTCAAAATCTTCTTTTTTACTCACAATTGGGGTTTATTGGACCCCTGAGCCAGTGCTGGCAATAATATAAACTGACAATCTTTTAGAGCAGCAATCTGTTAACATGTAACAGTGGCTGTACCAATCAAATCCCTTTGATTAAATCGATAGTATTAATAGCAACATTGATACAAGGCAGGGTCCAAGCAGATGAGATTATTTTTCACTATCCAATCAACAGTAATCCATGGTGTTTTCCTAGAATTTGTCTTTTAGGTAGCAGGGAAGCCAGCAGAGAAGAAAAAGCTGCAGTTGCAAGAGCCTGATTCATGGTCAACATCCAGCATAAGTTCAGGGCATTCTTTCCAATTCTACCCTTCAGGACCTCCGGGGCCTGTCAGTTTTCCTTTTAATTAGGATGCTAGAAGCACAGAAACAGTGTATCTGTTGGCTCTTTTTTTTTTTTTTTTTTTTTTTGCTGTACTCGGGCCTCTCTCTGTTGTGGCCTCTCCCGTAGTGGAGCACAGGCTCCGGACGCGCAGGCTCAGCGGCCACGGCTCACGGGCCCAGCCGCTCCGCGGCATGTGGGATCTTCCCAGACGGGGGGCTCGAATCCGTGTCCCCTGTATCGGCAGGCGGACTCTCAACCACTGCGCCACCAGGGAAGCCCTCTGTTGACTCTTTGGAAGCCAAATAGAATGAGGTCTTAGAAAGAAAGCTGGACTTGGATAGTTTTGCCAAGCTTAGAAATTAGACCTTGGCTCTGTGCTGGGCTAAGAGAGCAACTGAGACCTGGAGCCCTGGAATCTGCATTTTAACACACTCCTCAGAATTAAAGATAAAATAATCACACGTTATGATTATCTCTAACCCCTTCCTGATCTGACAATTTGATACCTACTTTTTAAGATAAAAAACATGGGTTCTGTAATAAGCATTCATTGTGTTTATGGAACAGTCCATTGAACATAGTCAACTCCTTCTCATCATTCACATTTCAGCTAAAATATTCCCTCCTTTGAAAGCATTTCCTTATCCACCCAATCTAATGTCTCTTCTTCTGTCACTCCCAATCACATCACCCTATTAAATTTACATGATTTATCATCATCCATTATTCATTTCATGTATTTATGGTTTTATTTCCTCTCCTTGGCTATCTAATCTATTGCATTAAAAGCAATGTTAATATTGGTTGAATGAATAAGTGAGTGAGTGAGCGAATGTGTCAAGTACTTTTTATATCTTGATTAATAACTGTAAATCCCTCTGCCCTAAGAAAGGAAGCTTGCTCAAGACTATTGATTTATTTAATAGCCACATGAATAATAAGATTGAACGTATTCTCTTTAACCCCAAAGTCCGTGCTCTTTCCAGTACCCCACACTAACTCTAAGGATTGACATCTATATATTTGCCGTGCACATCACCATCTCCTAGTCAGCCCAACACGCACAGCAGAGGCTGTCGTTAACATCTATATGCCGTCTTCCTAACACACCTTCTGTGTTCCTCCTTTTTCAGATCCGTCTCCCATAAAACATTGGGCTTAGATCTAGGAACTGACTCATCTGTTCTTGCTGCTTCTACCAACACAGTGCTTGGCACACTGGGTGTGCTCAAAAAGTGCTTGATGGGGGCTTCCCTGGTGGCGCAGTGGTTGAGAGTCCGCCTTCCCGGTCCGGGAAGATCCCACATGCCACGGAGTGGCTGGGCCCGTGAGCCATGGCCACTGAGCCTGCGCGTCCGGAGCCTGTGCTCCACTACGGGAGAGGCCACAACAGTGAGAGGCCCGCGTACCGCAAAAAAAAAAAAAAAAGTGCTTGATGAACTCAGCTGCAGTTACTATGATGGCCAATACAGCACAGCATCTTATCACATATGGGATGTAAAAGTGCAGCATCCTCCTTGATTACTGCAATAGCCCTATTACAGATAAAGAAATTGAGACTCAGAATGTCCTTCCCAACATTGGGTGGTAGAATCTGGGCTGAAACTCAAGTTTTTCTTGTATTTTTATTCATTAGTTTTCCAACCTCTAAGTCTCTCATCTAGCGTTTCTACTTGGAGAGCTGCAATCTAGTCTTCTAGACCCAACACAAACATTACCATCTCTGTAAAAATCCCCTGAAGAGAGTTTATAGTAGGTTTATTCATAAAACCTGGAAACAGGGTAATGGATAAACAAATTATAGTACATCCATACAATGGAATAATATTCAACAATAAAAAGGAATGGGCTATATTAACTCATGCAAAAACATAGATGAACCTTGGAAGCATTTTGCTAAGTGAAAGAAGTCAAACCCCAAAGGATATATATTGCATGACTGCATTTATATGACACTGAGAAAGACACAGAACTGTGAGATGGCATGATGATCAGTGGATGCTGAGTACTGAGAGAAGGGGGAAGTGCTGACTACACAACAGCAGTACAGAGAATATTTTAGGGTGATGGAACTCTTCTTTATAGTAGTAGGTGGTGGATATATGACTATGCATCTAACAAAACTCATATAACTGTATATCACAAAGAGTACAAGTTAAAAGTCAACCATAATGAAATCTCAGGAAGGGATGCAAACTAATTATCTTATTTTATTACAAACATATGATATGAAATGTGAAATCTGGGTGAATGGAATGCAGAAACTCTCCACATCCACTGCAACTCTTCTATGAATCTAAAATTATTCCAACATGAGAATTTTAAAAACACATGAATCTTCTTGTGTACAACATTTACACCCTATTTTTTTCTTACCTATATGTCAGAATAGATCCTATTCTTTCCAGATAAACATTATATAATAAGTTGCTCTTTGTCTCATGTACATCTTTCGAATAGCTTTCCCATCCAAAGTAATGAGAAACATGCTTCTCAAAGGTGGCCATTAATCTCGCTCTGGTGTGTTTCATCCTGACACTCTTGTCTACCATGACTTTTGCTTGCTGCAGGAATGCTGTTTGTCCAGTGTTTCCCTTTCTGAAAGGGAAAGGAATCTTTCCCAGAATCTTTGTTTAGGTAGAGAAATAACACAGTAATTAAGATAAACAAACAGGTAGAACTGTATTTTCATATTATTTTAGGGGAACAAAATAAATTCTTCCTTTTCAGCGAGTATGCACATAGTGGAAAAAACTACCTCTTAGCGTGTTTGGGGGTTGTCATTATTGAATATAAGGCTTCAAAGAAAAGAAATTCCATTAATAAACATGCTTTGATATTTATATTTAACAAATATTATAGGTTACTACAGAAATTTCATTCTGTCATTCACTTCTTGTGTCCTGAACCAAATAAGCCCCACTAAGATTTCGAGCACTTTAGACAAAAACCCAGCAGTATTTTGTTCCATTTCTTAACTGAAGTTTCTGATTTGCCAAAAAAAATGTGCTCTCTTCTCCTCAGTCTTTCCAAGATTTTTATTTCAGGATGAACAAATATAGAACCCAAAGGGGTGTTTCCAACTTGGACAGTATTAAAAGGCAGAAATAATTCAAGCCCAAAGTTCTTTGAATTTTGGCTTAACAAGTCTTACATGTTTCAAGAATTTAAACTTTCTGCTTAAATATAGAACTTTGATAATTATTTAAAGCAGCAGGAAATTTATTCAATTAGTATAAGAGGATTCAAGTTCAAATTGGAGGATTAATTTTCAGGGTTATGATATGAGAGATATGGTAATTAAGTTACGAAGTGAAGGCAAAAGTCTCTCAAACCCTAATGGAAAGAATATCTGATTCAATTATGTAATTAAACCAATCCAGAGAATGATATAAAATCATAACCTGTGACATAAAGGTTGAATTGTAGGGTAAACCCTGTGGATGATATCATACTAAATGTTATTATTATGATTTGTCTTAATCTAATATATACCTGTGTACCAAAGAAATAAAAACGAGATTATTATTTTAAAATGTGTACAACTTTAAATAAAAAACTAAAGATGAGTACAAGTAACTAAAGTAGCACTTTTCTTCCAGGAAAAGGTTTCTGGCAATTACATTACAACTGAAAACAGGGAAAGGTACCAGGCTGGATAATCTGTGCACTCACTCTCCAGGAAATAGATTTGTCTTCTTGCTTGGAAGTTTCCTGGACACTTGGATTTTGAAGGAGATGGGGATGAGATGGGATGGAGATAGTTTTTTCAGCAAGTTTTATTATTTCCAAGGAATATGGGTGTAGGCTCTAGTTCATAGCTTCTCCCAAATCCAGAAGCCCTCATCCAACCTCTTCCCCTTTTGATCCCCCGCTGACTTTAACCCTTTCCACTCTTCATTTCTTGGCTCCCAGCCCATCACCATGTCTCTATTCACTATGCTTTTTTTTTTTTTTTAACCACCGACCATGGCTTGCTCCGGTGCTGAATCTCCTGTTGGAGCAAACCCACTGCGGATCCTCCTTAACTGCTCCACCGGCAAGCTAGAGGTTTTGTCCACGCCCTAGGGCAGGGCATTTACCGCCCGGGCTCAGGTTCCCCTCCCTTCTCCACTGGTCCCTCTAGAGGGCGCCCTGGGCGAAGCGGAGGCGCGGTAGGAGCCCAGCCTCGCCTCCCCAAGTTGAAATCACGCCACCCTCCTTAGAGCAGGGTGCAGAGCAGCTCCGAGCCCGGGTGTGGCTGAGGCCGCAGAAGCCTCAACCTTCCGCCTCGCAGAGGAACGCGAGCCCACAGGTGATGGAAGGCGCACAGCCCGGCTGAAGAGTGGCGCCGCCGCCTCCCAACTTTTCCCACCTTTCCCCATCGTTGAACCCGAGAGAGGTCCCAAACCTGAGTGGCGACGCAGCGATCTCCCCTGAGCGGTCCTAGGGCAGGGCGCTTAGACCCCCCGTTCCATTTAAGTTGAAGGGGGCACCAACGAAGACAGTTCTGGGGCAGGTGGCGCCCCTTGAACGGACGACCCACCGCCGCCAAGGGCCCTGGAGGTGGACGGAAGCACCGGCGGAGGGACCGCGGGCTGGCGGGGCGGCCGGAGTGAGGGAGCTGCGGCCCCGGCTGCGCACGGATTGCACGCGCCGCCGCCCCGAACGACCCTTCCTCTCGGCTTTCGGGTGCTGCGGCCACCTGGTCCCACACCCTACCCCACTTCTTCTCTCTTTGCTGCCTCCTGTCCCCCCTGGGAGCCTTGTCTGCAGGGCTCCAGAAACTCTGTCAGTGTTATCGGTATGTGTACTGCAGGTAGGGATGGCGTCCTGTCTGCTCTTGGTCTTTGGGACACTCAAGAGCACAACCTGAACGTCCCAGGGTGGAGGACATCCCAGAAATGCAAAGCAGCTGCAGGGTCTGTGTGTGCACGTGGTGGGGGGAGGGTAATGTGAGGTCCTGCTTGTGTGGGGACCGGTATGTGTGTTTGCCTGCAGCCGACTGAAATGCCTGCTTAATAATGTCTTTGCAGTTCTTAGAATCCTAATATATCTTCATTTAATCAATAACGAATGATGCCAAAAATACAAATAACAATTACAAGAAAGTAATACTACTTCCAGTTTCTAATATAACTATGTTTTCTTACAGAAAATCTAGCCTGTGTGCCTCTAATGGTAACACCTCGAGAAAAATTGTTAATCATAAAAAATGAAAACTTTTAGGTAATATCTAAGAAAAGTTAGTTATGACAGATTGTATTTTCTGAAAATGGCTGCAACAATTTCACTCACCCCACATGCTCTACCTATCATATGACTTTGACATTCCCGTCTCCTAACCTGGCCAGAGTATGGCTGTGACGGAAGTGACATTACGCGATCTCTGAGGTTAAATGCCAGAAGACTATACAAGTTTTGCCTGGTTCTCTTCGGACACTTGCTTTGGAGCTCAGCCACCTTGCCATAAGGAAGAGGAACACAGGCCCCCAGAACCTAGCCCCAGCTGACAGCCAGTGCCAGCTTGGCAAGTGATTGGGCCCTGTGATCAAGGTATCTCAAAAGGGCATGCTCAGCCCTAGTGAAGGTGCACCAGCAAATGTCAAGAGAAACAGACGCGAGAGGGAGGAGATATGGGGATATATGTATATGTATAGCTGATTCACTTGTTATAAAGCAGAAACTAACACACCATTGTAAAGCAATTATACTCCAATAAAGATGTTAAAAAAAAAATCAAAGCAGACTTGTAAAAAGAAAAATAAAAAAGAGAAACGGAGAAGAGAGGTTCCTGCCCAAAGGCAAATTCCTGAGTGACCTGAAAGATTGCTGTTTTAAGCCACTAAGTTTGCAGCTGGTATGTAACACTTATAGAAAATTGATACACTTAATTGTTTTACAAACCTTCACAAGTGGTGTTATCCAACAGTCCTCTTTCTGAAAACTATTGCAAAAAAAAAAAAAGTGTCTCAGCCTTTGATAACAAAGGTGGAAGGAAGGATGAGCAAGTTTCCTGTCTGTCATCAGAGGACCCTGGGAAGTTCACAGGTGTGTGTGCTATCCTTGATTAATGGCTTATTCTGGGAACCCAGGATTGTACCCTAGTATAAAATTGGCACCTCCTAACTAGCTGGATATAGATTAAGTTGACTTCAATTTTTGACATTATTACATTTAATTTTATACATCTCTACCACCCATTGACCTCTGTCAATAAACAGAATAAAAATATCACAAATTCTCCAAATCAATCCCCTTTTGCCAATCATATCAGAAAGCAAACTAATCTAATTAGAGGTGTTTTTAATCCATTAGCCCACTAACTTTCCTCAATAGACTTCATTCGCGGAATTAAAATGAATAAGCATTTAATGGGAAAACCATTGATGCTGTGAGCCAAGAAGTGGGTACAGTCACGGTAATTATGGTGATCTGTCAATTATGCATGAGAAAAATATATCTTAAAGGTATTGTCTTTTCATCATAAGAATCGCCACCACCCTCGTTGAAGCTGTCCTCAATTACAACTGGACAACCACAGCAGCTACACTGATGTACACTGACACACCCCCTACCTCCAACACTGCTTTGCTCCCATCCCCTTTCTACTACAATTGTCTCCAATGTGGGTTACATTATCTTAGCAGCAATGGACTCAGGATAAATATCATAGATATTTTAGGTAGACTTACTTTTGTATAAAAAAATAGAGATTTACATTTATTAACCTTCAATTATTGAATTATTTCATTTGATGATTTCAGTACATATATAACTTAAAACAAAAATGGAAGATTCAAACTCTCAATCTAGCACTTGGAGTGGAGATGACTGGGAGAGGAAACATATCTCCCAAATTTTATATCCGGATTGCTGTCATGATGTTGACTTACTTCTCAAAGCTGACACAATTATGTTTCTCTAATCAGATGATCGTCACTAAACCAAATGGAAGTTTTCATCATTTCTGGTTACGTTTTATAGTTTTCAAAATAATTTTTAAAAATATTTTCTTTAACTTGCAGTGTCTTCTAATATATTTGCCAATTGGTAAAAAAGAAAAAATGGTTTTTTTTCTTTCGAAGTCCCTCAGATCATAACATCATTATTGTTGAAAAACTGCAAATACAGTTTATAGGTGATAACATTGGTAATTAGTTAACCTGCCATCGTTTTTCTTTCTCCTGCATTAAGCTCTTCAAGACTCAATTGAAGTAGTGACAGCGATAAGCAAAAATGTTTGCTGCTTTGTCAATTCAAATAAACCCCAAGTAGTAAATGACAGACTATTCTGTTAGCAAAGATTAGCAGCCGGTGACGTCTGAAAAGTGACCTGTGTATACACAGTCACGGGTAGTGCTAATAGTAGTTTAGAGTATTCCCTTTTTAAAAAAATATCTGCCATTCCTTTGATAGGGCCTGAGCACATTCAGTATCTTTATTCTCCCCAGTTTTCTATCATTGGTTCTATTTGAAACTGATCTAACATGCAAGATACTGCCTGGTATCCATTGGGAACCAAGTATTTTGTTAATTATTATCAAAACATTGTTGTATTTATAAGACATATGTGATTTACTGCAAGATGAAGAAGCCAAGTTAAGACTAGGACAGCCTATAAGAGGGAGAAGAGCTGCAAAGTGAAAATCATATTACCTGGTGCCTACATCGCAGAATTACATGAGTAGTTAGCACGTTATTTCTTTTCAACACAATGCCAAGTTGAAATGGCTATGCATTTCTTTTTTTTCCTTCAGATACTCTGTACAATCAGATTTGTTTGTACAAAGTAACTAAAAATGACACAACCTAGACATAGGAGTTATAGAATCAGAAGCAGCATTGCACAATGGTTAAGCACATGGCTGTGGGGATGACTACCTAGGTTCAAATTCTGCCTTCTCCATTAACTGATAAGCATGCAAAACATTTGGAGATACTTGTCCATAAAGCAGCAGAAGAGGTTTTAAGTGCAAACTACGCCATGTTGCAACTTTGCTTAAAACCTTTCAGTTGTTTCCCATTCCATACAATGAAATCCCAAATCCTTACAATGGTCCATGGGATCTTGAGTGAGGTGAACTCTGCCTTTATATTCAAGGCATGATGCCCCTGCCTCCCTTACTCAGAGTGTGCTCCAGCCTCCCTGGTCTATCAGTTCTTACAGTGTTCGAAGCATTGTTCCCTTCTCATTGCATTTACACGTGCCTTTCACCTGCTTGAGTGCTTGAGCTCACATTCTTCACACGGCTCCTCTCATCTTTTAAGATGATCACTGGCAATACTAAATGTTCCCTTCTTAATGATAACATTTCTAAAACCATAGCTAACATAGATCCCTCACTAGTTTTGTCCTATTTTATCTCCTTATTGTCTGTAAAATTTGCAATCATTTCCTTTGACTCTGTGTTTTGTCTGTCTTTTCTACCAGATGGAAAGCTCTTTAGAACAGAGACTATGACTGCCTGTCAATCTCTGATCCCAGTGCTCTCTCAGTATCTGACCCCCTGTGATGGTCACTAAATAGTGGTGGACTGACTGATGCCTGTACAGCAGCTCAATCTCCAAAAATTCACTACCCAATATTCTCAAAAGTTCACTATGTGCCAGGAACTTGTTACATGTTTTGCATGTACTATCTCATTATTTTTACAAAAACTGCCTGAGGTAAGTACTATTACTTAAGTAATAATAGTACTCAAGCAATTTAAGTGATTACCCTGGTCACACAACTACTTAGTGTAGAAGACAGTGTTAGAACCCAGGCAGTCCTTCCCACAATCCATGCTTCACTAGTGTAACAATTGGGCAGTTATAATTTCCAGCCTTCTTTAAGTTCTGAGTCATTTTTTTAGTAATTTTGTACAAACAAATCTGATTGTATAAAGTATTTGAAGGAAAAAATTGTGTTTGTCATTTCAGTTTGCTACTGTGTTGAAAGGCCAGTGATCCAGGGAATAGCACAGTTGCTGATAGTATAATTGTACAGTGTGAGCATAGGTGACATCCTTCTCATTTTTGCTCCCCTTCTCCCCTTGTAGGTCTCCCCATTCTTGATGGATAATTTGGCTTTGTCTTGCACCCAGTCACATAATATGCCTTATAATGTGTTTTGTATTTCAAATCAGTTTCAAATATAACCAATGATAGAAAACTGAGGAGAACAAAAATATTAGACACATTACAAATCATGTTGAACAAATGATGAATTTTTAAAAAAGAATACTCTAAAATACTATCATCATTACTTGTGACTGTATACACAGGTCCTTTTTAAATATACATCACTTGATTTTAATCCTTGCTAAAAAATAGCTTGGATTTTATATGAATTGACAAAGCACAAAATATGCATGCCCATCACTGTCACCATAGCTCTTCACTTGACTCTGGAAAAACTTATTTATTCCTCTGGAATAAAAGGAATAATGATGGGGAAAAGAAGACTATAAACAATGATCTGTAAACTGTATTTGCTGTTTTTATCATTAATGGTGGTATCAAATGACGGCTTCAAAAAAAAGCACTTTTTCCAAATGGTAAATAATATGATAAATACATATTAATTTGAAGATATTCTAAGTTAAACAAAATAAATATTGCTTTTTAAAATTTTATTTTGAAAATTATAAAGGACAACCATAAGTACCTTAAAATTTAATTTGATTTAGAAGAGCCCACCTGATTAGAGAATTTTCACTGTACAAGTTTTGGGAGGTACGTCAAAATAATAATCCCTATATACGATTTTTGTAAATATGTTCTCTTTCCCAATCATCTCCATTGCAAATAATAGACTGGAGGTAAGATCTTCCATTTCAGCTCAGAAATGATCAGCATGGCTGAATTTGCTGAATTTGCTTTTATCCATCTATTATCTCAACATCTAATAAACACCTACTTGGCTGCAGGAACTGCTTCTCTACGACTCATATACATATACCCTTGACTATAAATCACATATGGCAAGATATTAAAAATGAAATCCAACCAGGCACCAATTGACACGACATGAGAATTTCCAAAGTGCGGTTTCAAACCACCATAATCAGATGTTAAAAGAAATTCTTTGAATCAAGTCTAGAAGTTTTGGATTCCTCAGCTAGATAAAATCTATAAAAAAGGGTTGGCAAGTGAAAGAAGAGAGGGTTTGGTAAGAAATATTTGAGAAGAGTTTTTCTTTAGAAAGAGCTGTTGTGCTCTGATTTGCCCACCACCTCACAGGAAGGTCTCATCTCATTCTCAGTGAAAGAGGTCACCCTGCATCTAGGCTGGTGTGACTCCCACAAAGGACAGAAGGAAGGTCCAAGACATGCTACTTTGTTGGATATCCAGGAGAGGGCTGCTAGTCTGCAATCAGCCTACCTCTAAGAGTTGGTGAGAACAAGGTATTTCCTACAGATAGTTGGAGGCCATCTGTAAAGGGAAAGAACCAGCCTGGGTTCATAATGGGTCTTGTCCAATTGGGTCACATGGGATGCACAAATCCCTGTAACAAGAAACTAAGGGGGGAGGCTTTCTATTCCTAGGAATTGCTTAATTTATGGAAAACTGTCATCCATAAAATGATGCATCTGCTTACCCAGGTCACGTGAACTTTAGTTGGAAAGAAAAGCCACAAACTATTAAAGAGTCTCTGGTAGCACCACACACACACACACACACACACACACACACACACCAGCTTTAAACATCTTTGAGGCCCAGAGACCATAAAAACAACCTATAATTGTATCATTTAAATAAAAGATCTCACTTTCCTTTAATACTTCACACTCACCCTTCCCGGACTCTGTAGGTGTCAGAATGTGCCCAGCAAGGTCGGGTGAGGGTTGAAAAGAACAAATAAAGAATTAAACAAGAAGGTTATTATTCTCTTTTTCCTACTGCAGGCTTCCATTTCCCCTGAAGTTCTCACTGAAGAAGGAGAGGTTATAATGCTCAGTAAAATTCAGAGTTTTCATTGATATCTTTGATTGGACATTCTGATCTCTGTCAAAAAGTGTGCATAAAAGGTGCTGGTGTGGAAGTTTTCATCCAAGGGCAGAGAAAAATCACCCTGTCTTGAATATATTTTAAAGGGAGGGTGGAAAATAAAGTTGTGTTTTGATGATGTCCATTGTTGCCCTTTATCATCATACTGGTTCACATGCATTGACACTTAAAACTTTTGCTTCAATTCTAAGCTGGCTAGAGAGGCAGAGCTAAGTCAGGACTGTGTCTTGAAGCCTGTTCCACAGCAAGTGCAGACGTGACAGGAAACATTGAGTGTGAATTTAATTACAAAATCATTTGTAAAATTAAAGAAGTAATAAATCTAGATTTTCCATATTTGACCTAGTCCTTTCTTTCTTTTTATTTTATTGAAGTATGGTTGATTTACAATGTTGCCAGTCTCTGCTGTACAGCAAAGTGACTCAGTTATACACATAGAGACATTCTTTTTTTATATTCTTTTCCATTATGGTTTATCACAGGAGACTGAATATAGTTCCCTGTGCTATATATTAAGACCTTGTTGTTTATGCATTCTAAATGTAATAGTTTGCATCTATCAACCCCAAACTCCCAGTCCATTCTTCTCCCTCCCTCCCTCCCCCTTGAGCTCTAGCTCTGTTACCTACTCCATAGAACTTCGCTTTTACATCTGTGTAATTACAGGCTGGACTAACTTATCTTTAAATAATGATGGGTATGAGCTTATAAATGCTTATCCAAAAGAATTAATGAGTAAGTGGTAAATTCAGTCGTGGATCTTGCCATTAACTTGTAGTGTGACCTTTTCAAGATTCCTAATTTTTCTATATCTTAATTGACTTCTCTCTCTCTCTATGTATATATCTTCATTGCATTCCTATAAGGTGGATGTGCAGCTCTAATAATAATAATAATAAAGCATTTTAGAAAATTTCAAAACCTTATGCAAACACTAGAAAAAATGGGAATTAAGATGGCTATCATAAAATCGTGTCAGATGAACACTGATTTATCTGAAACCTTCCAGAAAACAAGCAAAGCTGGGAAGAGAGGTTTAAAACTATTCACGCTCCATTCCCACACTCCATTTTTCTCTTTATCCAGATAGAATATCCTTCCTTTCAATATTTCATGCAGAGAGGTTCAAAAAAATCCTTTGCCAGCAATTCCACAGTTTCACAATTCTTATAATTGTATATTCATTCCACTTAATCTACTCATGTTAATATAAAAGCAGATGAAAAAATTTTTGATCATTAATTGTACTAGCAGAAAGAAAATATTTGCTCTAAATGTTGAAAGGGAGACTATTCCATCTTAAGGTAGGAGCTATTGCTCAAGTGTTGTATTTTAAGTATTCTTGTTTTTTAAGTGACATCAGCTGTTGTTTTTTTAACACCTTTATTGGAGTATAATTGCTTTACAATGGTGTGTTAGTTTCTGCTTCATAACAAAGTGAACCAGTTATACATATACATATGGTCCCATATCTCTTCCGTCTTGCATCTCCCTCTCTCCCACCCTCCCTATCCCACCCCTCTATGTGGTCACAAACCACCTAGCTGATGTCCCTGGGCTCTGCGGCTGCTTCCCACTAGCTATCTATTTTACCTTTGGTAGTGTATATATGTCCATGCCAGTCTCTCACTTTGTCACAGCTTACCCTTCCCCTTCTCCATATCCTCAAGTCCATTCTCTAGTAGGTCTGTGTATTTATTCCTGTCTTACCCCTAGGTTCTTCATGAACTTTTTTTTTTCTTAGATTCCATATATATGTGAGCATATGGTATTTGTTTTTCTCCATCTGACTTACTTCAGTCTGTATGACAGACTCTACGTCCATCCACCTCACTACAAATAACTCAATTTCGTTTCCTTTTATGGCTGAGTAATATTCCATTGTATATATGCGGCACATCTTCTTTATGCATTCATCTCTTGATGGACACTTAGGTTGCTTCCATGTCCTGGCTATTATAAATAGAGCTGCAATGAACATTTTAGTACATGACTCTTTTGGAATTATGGTTTTCTCAGGGTTTATGCCCAGTCCTGGGATTGCTGGGTTGTATGGTAGTTCTATCTGTAGTTTTTTAAGGAACCTCTATACTGTTCTCCATAGTGGCTGTATCAATTTACATTCTCACCAACAGTGTAAGAGGGTCCCCTTTTCTCCACACCCTCTCCAGCATTTATTGTTTCTAGATTTTTTGATGATGACCATTCTGACCGGTATGAGATGATATCTCATTGTAGTTTTTATTTGCATTTCTCTAATGATTAATGATGTTGAGCATTCTTTCATGTGTTTGTTGGCAATCTGTATATCTTCTTTGGAGAAATGTCTATTTAGGTCTTCTGCCCATTTTTGGATGGGGTTGTTTGTTTTTTTGTTATTGAGCTGCATGAGCTGCTTGTAAATTTTGGAGATTAATCTTTTGTCAGTTGCTTCATTTGCAAATATTTTCTCCCATTCTGAGGGTTTTCTTTTGGTCTTGTTTAGGGTTTCCTTTGCTGTGCAAAAGCTTTTAAGTTTCACTAGGTCCCATTTGTTTATTTTTTTTTTAATTTCCATTACTCTAGGAGGTGGGTCAAAAAGGATCTTACTGTGATTTATGTCATAGAGTGTTCTGCCTATGTTTTCCTCTAAGAGTTTGATGGTGTCTAGCCTTACATTTAGGTCTTTAATCCATTTTGAGTTTATTTTTGCGTATGCTGTTAGGGACTGGTCCAATTTCATACTTTTACATGTAGCTGTCCATTTTTCCCAGCACCATTTATTGAAGAGGCTGTCTTTTCTCCACTGTATATTCTTGCCTCCTTTATCAGAGATAAGGTGACCATATGTCCGTGGGTTTATCTCTGGGCTTTCTATCCTGTTCCATTGATCTACATTTCTGTTTTTGTGCCAGTACCATACTGTCTTGATTACTGTAGCTTTGTAGTATAGTCTGAAGTCAGGGAGCCTGATTCCTCCAGCTCCATTTTTCATTCTCAAGATTGCTTTGGCTATTCGGGGTCTTTTGTGCTTCCATACAAATTGTGAAATTTTTTGTTCTAGTTCTGTGAAAAATGCCAGTGGTAGTTCGAGAGGGATTGCATTGAATCTGTAGATTGCTTTGGGTAGTAGAGTCATTTTCACAATGTTGATTCTTCCAATCCAAGAACATGGTATAATCTCCATTTGTATCATCTTTAATTTCTTTCTTCAGTGTCTTATAATTTTCTGCATACAGGTCTTTCGTCTCCTTAGGTAGGTTTATTCCTAGATATTTTATTCTTTTTGTTGCAATGGTAAATGGGAGTGTTTTCTTGATTTCACTTTCAGATTTTTCATCATTAGTATATAGGAATGCCAGAGATTTCTGTGCATTAATTTTGTATCCTGCTACTTTACCAAATTCATTGATTAGCTCTAGTAGTTTTCTGGTAGCATCTTTAGGATTCTCTATGTATAGTATCATGTCATCTGCAAACAGTGACAGCTTTACTTCTTCTTTTCCGATTTGGATTCCTTTTATTTCCTTTTCTTCTCTGATTGCTGTGGCTAAAACTTCCAAAACTATGTTGAATAAGAGTGGTGAGAGTGGGCAACCTTGTCTTGTTCCTGATCTTAGTGGAAATGCTTTCAGTTTTTCACCATTGAGGATGATGTTGCCTGTGGGTTTGTCATATATGGCCTTTATTATGTTGAGGAAAGTTCCCTCTATGCCTATTTTCTGCCGGGTTTTTCTCATAAATGGGTGCTAAATATTGTCAAAAGCTTTCTCTGTATCTATTGAGATGACTATATGGTTTTTCTCCTTCAATTTTTTAATATGGTGTATCACATTGATTGATTGGCATATATTCAAGAATCCTTGTATTCCTGGAATAAACTCCACTTGATCACAGTGTATGATCCTTTTAATGTGCTGTTGGATTCTGTTTGCTAGTATTTTGTTGAGGATTTTTGCATCTATGTTCATCAGTGATATTGGCCTGTAGTTTTCTTTCTTTGTGACATCCTTGTCTGGTTTTGGTATCAAGGTGATGGTGGCCTCGTAGAATGAATTGCTGCATCCCATAGATTTTGGGTCATTGTCTCTCCACTGTCATTTGTTTCTAGGTATTTTTTTATTTCTTCAGTGATCACTTCATTATTAAGTAGTTAAGTAGTGTATTGTTTAGCCTCCATGTCTTTTTTTGTTTGTTTTTGGTTTTGGTTTTTGCGGTACGCAGGCCTCTCACTCTTGTGGCCTCTCCCATTGTGGAGTACAGTCTCTAGACGTGCAGGCTCAGCGGCCATGGCTCACGGGCCCAGTCACTCTGAGGCATGTGGGATCTTCCTGGACCGGGGCACGAACCTGTGTTCTCTGCATCGGCAGGCGAACTCTCAAACATTGCACCACAAGGGAAGCCCTGTGTTTGTATTTTTTATAGATCTTTTCCTGTAATTGATATCTAGTCTCATAGCATTGCGGTCGGAAAAGATACTTGATAAAATTTCAATTTTCTTAAATTTACCAAGACTTGATTTGTGACCCAAGATATGATCTATCCTGGAGAATGTTCCATGAGGACTTCAGAAAAATGTGTATTCTGTTGCTTTTGGATGGAAGGTCCTATAAATGTCAATTAAGTCCATCTTGTTTAATGTATCATTTAAAGCTTATGTTTCCTTATTTATTTTCATTTTGAATGATCTGTCCATTGGTGAAAGTGGGGTTTTAAAATACCCTACTATGATTGTGTTACTGTTGATTTCCCCTTTTATGGCTGTTAGTATTTGCCTTATGTATTGAGGTTCTCCTATGTTGGTTGCATAAATATTTACAATTGTTATATCTACTTCTTGGGTCGATCCCTTGATCATTTTGTAGTGTCCTTCTTTGTCTCTTGTAATAAATTGCTCCTTCATCTACTGTGCACTTTTGTGTCTTCTCATTTTGCTTAACTTACTGTGTTTGGGCTCTCCTTTTCGCAGGCTGCAGGTTCGTAGTTTCCGTTGTTTTTGGTGTCTGTCCCCAGTGGCTAAGGTTGTTTCAGTGGGTTGTGTAGGCCTCCTGGAAGCCTCTCTGCTAATGGATTAGGCTGTGTGCCTGTCCTGCTAGTTGTTTGGCATAGGATGTCCATCACTGTAGCTTGCTGGGCGTTGAGTGAAGCTGGGTCTTGGTGTTGAGATGGAGATCTCTGGGAGATTTTCACCATTTGATATTATGTGGAGCTGGAGGTCTCTTGTGGACCAGTGTCCTAAAGTTGGCTCTCCCACCTCAGAGGCACAGCACTGACTCCTGGCTGCAGCACCAACAGCCAAGAAAGAAAGAAAGAAAGAAAGAAAGAGAGAGAGAGAGAGAGAAAGAGACAAAGAGAGAGAGAAAGAGAGAGAGAGAGAAAAAGAGAAAGAGAGAGAAAGAGAGAGAGAGAAAGGAAGGAAGGGGAGAAAATAAAATAAAGTAAGAAAAAATAATTATTAAGAAAAAAATTTTTAAAAGTAAAAAAGAAAAAAAAAACCACAGACGGACAGAACCCTAGGACAAATGGTGAAAGCAAAGCTATACAGACAAAATCTCACATAGAAGCATACACATACACACTCACAAAAAGAGGAAAAGGGGAAAAAATAATATATCTTGCTCCCAAAGTCCACCTCCTCAATTTGGGATGATTCGTTGTCTATTCAGGTATTCCACAGATGCAGGGTACATCAAGTTGATTGTGGAGCTTTGATCCGCTGCTCCTGAGGCTGCTGGGAGAAATTTCCCTTTCTCTTCTTTGTTCGCACAGCTCCCGGGGCTCAGCTTTGGATTTGGCCCAGCTTCTGCGTGTAGGTTGCCTGAGGGTGTCTGTTCTTCACTCAGACAGGACAGGGTTAAAGGAGCAGCTGATTCGGCAGCTCTGGCTCACTCAGGCCAGGGGGAGGGAGGGGTACACAGTGCGGGGCGAGCCAGCAGCAGCAGAGGCCGGCGTGACGTTGCACCAGCCTGAGGCGTGCTGTGCGTTCTCCTGGGGAAGTTGTCCCTGGATCCCGGGACCCTGGCAGTGGCAGGCTGCACAGGCTCCCGGGAGGGGCGGTGTGGAGAGTGACCGGTGCTTGCACACAGGCTTCTTGGTGCTAGCAGCAGCAGCCTTAGCATCTCATGCCTGTCTCTGGGGTCTGCCCTGATAGCCGGGGCTCGCGACCCGTCTCTGGAGCTTCTTTAAGTGGTGCTCTTAATCTCCTCTCCTCGTGCACCAGGAAACAGAGGCAAGAAAAAGTCTCTTGCCTCTTCGGCAGCTCCAAACTTTTTCCCGGACTCCCTCCCGGCTAGCCGTGGTGCACTAACCCCCTTCAGGCTGTGTTCACACAGCCAACCCCAGTCCTCTCCCTGCGATCCGACCTCCAAAGCCTGAGCCTCAGCTCCCAGCCCCGCCTGCCCCGGCGGGTGAGCAGACAATCCTCTCGGGCTGGTGAGTGCTGGTTGGCCCTGATCCTCTGTGCGGGAATCTCTCCGCTTTGCCCTCCGCACCCCTGTTGCTGCGCTCTCCTCTGTGGCTCCGAAGCTCCCCTCCTCCGCCACCCGCAGTCTCCGCCCATGAAGGGGCTTCCTAGTGCGTGGAAACCTTTCCTCCTTCACAGCTCCTTCCCACTGGTGCAGGTCCCGTCCCTATTCTTTTGTCTCTGTTGTTTCTTTTTTCTTTTGCTCTACCTAGGTATGTGGGGAGTTTCTTGCCTTTTGGGAGGTCTGAGGTCTTCTGCCAGCATTCAGTAGGTGTTCTATAGGAGCAGTTCCACGTGTAGATGTATTTCTGATGTATCTGTGGGGAGGAAGGTGATCTCCGCATCTTACTCTTCCTCCATCTTCTCAAATCTCCCGACATCAGCTGTTTGACTGCTGGAATTATCATAATATATGAGGCCAAAATACATTGTAATGTTTATTTCGCTAGTGGACTTTTGATCTCTGCTAACACAGAAATCAAAACAAGAAAATGTCTTTAAAGAATAAAATTGAATAATTCAGTATCCACAGTGGGTGTGGGATAAACATAATGATATTACATGCACAAAGTTTTCTCACTTGACTTATTAGATAGTAATCTTCGAGATTTTTCTTTCATGTATAATTTTCCTTGGCAATTGATCTATTTGCAAGTTCAGAATCCCTACAGTGGCTCACAAACTCAATTACATTTTTATCTGTTTTTTTTTTTTGCTTTCTAATAAGATTCTTAATAAGATAGGAAATTTGCATAGCATTTCTTTAGAATTTTGACAGATCTGGGTCTCATATTTCTCTTGTATATGTAAAATGAAAAATTATTTGAACCAATAAACTAATTTTTCTCTCATCTTATTCCTCCTCTTGTAGCTTATAAAATAAGATTCTGAGATGTATTTCTTTTCTACGACTTAGGTCACCTCTCTCTGAAAGTTGTTGTTACTTATTACTATTCCCAGAATACTACAGTCTTTTGGGAGAGCTGTGTTATTTAGTAATTGCTCATTATTTTTAATTAGTTCTGGAGGAGACATTTGGCATATTTATTATGCCTGCTATTACTAGAATTATTGCTTGTTTAATAATCTCAATATTGTAAGCTATGATATATGAAGTTTATTTCTGGTTTCCTACTGTTCACCTTCCCAGTTTCCCCTGTACACCTGGTCTCCACTGAAGAGACTTAATGTCACCCATGAAACGCATGAGTTGGCAGAACTGCAGTATCTCCTGGGGACTTGACCCAAGGGCTGGACCCTCCATGCTGAGAGGATCACTGGGTTCCCTTCTCTCTTTCCTGCAAGCAATATTGACTCTTGCTGAAATTCCCAGAACTAACCCTTGGCATGTGTTAAAGAAAAAACAATATTCAATGACACTTGTTCAACATGGTAAGGCAGACTTGATTCAGGACCGTTGGGAGAGGTATAGGGACCACTGCAATGAGATTTTGCATTGGGGGAGAAAGACTGGGCTCAACTAAAAATACAGTGTGGACAAGTGGGAATTTATAGCCAGGGAACACGGTGGCAGTCAGTGGATGGAAAATTATTAAGAGAAAACGTTAGGGGTAAGGCGAGTTCTGGCTAAACTGACCTAACCAGATTCTTGCTGAAGACAGGCCAGAGGAATCAGACATTATCTGGGGGACAGCAGAGAGTGAGGAACCTGATCAGCTATCGAGGGTGATCAGATATCAAGGGTCGGGGATTCTAATTAAAATGACTTAGCAGGGGTTTTGCTAAAACTAGATTTACAAAGAAATGCACAGATGGGCCTAGGAGAAGGTTTAGGACCCTGACCAAAGTTTGGTCAAGCAAGGAATTATTCTCACACACAGAGATAATGGTCACTAACCCTGTCTCATGCATTTCTCTTATAAAGAAGAAGGTGTGAAGTGTTGAGTCACACTCCTTCCAAAAATAAAAATAGTCCTCTAGACTTGGCTTCAGGGGAAAGAAAATGATTTTTTTTAAATATAAAGGGCTGTTTTAAAAATAGCTGTGTTAAAAAGCAACCCAGCTAGAGATGAATAGCCATGTAGTCTGAGAGTCATTTTCCTCACTTGGCACATAAGGGTTTTCTTTTTTCTTTATTGAAAATGTGTGAATGACTGAGAAGTTTTGATGTATTCAGCTCAATAAAAAAGTGGAAAAATGAAATTATGTACTAATTTGGTTGAAGATATCATAGTTACTAGGAATCAGAACTCTATCTAATGGCGGAGACAATGAACAGGATTTAAAAATGCTCTCCACACCCTATTATTAAGGATAGATCGCTTAGAAGTTAAAAGTTTGAACTCTAGATTCTGACCAACCCAGGTCAGAATTTTTACTTCCCTATTTCCTTGCTTTGCATACTCAGAGGAGTTGCTTAATCTCTATGCCTCCGTTTATTCCAGAGGCATCTTGGAGGACATCAAGGGGAACATCCACCTACCCCTAGCACATTCCCCCAAAGTAGTTTCTTTTCAAACAGTTTCAAGGTTACTTCTTGACATAACAGTTATTAAAACTGTGATAAAAAGAAAGCCTTAGAGGAGACAAATTACTGCATTATTGAGGCCAACTCAGAGAACTAGGATTCATATTGAAGGTCAGGGACTTAAATATTTAAAGATTTAGGGATGAATGGCAAAATGATTTCTGCCTGTAAGGAAGGTACAGTCCAACAAAGGTAGGATGATGTTACTGAAGACAGACTGTCCGATCCATGAGATACAGAAAATTTGAGGAACTCAGGGAAGACAAAAAGATCAATGGCAATTTAGGGACAGTCATTGGAAAGCCCAGTGGAAGAGAATTTGTTAGATATGAAGATTATAGTGGATTTCAACTATGAAAAAGGACAATGTGTTTTGTTTGGAGTCATCACTAACAAGTTTTATTTGGATTCTTTAGTATGGTGGATCTAGCAAAAAGTTAAACTACAAATCTTTTTTGACTTACGGTAGGGTTATTCATGGTAAATTGAAAATGTTACAATTGGAAAATGCATTTAATGCCTAACCTACCAAACATCATAGCTTAGCCTTGCCTACCTTAAATTTGCTCAGAACACTTACATTAACCTGTAGTTTGGCAACATCATCTAACACAGAGACTATTTTATAATAAATTGTTAAATACTTCATGTAATTTATTGACTACTTTACTGAAAGTGACAAACAGAATGGTTGTATGGGTGCAGAATGGTTGTAAGTATATTGGTTGTTTACCCCGATGATCTTGTGGCTGACTGGCAGCTGCCACGTGCTGGGGCTGCCCAGCATGCCAACAGAGTATCATGAAAGAGGGTATCCTATGGCATACCACTAGCCCGGGAAAAGATCAAAGCTCAAAATCTGAAGTGCAGTTTCTACTGAATACATATTGCCTCATAAATCAAACCATCCTAGATTGAGGACTGTCTGTACTTCCTCAGGAGATGATTTATTGGGTTTAATTAGAAAGAGTATAATTAAAAGTAATAGGCTCAGGGTCTTCGTTAGAATGCCCTTGGTACTGAATGATGCTCATAAACAAATGATAGTTCAATTATTTGTTTTGTAACACATGAATAAAAGATTAAATGCACAAATTTGATAAGATTCTTATTTCCAATGCTTTATCACATATGAGAATATCATATAATCCTATATTAGAGTGCACCACGACTAGCCGGGAGGGAGTTCGGGGAAAGGCCTGCACCTGCCGAAGAGGCAAGAGACTTTTTTTCCCTCTTTGTTTCCTGGTGCGCGAGGAGAGGGGTTTAAGAGCGCTGCTTAAAGGACCTCCAGAGACGGGCGCGAGCCGCGGCTAAAAGCGCGAACCCCAGAGACGGGCGGGAGACGCTAAGGCTGCTGCTGCCGCCACCAAGGGGCCTGTGTGCGAGCACAGGTCACTCTCCACACCCCTCTTCTGCGAAGCCTGTGCAGCCAGCCACTGCCAGGTTCCTGGGATCCAGGGACAACTTCCCCGGGACAACGCACGGCGGGCCTCAGGCTGGTGCAACGTCACGCCGGCCTCTGCCGCAACGTCACGCCGCCTCTGCCGCCG
>NW_020174301.1:323853-363099 GCF_003031525.2 Neophocaena asiaeorientalis asiaeorientalis
GAACATATGTATATGTATAGCTGATTCACTTTGTTATAAAGCAGAAACTAACACACCATTGTAAAGCAATTATACCCCAATAAAGATGTGTAAAAAAAAAAAATCCTATATTATGAAATAGTGAGATCTCATGGTCATTAAAATACCCTAGATGTTAAGGAAATGGCCACTTATCTACTTATTCTATGTAATAATTATGCTATTGGCTTAGAATTTTAAAATTACATTATTTCTCTCTCTCTTTCTCTTTATCTCTGTCTCTGTCTCTGTTTTTCTCTCTATATATAGATAACTACATGTGTATTTAAATATAAATAAATTATATATATATAAATCATACATGATTTATGTATGTAGGATTATATATGTGTGTACATATAGTTTACACATATATGTAAGGTTATAGAGCAGGAGCGATGTTCTAGTAATGTCATGTGTGACCCAGAGCAGAGTCTGGAAACTGAGTGAAACTGACTACCCCAGGTGAAAATGGATCTGGTCACCAAACCATTTCTAGATGTTTAAACTATAGCTGAATAAATTTATTAACCATCAGTGTTTGTATCATACTTTCCACTAAGATCAACTGTTTGAACATCTACCAAAAACTTTTTCCCGATTTTTTTTCATTATTTTTACCACAAATTTAATGTCTCAAGTTCTGAAATCTACTACAGGTGGTTGACTGTCACGGATCAACTGAGTATTGATTTTAAATGGACTATTTCTTTAGAAATTGATATCTCAGTTGAATATGGTGGCTAACAGGCATATAATAAGAGATAAATAAAGGAAAACGTATTATTACACTCTAGTCAAGATTACTTCTACTTGTTTCAATCCTGTGTAATATACGGTCTTCAAAAATATTACGCTGGCTTTGTTTACTGACATAATTTGTGCCAGTCCTTATCTAGGCCCAAAACTCGGCGGTGGCAGGGAATATGTTTGTTTATCTTTCAATGTTTTATCCCTAGTTCCTGGTAAAATATCTGCCACACAGTTTCATACATAAATTTCTAAACATTCAACAGACTTTAATAGAAATGAACTTCTAAAAACTGAATTTATTACCAATGTTTCAATGGGAGAAAAAGAAAGTGAAGAAATGATAGTGAAATCACAAGAAAAAAAGAATCAACTCAGAGAAATCATGGCACAGATATCAGCATTTTTAGAGTCAAATGATTAGAACAAAAGAAATACATAAATGGTTTCAGTAATTTACAGTGAAGGCTCCTATCCTGTGTCTACTTTAAGTCATGCCTAATATTATATATCATATAGTATTTTTAGCTACTTTTGAGATATAATTCTGATACCATGAAATTCATTATTTTAAAGTATAAAAGTTTTTAAAATTCAGTGGTTTTTAGTATGCACAAACTTATGCAAGCTCCAACACTGTGTACTCCCAAAATATTATTATTGCCTCCCCAAAACCCCTTTGTGAATTAGCAGTCACTCTTCATACTTCTGTAACCTCAACCTCAGGTAATCGCTAATGTACTTTCTGCTGCTATGGGTTTCCCTATTCTGGACACGTCAAATAAATAGAACCATATGATATTTGGCCTTTTGTGCCTAGCTTCTTTCACTTAGTTTAAAGTATTCAGGTTCATCCCTGTGGTAGCATGTATCAGTATTTCATTATTTTTATGGCTAAACAGTATTCCATTGTATTGGTATATAGCATTTTGTTTATCTACTCATTATTGAACCTTTGGATTGTTTCAACTTTTGGCTATTATGAATAATGAATGCTTCTATAAACACTCATGTACAAGTTTTTGTGTGAACAATTTCTTTTGACTATATACCCAGGAGTGGAACTGCAGGGAAATACGGTAATCTTATGTTTATATTTTTGAAGCAATTCCAAACCAATTTCCAAAGTCACTGGGCTATTTTAAATTCCTACTACCAATGTATTTCCAATTTCTGCTCTTCTTGTCCTAGATTTGTTATTATCCATTTTTTTAAATTATAGCAATGATAGTGGGTATAAAGTGATACCTTGTAGTTTTAATTTGCATCTCCTTAATGACTAATAATGTTGAGCATCTTTCATGTGATTATTGGTCATTTGGATAACTTCTGTGGGTAAACTGATGTTTTCAAATACTTTGCCCATTATTTAATAGGGTAGTCTTTTTACTGTTGAGTTGTATGAGTTCTTTACATAGTATAGGTAGTAGTCCCTTGCATATATTTTATTCCATTATCTGTTTTTTAAAAAAAATTCTTGATAGTACCATTTGAAGGACACATGGTTTGTTTTTTACAAAATCCAATATAAATATTTTTTTTTTTTTTTTTTGCTTGGGCATATTGGTGTCATAGCTAAGAAACCTTTGCCTAATCCATGGTCACAAAAATTAAAGTCCATATTTTATATTTTTAGTAATTACATTACGTTCTTAATGCATTTTGAATGAAGTTTTGTGCATGGTGTAAGGCTAAGATCCAATTTTGTATTTTGCATATGGATAGCAAGTTGTCTCAGCACCATTTGTTGAAGAAATCATTCTTTCCTTAAGTTATGATTAAGTTATATTGGCATCTTTGTCAAAAATCTGTTGCCCTGGGCTTCCCTTGTGGCGCAGTGGTTGAGAGTCCGCCTGCCGATGCATGGGACACGGCTTCGTGCCCGGTCAGGGAGGATCCCACATGCTGTGGAGCGGCTGGGCCCGTGAGCCATGGCCACTGAGCCTGCGCGTCCGGAGCCTGGGCTCCACAACAGGAGAGGCCATAACAGAGCAAAGGTTTATTTCTGAACTCTCAATTCTATTTCATTGATTTGTGTCTATACTTATGCCAGTACCACACACTCTTAATTACTGTTGTTTTGTAGTAATTTTTGAAATTAGAAAACATTATTCCCTCAATTTTAAGCTCTCGTTTTGTTCAAGATAATTGTAGATATTCTGGTTCTACTGAAAATACGTAAGATTTTTAGGATCAGCTCGTCAATTTCCACACACACACGAAACCTGGGTTGTGATGTAGGATGTGTTGGATTTATAGTTCAATATGGGGAGTAGCATTATCTTAATATTAAATTTTCCAATTCATGAACATGATATATTTCTCCATTTATTTAGGTCTTCTTGAATTTATTTCAGTGATGGTTTGTAGTTTTAAGTGTACAAGTTTTCCAAGTTTGTTAAACTTACTCCTAAGCATTTTATTGTTTTTTGATGCTATTGTAACCACTGCTGTGTGTAAAAATATAACTGATGTTTGTATATCTATATAATATCTATCTTATATCATGAAACCTTGCTGAAGTAGTTTATCAGCTTTAAGAGTTTTGTGTGTGAATTTTTTAGGATTTTCTATATAGAAAATCGTTTATCTGTGAATAGAGAAGCTTTTTTACTTCTCCTTTTTCAGTCTGATGACTTTTATTTTTTCTGCCTAATTGCTCTACTTAGAACCTTCAATATGATGTTGAATAGAGTGGACATTCTGGTGTTATATCTGACCTTAGGAGAAAAGCTTTCAGTCTTTCACCATTAAGGATGATGTTAGCTGTGGGTTTTTCATAAATGCCTTTTATTAGCTTGAGAAAGTTTCCTTCTATTCAAAGTTTCATTGAGGATTTTTAACATAGAAGGGGGTTTGATTTCGTCAAATACTTTTTTCCTGCATCAGTTGAGAGGATTGTGTGTTTTGTCTTTTATTCTATAAATACAGTACATTCTTTTGTTTAATTTTTTATTTTGGAGCATCCTTGCACTACTGATCACTTGGTTATGGTATATAATCCTGCATATTTGGCTGCATTTGGTTTGATCATATTTTATTGAGGAGTTTTGAGTTTACATTCCTAAGGGAGTCTGTAGCTGTATTTTCTTGTAACACCTTTGTCTGCTCAAAGGTGATACTGACCTCATAAAATAAGTTGGGAAGAATTTTCTCCTCTTCAATTTTGGAAGACTTTGTGAAGGGTTTGTGTTAATTCCCCTTCAAACATTTTGTGGAACTCATCAATAAATCCATTTAATTCTGGACTTCTCTTTTTGGGAAGATTTTGACAACTAATTCAATTTGCTTTGCTTTTCTTTTTTGGGGGGGGTTACAGACTGTCTAATAGTTTCCTGAGGCTTCTGTAATGAAGTACTACAAACTGTAAATTAAAACAACAGAAATTTATGTCTTCACAGTTCTGAGTGCTAGATGTTTAAAATTATGCTGTTGGCAGGGTCATTCTTACTTGTCTTTTCTTAACTTCTAGAGATTGGTTGCTGGCAATCTTTGGTGTTCCTCTGCTTGTAGCTGCATCACTCCAATGTCCATCTTCACATGGTCTTCTTTCCTCTGTGTGTGTCTGTATCCAAGTCCCCCTCTATTTATAAGGACACTGTTCATTGGATTTAGGGCTCATCCTAGTCCATTATGACCACATCTTAACTTTGATTACATCTGCAATGACCCTGTTTCCAAATAAGTCCACATTTACAGGTTCCAGGTGGATATGAATTTTGGGAGGGACCCTGTTCAACCCAGTAAAGTTTGCCGCTAGCCTCCAAAAATTCACATCCTTCCCATGTACAAAATATATTCACTTCATCCTAATATTCCCCAAAGCCCTACCCTATTGTAGGATCAACTCTAAGTCTAAAATCTCAGCTAAATATGATAAACTCAAAAAGTCCAAGGTCTCATCATCTAAATGAGGTATGGGTGAGACTTTGGGTATGATCTATCCTCAAGCAAAATTCCTCTCCACCTGTGGACCAATGAGACTAAAAAACAAGTTATCTGTTTCCAAAATGCAATGTTGAATCATGCACAGATAGAATAGATATTCACATTCAGAAAGGAAGAAATGGAAGGAATAAAGAGTAACATGTCCCAAACAAGTCTGAAAATCAGCAGGGGAAATTTTCATTAGATTTCAAGTCCTGAGAATGATTCTCTTTGGCTATATGCTCTGTTCTCTGGATCCCAAGGAATAGCCCCATGCTCTGGCCTATGGTAGCAACCCACTGCCCGCCTTCAGCACTCAGAGATGGCACTGCCCTTTTAGCTGTGAAGGTGTTGGTTGCCCTACCTCTTTGCCCATGGAAACAACTGGAGCCCTGCCCTCTGGATCTGCAGAGGCAGACATGACTTCATCCTCTCGACTGTTTCCTTCTTGTAGACTTTTGGAAGTCTGATAGCCTTCCTGCATTGTGTTCTGTCCCTGTATACTTCAGTCCAAGCTGGCAGTGTTTCTGTTGATATGTCCTTCTCAAAACCTTTGTTGGTCTCCCACGGATGTAAAGTCAAAAGGATGCACACCATCTCTATGCTGGCTTCTGCTGAGATGTCTGATTAAAGTCAAATCGCACATGATTAATATCTTCAGCAAAAGATTTTCTGGTAGTATTCTTAGTGTTCTCTCCAGAGCATGCCTTAGTATCTTTCCTAATATGGATAGGCTGAGAATTTTCCAAACCACTTAGTTCTGGTTCCTTTTTACATAATAGTCCCTTCCTCAATTCATCTCTTTCCTTTCACATTTTACTATAAGTAGCAAGGAGATATTGGGCTGTATCATGCCCACTTCTTGGAAATATCCTCAGCTAAATATCAAAGTTCATTGTCTGAAAGTTATACTTTCCGCCCAACATTAGAACACAGTACAGCCAAGTTGTCTGCCACTTATAACAAGGATCACCTTTCCTCCAATTTCCAATAAGGTATTCCTCATTTCAATCTGAGATCTCACCAGAAGCACCTTTAACCTCCATATTTCTACCCAAAATCTCAAGACTATGTAGGCTTTCTCTGATACACTTTTCAAAAGTCTTTCAGCCTCAATACATTACCTAATTCCACTGCCACATTTTGAGACATCTTATAGCAACATATCCACTTCTGATACCAAAATTTGTATTACTTTCTCAGACCTGCTGTAACAAAGTACCCGCTTCTTTTTATTTTAGTTTCTTACAGTGGGATGTTAGATTATAAATTTGAGATCTTCCTTCTTTAATATATCTTTTTACATTATAAATTTCCCTGTAAGCACTGTGTTAGCTGCATTCCACAAGCTCTGGAACATTGTGTTTTCATTTATAGAAGAGTATTTTCTAATTTATCTTCTTTGATCCATTGATTAGAAGAGTATTTGTTTAATGTTCCCATATTTGTGAATTTCCAAAATTCCTTCTGCTATTGACTTCTAATTTCATTTCATTTTGCTTAGAGAATATAATTTGTACGATTATAATCCATTTAATTATACTGAGACTTTTTTTATGTTTTAGCATATATGGGCTACCTTAGGAATGACTCCTGTGAACTTGAAAATAACATATATATCTGAAATTGTTGTGCTTGTCAGTTTTTTCAGGTAGGTACAACAAAACACCACACACTTGGTAGCTTATAAACAACAGAAATTTATTGCTCACAGTTCTGGAGGCTAGGAAGTCCAAGATCAGGGCTCCAGCATGTTTGAATTTTGGTGAGAGCTCATTTTTGGTTCATAGCATGCTCCTTGCTGTGCCCCACACGGTGGGAGCGCTAGGGATCCCTGTGGGTTTCTTTTATAAGGTGCTAATCTCATTCATGAAGGTTATACCCTCAAGATTTAAGCATTGCCTAAAGGCCCCACTCCTAATACCTTCATCTTTCAGGCTTATAATTTAAGCATATGAATTTAGGGGGAACAGAAGCATTCAGATCATAGCAGTGCTCTATAGTCATTTACTCAGTCTAGTTGGTTTATTGTGTCTTTTATATGTCCTATTACCTTGTTGATCTTCTGTCTCATTTTGTTATCCATTATTGAAAGTGAAGTATTAAAGCCTTCAACTTTTGATGTTCTTTCCATAATGATATATAGTTCTCATATTTTTTATAGTGCATCATGCATGGATTACTTTAGTTCTTTCAATATATTTAAAATACAGAAAGAGGGAACACATGCATTGGGGAAATAAATGATACTTAGAAAGTTAAGTCTTTTGCTGTTGCATTCCTGACTTTTTGAGATAAAAATCAGAATGGGCAACAAATACTGTTTTCAATAAATTCTGTATCTTGGCTTTATTAAGGACAATTTCTAGTGATTGTTTATTTTTTCCTGTGTATGGGCCATACTTTCTTGTTTCTTTGTGTGTCTTACACTTGTTTTGTTGAAAACTGAAGGTTTTAAATAATAAGATGTGACTATTCTGGATATCAGATTTTCCTCCCTTCCCATAAGCTGCTACTGCTGTTTATTGTTGTTTCTATTCTTGTTCATACTGCCTATTTGCTTAGTGACTTTGCTGATTTAACTTTGTAAAGTCTGTATATTTTATACTTTGTCTTCTGTGGCCACTGTAGTTTCTGCTCAGATAGCTTAGTGTCAGTTAATGATCGCCAGATATTTCCCTAAATGCCTAGAATGAATAAGTCCCCCAGACTATTTGCCAAGGGGCTCTGTGTTCACGTTGGGACATACCTTCAATGCTCAGGTAGGCAGTTTACAACTCCGCCTTCTTGCTTGTGCAGAGCTTCAAGGTCAGCCAGAGGTGAGGACTTAGGACCTTCTCAGGTATTTCTTGAGCTTGTGCCTAGATCTTTGCGTGTTCATGGACTATTAGATTCTCAGGAATACGTCAGAACTTTACAAAGCTTCTACGGCCATCTCATTTCTCAGATTTCTCTCTCTCTCTCTCTCTCTCTTTTTTTTTTTTTGGTCAGTTTTTTTGTTGCTCCTGCAACGTTAAACAATTGCCACTGATTTCTTTTGACAATTATCCCGGGAGAAAAAGGTGTTCACATTAGGTGGGCTCTACATCAGGTCAAGTAAAGAACACTCTTGCAGGTGGAGTTTTCTGGGGAAATTCTAAATAAGTCAAATAATGACACTTCTCTAGGAATGGAGCTTTGTAGGAGCCTCAACCCAGTGTTTTAGAGGAGCTTCAACTCAGTTCTGTGCAATGGGCTTTGAAGCTACTGGTTTTTACTGTAATTATGGAGGTATTAGTTTTCAAGGGTACCACTGAGTCAGGTAGTGGGGGATGGGGATAGAGAAAGTTAAAACACCATAATGCTTCTTATTCTTACTGAGACACAGCCTTTTTTTTTTTCTGGACTAAGTGTTTTATGAATTGTTGCAAGTATTTGATTAATTTCCAGATTTGTCAAAAAGTTGATATTCACAATGTTTGCCAGTGTTCTCTTTGATTTTATGAAGTAGAGAAGTTGTGAAAGTCCTTACTCCACCATTGTAACTGACGTTTTCTTCCTACCATGTTCTTTTGAATTACTATTCAATGATGTTGCCAGCATTTTCTTTTAGATGCTGAAGGAAAAGTGGGGAGTTGTTCACAATGCTGTCAAAGTCATATTTGAAAATATCTCCTTCATTTAGTAAATATGTAACTGGATACATCATCTCATGGACTAAGCATTCATATTTTAGAAAGAGCAGGAATGGCCTTATCTGTACAGAAATGACATAGGTAAAGGTGGAATGTGCTTGAATGCTTGTCAGCACATGTTATGGCCTAGATATGTTTATATCTTCTAAAAACGTGTAGAAATATTATCTTTCAAAATAAAAATTAAAAAAAAATCTTTTTTAAAGGAAAGTTTTGTTTGCATTAAGGTGATAACTTGAAAGCATTAACCTGAGTTTTTGTATCTATAATTTATTGTACTGTAAAATGAATATGCCACATGCTTCTGTTTTAGAAACTGCATTATAAATATAACATGGTTTTCAAATATATCATGGTTAAGAATATTTTTAGTATTAAACCAGAGATTAGTTTAGATGCTATCCTTCGTGGTAGAAGGATCTTGCCATGGGTGTGCACACCACAGTAGAGACTGGTGACAAAGGTCAAGCTGGTGGTATATAGGTGCACAGCTAGGGAGGCTAGACCTAAGTGTGCACATAGTTGTGGCAGTCAGCCATGAGGTTTCAGGCTGGCATCTCGCACCCATGTTGCCACAGAAGCCTGGGCTGGTGGCTTGTGTGAATCCCTGGCTCTGATGGAGGTGTAAGGAGGGAGTGGGGAGGGAACTGGGTAGCTGGTGTTTGTGAACATGAATACATCTAGGACAAAGCATGGTGCAATCTGCATGGGGTCCACTATGGCTGTGCTGACCATTGGTTTCTTCAGTGGCAAAAGCTACTAAGATCTCCTGCAGAGCTCATCACTGGGAACCACAGCTGCTGCTGCTGCATGGCTGATACCGGTAGCCCCTGCTCTTCTTTTTTGTTCCTAGCCATCTCTATATATCAGAGATTTGCTGGTCTCTGTCTGGGTGGGGTGAAATCAAAGCAGGTCCTTTTTTTTGGTGCCCCAAAAGAGTGGGGAAGCTGGTCACTCACTCCACTCTCTCTTTCCAGTCAGAGGAACACTTTCTAGGTGGGGAGTTTCCTCTCGGCACTGAGCAGTGCTGGCCTGGGGAATGATGATGATGCAGGCAAAATGAAGCTGTTCTTCCTTCACATTTTTCCTGGTTATTCTCAGGTTTTTTGTTCTAGTATGCTGCTGAAGTTTCTTAAGTAGACCCCTGCGCTCTTCCAGAGCTGTTTGTTTTTTTCCCATAAATAACCGTCAAATTGTCCATCTTTGTTGTGGAACAGAGGCTGGCATCTCCTACTTTGCATCTTGGTGATGTCACTCTTTATTCAATTTAAATTGAGCTTTGCTTGGAAGGCATCTACAGAATTCTACTAGATTTTTCTCTTGATATTTTTCTTTTAACATGCCATAATATTTCAGATTAATCATTTCCAGTTGAAGGTTAGGTGGAAGTTGCTCAATTTCATGGTTAAATTGATTTTGAAATATAGAAATTTTTTAAAATTGGTGTGAGGTTTGAAACAAACTGTTGGAACTATAGTTTAAGCTTAGAAATTTGTAGATTGTGTACTGAAAATTTGTGTGATAGTGATAATTTTACTCCCTGTTTTAACTCTTGTCAGCATGGGAAGGTTATAAGTCTGTTGAAATTACTTATATTTCAAACATTAGTTTTTATGGAAATGACTTTAAACCAATATAAGTTTCGTATATAAGCTATATCTCACCTTGAAAGTTCAGATGGATTCACTAAAAAGTATAGTTTCTAAAGCCAGTCAGTGTTTAACAATAATGATTGAGGTTAGTTCTTCTTATTCAAAAAAATTCAATTTGGGTCCTGCCATCAAAAATCACCATAAAACTTCACCACTGGTAAACCATCAACCTGCTATGTGGTAAAGCCAAGTTAGGATATTCAACTCCCATTTCTTATGAAAATTCATGAAATGACAATGTTAAATCCACTAGAGCAGATGATGGTCACCATTGGTACTACTGATTCAACAGGCTAAAATATTTTCCACATAGTACGTGCTGATGAATAATATAATAAATAAACATACCTTTAAACAACTTACACTTTCACAAGCTTTGTAAATCTGTCCAAATGAGTCTTTTTATGCTTCACCCATACCTTTACCACCATGAGTTACAGCACATCATAGCAGATTTCACTTCAGGCTTTAATGAACTAGAATTTTCTCAACTTCTTTGAAAATATTCTTACCTGTGGTTATTCCATGCAGGTTATTCATAAAGTCTAATTCTTCAATCACTTCAAACTCAGTACTGACTCCTGGAAAAAAGTAAAATTTGTTAACTCATCAATAGTCAAGGAGAACAACTCAAAATCACCCAGCTTATTTTTAATTGACTACTGATTTGCTCCTAATATCCACAACTCTTCAATTTTTTTTTTCGCAGAAAGGCAAATAGTTTTTAACAATTTTGTTTCTCTCTGGACACATTTCTTTTGCTGTTGTAATCAAAGATGGTGTAATTAACCCACAATTGGTAAACCATTTTCTTTGCTTGGCTAACAAATGAGTCACTCAGGCACTTTAGTTGTGGTCTTATTTTTATTTTAGTGAAGCAATTCTGCTGTGATAAGGTATTGTTTCAAATTTTCTAATTTTTATAAACATTGCTTTCCAATATCCCACAATAGGGATATTGTCATGAGTGCTTAGTTTGCTAAAGTCAATGTATAATGAATTCTTTTAGGATAGCTATAATGCCATTGCATAATAAACACAATTCTTTGACTTCTAATTCAATAACAAAATAACCCACACTATTGTGCCTTTAAATCACATTATTTTTTCTCCTTATTGTTATTTTGACATTGTTTATTATGCACTAGTAATAAAAAGTAAATAAAATATCTTGATATTTTATGCCCTATTTGAGTGCCATATATGAGGCACCAAAACACTGTCAGTTATAACTGCATCGCTCAAGTTGTAGTGTGCCAAGCAGCAGGGCAAAGTGATGACAGAACCACATCTGGTCTCTGTTACAACTCTGTCACTATAGCAGGAAACCAGACATGGAGAATACATCTGAGCATCGCTGTATCCACATATGGTCTCTGTTACAACCAGTCAACTCTGCCACTGCAGTAGGAAAACAGGTATGGAGAGTATATAATGAGCATAGCTGTACTGTAATAAAACTTTATTTGTGGACATTTACATTTGAATTTAGCATAACTTTCATGGCTGAGGAAATATTGTACATCTTTGATTTTTTTTTTCTTTTTGGCTATTTAAAAGTAGCTCACGGGCCAAACAAAAATGGGCCAGATTTGACCCCAAGTCTAGTTTGCAGATCTCTGGTTCAGGGTATGGATTTTGCTGTTGGTACTCTTGTCTCCACTTTCTTGAGCAGCCAAATTCTTGAATAATATATATAACCTTCAGTTTCCTCATCGATAAAATTGGGATAATAGTAATAACTCTGTCATAGGGCCATTGATAAAAAACAAAGACGTTTATATTTGCAAGATGCTCAGACTGGTGCCAGGTACATAATAACATATGCTGATAGTAATCATTAATTTTGGTTTTTATTTCTGTTGGCTACGGACTTAGGGGTTAATTCAGTGGGTTTATTATCAATTAGCCCAAGCACAAAGATGTTTTTATTCTAAGGGATCTTCTAGAAAAATGAAATGCCAAATATTTAAACCTCAATTATTATTTCATTCCTGTTAGTTAACATACTTGCCTGGTTAATCATACTTGCCTAAAGTTGATGAAACTACAGCATATGAGGACACATTTGTGGGCAATGTATGGTTGTTTCACTTTGTTATTTATATCAAGAATCTACAGGGTGGGAAGTCTAGAGGGGTCCATCTTTTCCACCCACAGGGATGGCCTGGTTATATCAGGGGACACACCCCCTCTATGACGCCCATAGATGGTCTTTAGCTAAGACCATCTCAATGCTTTTAGCAAATATATATAAATACATTCAATAGACAAATTCACAATTATTACTCTAAGAGCCTCAAGTTGTATATATTCACTGTGTAAAGTGGTTTGTCAGCCAACTAGTTACGGCAGTACTCTTATTTTGAAACGTCTAGCAAGTCTTGCGTGGAAAAGAAATGTAGATGGATTTGATTTATTGTTTTCTATACAGAACAATAAAGCCTGGAAAGGGGGTTTTGAGTCCTTATTTATTGGTATAAATTGTCACAGAAGCAGGTGCCATCCCTGGCTTGATCATTTGGAATATGTTTATACATTCAGCTCAATTACAGTTGGAGGGAGGGTAAGTTGGTCTCCAAAACTTGTGACCCCTACAGGGTAACCTCGGAGAGCTGTAACGATAGCATGTCACACTCTGCTCCTCAGTCCCAACCTATCTCAAGTAAATACAAGATGCAGATAAAAGCAATGTCTCTGATATGCAAATTATTCTTTTTTTTTGCTGTGTACGCGGGCCTCTCACTGCTGCGGCCTCTCCAGTTGCGGAGCACAGGCTCTGGACGCGCAGGCTCAGCGGCCATGGCTCACGGGCCCAGCCGCTCCGCGGCATGTGGGATCCTCCCGGACCGGGGCACGAAGCTGTGTCCCCTGCATCGGCAGGCGGACTCTCAACCACTGCGCCACCAGGGAAGCCCTGCAAATTATTCTTTAATACACGTCTTGGAGTTCCAACTTCCAAACACATTGTGCCTTTCCTGTATAGAAAGCTAAAAATTTTAGCAGACACTATCTTCAACTAATATGAGAATTTCTAGAGCAGCCAAAATAGAAATGTCCACACTTTACAATATACTGTAGTATTCAGCAAGACTACATGAAACGCACAAAAGGGCAGATGTGCTTTGTTAAATCCAGTTTATTTCATGTCTACTTAACACTAGTCCAATATAGCTCTGCCAATAATAATAATTTGAATGCAATTATAATTGCCCATCCTTCATTACCTGAGCCCTACTGTAATTTGTTTATAATCAGTTTACAGCAAGTTGATTGTTCCCCCTCCCTTTCAAACGTAGGGACAGAGATGGTTGAAACAAAATTTGCCTATACAACTAAAGTGCAGAGCTCAGTCCATCACAGCATCCAGGGAAACGTAAGGATGTTAAACATAAATGCACATTACGATAGCTCATGTCCAGCCTAAATTTGCACATTTACTTTCAATTGCGTTTGATTATTCAAATGATGTTATTACCATGATCATAACTGTTTTGCAAATTATGGCAAATAATTTTGGCTGCAAATATGAAGTGAAGATGATAATTTGCTCTGAGCACCTATTCAGAGGGCAATTAATCAGGCAAGTGTCCTATTCAAGAAGCTTGAAGCAGTGTGTTAGACAGAGCCTGGATACTTACCACCAGGGAAGAAGATGTGGAAAGAATATTGAACTTGAAAATGAGCTCTGTCACTGAGTTCTTGCATGATATTGGACAAGTCACTCCACCTCTGTGCAGTTTTCATGACATGCATTTCTTTTTAATGCTGCCATGAGTTTGCTTAAGTTGTCTCCTCTGCTGGGAATACCTGCCTCCCTTTTACCCAAGACCCACTTGGTTCTCTATTGTCTGGTCTTCATGTTTATTATTTATTTCAACTACTGTATTCTTTAGTTCTTACTAAACCTGATTCTCTTTTATGTTTCATTATCTCCCCTAAACTCCTAATATTTTTACCTATATAATCATCATTTTCAGTGTACTTTTAACTAACTTATCAAAGCCTTATTTTAAAGGCTTTGCTAATTTCAACATTTGAGCAATTGTGAATCTCTTACTTTAAAGTATTATTCCTCTTCACTGTGGCTGGTATTTTCTGTTTCCTTCTCATGCCCAGTATTTTTAAAATTTATTCGAGACATTGTGGGTGATATATCAGAGAAACTGGTTTCTGCAATCCTCCTCTGAAGACAAATGCTATTGTTTTTCTATTGCCAGTTAAGTCGCTAACACATCAAACTGAGCTTATAGAGCAGAGGTCAGCAAACTACAGCCCTGGGCTAAATCTGGACAACTATCTGTTTTTATAAATAAAGTTTTATTGGACCACAGCTACACCTATTTGTTTAGGCATTATCTATGGCTACTTTTTGGCTAGAATAGCGAGGTGGGTCATTGCTATGAAGACTGAGTGAACTACAAAACCTATAATATTTTATATCTGCCCCTTTACAGAGGTTTTTTTTTTTTACCAATTCCTGTTCTAGGAAATAAGCCTGACATGTGTATTTAAAAAAAAAAATTCCCAGATGATTTTAATGTATGTCCTTTTATAGAAAACACTCCATTAACATATCTATAAGATCCCTTATATTTCTGAGATTCTTTAATTGTAGATATCAGTGTAGATGTCAGATTATAAATTCATGAAAAAGAGCATGCAATTTTAATCTCAGAATAATGACACAAAATCTCCAGTCTCCTATTGGTTAACTCATACCGATATTGTTACTCTATTTTAAATATAAAAACAAAACAAAACAAAAAGGTCCTTTGGGAGTCCATGGATGCAAGAAAAACCATCTCAAAAATATTTCAATGTAGCTATGGTCTAAGATTCAGAGCATATTTATCATATTTTAATTTTTTTGGTTTGATTTGCTTTGTTTTGATTTTGTTTCTTTTGCTTCTTCCCAAACTAGCTGTTGTCTACATGGCTAGGAATATAGCACTTGGCCTTTTGGAGGCAAAGAGATACTACAACCAGAGAAGGCACTCAACATAATTTACTTTGGAACAATACACGGGAATTTTCAGATGTCAATTTCAGGGATTTGGGACATAAATGAGATGGGAAATACTCATCAATCAAGCCTAAGCTGCCTGTTTCTCAAAGGACATAGAATCAATATAGGTCAAATTTTCTATTTCTTCAAAGCTTATCTTACTAAGCACCTTGAAAGAGACGTTATGGGCAGTTTTCCTATAGATTTACTGTTTGGCATGCAAGAACATCAACCTCTTTACATGTTGCGCAGAGAGAACTTTAAATTGTGAAACAGGTATGCCTGATGGAAGGGTAAAAACAATCAAACACCAATTCTATTCTATGGGAATGCATTCTGTAATAAGATAGTGATGTGGGCGGATGAATTTTGAATTTTCATGTTGTAAATGTTGATTTTAGAAAGAATGACCCTATCACTTTCTACCCCTAAAACAGATACATAAACAAATAGAAAGAATGCCTTTTACCAACACAGAAGTTAAAATAATCAGGTAAAAATAATTTGAAATATATATGAAAGAAAAAAGTTACTGTACTAAATACAAAAAGATCTCCTACTATCAATAAGGAAATAAATATTATAAATTAATAGATTAATGTCCAGAAATATGAAAAGAAAATACATTTAATACTAGTTTTCACTAATGATATATGTTAACTTAAATGCCCACATCTATTATTAACATGTTCTATTAGAAAAAAGTATCGCTGTTGAATTTTTCCCTAAAGATACATACATATTGGAAGCAACAGTACTCAGTGCTATAAAGAAATGAGTTATCAAGCTATGAAAACACATGGACAATTTCCAGATCCTCTATTTTTCATATGCATTCTTTTCTGAAAATTGATCTTCCTTTTGGGAACTCTTGTGAGATGAAAGCACAGGGTTTCCTTTCCTATTTCTTCTCTCATAATCCTCATTTTCCTACTGCTTGCCCATCCTGGATCTAACTCTGGCACATCACCCTGAGCATACAAACTTTTAAGCTATCAGCATAGGGTTGATTCAAAGATATTGGTGTTGTGCTATGTGCCTCCTCCAGGACGTGTGTAATAAACTACTTTATTTCAATTAAAAAAAAAAAAGAAAAGACATGGAGGAAACTTAAATGCATATTATTAAATGAAAGAAGGCAATCTGAAAAGGCTATATACTATGATTCCACCTATATGACATTCTGGAAAGGGCAAAGCTATGGAGACAGTAAAAAGATTAATATTTGCTGGCTAGAGGCAGGGGGAGAAATGAATGGGCAGAGCACAGAGGATTCTGAGGGCAGTGAAAAACACTGTGATATTATAAGATGGCTGTAGGCCACTATACTTTTACCCAAACCCATAGAAGGTACAACACCAAGAGTGAATCCTAAGGTAAGCTATGAACTTCAGGTAATTATGACGTGTGACTGTAGGTCCATCCTTGGTAAAAAATGTACCATTCCTGTGAGTGATGTTGATAATGGGTGAGGCTATGCATGTGGGCTGGTGGTATATGAGAAGTCTCTGTATCTCCCTCTCAATTTTGTGGTAAACCTAAAACTGATCTAAAAAAATAAAGTCTTAAAAGACGTACACATGTACATGTGTGTATATGTATGTTACAGTACAACATTCTTTCAGTGGAATTCAAAGTAATCACTATAATAATTCCTATTGATAATTTAAGTTATATTCTTTTTTCTCTAAAAATGTTAGCTAGCTGGAGAGTATATGTATTATTATATATCATTTCATATCATATAATTGTACATTATTTGATATGCATATATATAAAACCAGAAACATTTACACCACAAGGTGTTGACCTTTGTGTGAGGAGGTTATAATGATTTTTATTTTCTCCTATGTGCTTTTGTTATTTAGTTTCCAAACTGTTTAAACTAAACATCAATTACTTTTATAATTATTTAAAGGCAATTAAAGCTATCTAGAAAATAGGAGAAACTATACTTCCTTCCAAGGTACTTTTCCCCTACTACGGTTCCCTCTCTGTTTCTCTTTCTTAGAGGCAAAGATAAATGCGAGTGCCCTCAAGTTTAAGAAAAGTACAGTCATTTACTCTGACCCATCTGTGAAGTTCTTCGGACTTCCCTGGGCATGCGATGATATTCTTGTTAGGAGAAAAATGTGGATTTTCTAAGGATGAACTGGGAAGGCAAGTTGGGACAGGGGGGAAAAGCCATTGGCTTCAGAACTGAACAACTTTTCTACCCCAATTCCACTATTAACTGAGCCAGGCAATTCTCTATGTGAGAACTCATGGCTTTTATTTATGAAATAACTTTTGGCTAGCTCATCTAGAACATGAGCTAGCCAAAATCAAGCTGGCAGCTTGATTTCTCAGTAATTGTGATTAAACCCAAATCTGTTGAGTTTTAAAACTGCATACGCTATTTGTAAGAAAGTACTTTTTAGGGGTAACTTAATATAAAGGAAGCAAGCTATTAATAAAATAGTATTTATAGTGTTTAAAAATGTGGGGTCTATAGAACTATCTCTTATCTATAGATATTAAGCTATGGATAATACTTACAGAGCTATTTGGTAATGAGAGCTGACAAACTGGAAGATTCAATCAATAAAATAAAAGCTTTAGCAATAGAAATAGCAGTGATAATAATGCCAATAGTAGTAATGCAATTAAATATAGTTGAAAAACCCATCTATTTTACCTCTAGATATTTATAATATGCGTGATGTTTTGCTTGTGTTATCTTCCAAATATTCAATATGCTATGCCAAAGGAAGTAGACAAAACTAAATTAATAAAGCTAAATTAGCATGTATTAATTCATCATCAACATGACTTCGTGGCATTATAAGCAAAGCATTTCTCCCATCCTATATCTCTCATCCTAAGGTCTCTGTCAAATTCCTAGTTTCTCTGTTTTCAATCTTTATGTTCATTCCCTTCAAGTCAATACGATCAACACCTCTTATTTTAATTTATTGTTAAAAACTTATATGTTAGACTCTGACAAGAATAACATAAAATAGTACCCTAAATGCACTTATTTAAAATCCTCCCCAATCTACTACCCCAATATTATTATAACTAATGTTTTCATAACTATTTCAAACAATTTCATATAGGTACTTGTATGAGTATATGTAAACTATGATTTTTGTGTAGAGGAAAAATCATTATTTTTGCTCATTTCTTCTACCATTATTTTTCCCTATCACCTGCCAAAACTATTGTTATTCTGTGATGTAAAGAAAAAGTACAAAATGTGTGTACCTTATTGTACATAAATTTTATCTCATAAGAACAAAACCCTGCAAAATATTGATGTCTAGTTAATGATATGCATTAAATAAAACATTCAGATATAAATACTGATATCTAGAATTTATTTGAAATGTAACAAAAAATGATGGATCAGCAGATGGATAAATGGATCTGCAAGAAGTACTGTAAAATATTAATTGCATAATATTGGTGGTAGATGGTTAGGTATTCACTGCAAAATTCTTTAATTTTTTTTTTTATGTTTGAAATTTTCCTAAGAAAATGTTGGATAAAGGTAACTAGAAGAGCCCCAGATTCCTAGAATACAATAAAGATCAGGTGTGATGTTTTTACAATAATCTAGGGAAGAAATAATGAGGGAGCAAGCTGGGTAGATTATATAAACTGAAGGCTTGTGTGTCAAGAAAAGCAGTCAGAGAGATAAGATACTAGGGAAAAAGAAGCAAGCAACGATACTTGGAAATTATCTGATGTCCAGAGTGATGAAAAGTAAGAATTTAATTATGATTAGATAGTTCCAGCAGAATAGAGACTCTGGAGGATGCAGAGGTCACACAGTGCTGGTAGATAATAGAATTCCAACTAGCTAGAGTGGAGAGACATCACTTAAAAACACAAGCACTTATTCGAGAGCCCTAGAGTAGCTGAAGGCTGACCTGCAAGAGCTTTGGTTCGTAAGTTGAGCTGGATCATGAAAGCACTGCAGCCAGAGGCTCCCAGCTAACTGGCCTGGTTGCATCAGGATAGCAAGTTATTTCTTGAAGGGAAACCTTAATAGTGAACTCCCCCAACTGTCATTCTGAACACTCTGAATGCCATATTGTTGAGAGTCTGAATTTAGTTGTCTACCCAAAGATTTTCGAGTGTTGTTCTGATGGACAGCTAAATAGTGGCTTATTTGGACATTGCTGAGGTTGGATTTTAGGCTTTGTTAGGGTGGGTCTAGTGTAGGGCTAATCTAGGGTTAGAGAAAACTTACTCCTAAAATGTAGCTTTTCTGGAATTTCAAATAAATGCCTGGGTTACTTAGTGATGTGTCTCCACCCTGGCTAGTTGGAATTTTAATATCACCCAACACTGTGTGAATTACAGAATCTCCAATAAGTTCACAGCTTCCCAGTAGCTCCTCTCTATCAGGCCCCGTAGGACCTTGTCTTAGGCATATGAAGCTCAGTACTCAGCCAGAGATGCAAGGGGACCCTAACACAGACTCTGGGGCTACTTCTCAGGACTGTTTCCTTTTGAAGGCTCTAGGGCAGAATCCCTTCCTTGTCTCTTCCAGCTTCTAGAGGCTGCTGGCTTTCCTTAGCATGTATCCACATCTCTCCTATCTCAGCTTGCATCCTCACATTACCTTCTCTCTCTTACCTACTGCTTCTAATTACATGGCACCAACTTGATAATCTCCCCATCTCAAAATCCTGCATTTACATATATCAGCAAAGTCTCTGTTATATGTATGGTCACATATTCTTAGGTTTCAGGCATTAGGACATGGCCATCTTTGGAGGGTCATTATTCAGTCTACCATACATATGAAGAGGCAAATTTCTCTGAAGTCCCAATTTCAACAAAATGAAAATGATTACATACCTTTTCAAATATATTCGAATTCCAACTATTACATTCCTCAAAAACATACTGACCAAACACACACACACACACACAGCTTTAAATTAATGATATAATCCCATGGACAATTTCCTCTTAATAGCTCAGAGATGTAGAAGACTAAATCCTATGTTATTACAGGAAGACTCTTCTATGAGATCTATCTGCTGCAATCTCAAGGCATTATAGATTGAATAAAACTTTCGTTTAAAATAACACTATGAAATTAGCCTTGGAGAAAAACCTCATAACTGAGGGTGAGATGGCTGTGCATATATTTAGAATGTTCTTCTTTCTAGGAGCTCTTGGTTTCAAATTCTCTCCTCTGTGCACAGCAATTTACCTTTGTGAAGTGACTTCCAACAATTCTTCTCAGTTTTCTTTCTCCTTAACGTGGACTGGTCTTTCCTGATAGATTGCCATCGTTTAAAATTCTCAATAATATTCCCCTGGAGGTTTTTCTCTCCCTGCTCTGCAATATGAAACGATGTACAGATATTTATCAGAAACTCAGGACACTTTAACACATTAAATGTCACTTCTTGGGAAACTGTAATAGTAAGTCAAAACATGCAGCCTAGCTACAAATAGCTTTACATGTGTTTCTCTTTCTTTCTGAACTATTATAGAATAATGTAAATAATATTACCCTTTCACTCTAGCTTTTTTTTTTGCGGTGCGCGGGCCTCTCACTGTTGTGGCCTCTCCCGTTGCGGAGCACAGGCTCTGGACGCGCAGGCTCAGCAGCCATGGCTCACGGGCCTAGCTGCTCCGCGGCATGTGGGATCTTCCTGGACCGAGGCATGAACCCGTGTCCCCTGCATCGGCAGGCGGACTCTCAACCACTGCGCCACCAGGGAAACCCCTCTAGCCTTTTTTTAAGATGGAGATATTTCTCCCAATTTGGGACATGACCTTAACAGTTAAACTATCTCTTTTACTTGACATGGTCCTAGGTCTGAGGAATGAACAAAATACATTCTTCAAGGAATTTGAAACTCAAAGAGGATGAGTGAATTATACACATTTAAATTTAATACAAAAAAATCCCAGAATTTAAATTAGGCTTTTAAATGCCTCAGTAGCTCAAAATTATATTTGGTTTTATGTTGCTTCCTCTCAGAGTGTTACGCTTGACCCTTAACCTAGACCACAAAATATTTATGCAGAAAGGATACTCTCTTCCATTCAGAGTCACATGTATCTCCTAGCACAGGACTGAGCAAACTAATAATAATGCAGTGCAGAATGGATTTACTCAGCAATTCTGTCATCAAAGAAGCTGTTAAGAGAATGAAAAGTCAACTCAGAGAAAGAGAAAGGAAGAAATCTGTGTGTGTGCATATGCATGTGTGTACATAAATTTCATATATATAAAGTTTTCCAAAGTGGGAAAATCAACTTATAAATAAAACTTATAAATAAGTTATACTTATAACTTATTCAACTTACATATATTCAACTTATAACTTAATCAACTTATAAATAAAATCAACTTATAAATCAACTTATAAATAAAACTATAAATAAAGCTCTATACATAAAACTTGTACCCAGCTCTATAAATAATGACACACAACCCAACAGGGAAAAAATGGACAAAAACTCCAACTAAACAAACAAAAAGACAACTTATTTAAGCATTTTATTTTATAAAAGAGGATATCTAAATTGCTAATAAAGCTATGAAAATGCATTTAGCTTATGTAATTACTAGGCAAATGCAAACAAAACCATGATGCCAAATATGTACACATCCCCCAGAAGAACTAAGACAATAACGATACTAATGAGGAGGAGAAAAAGAAGGAGACAGAAGGGGAAGGAGGAGAGAGAGGAGGAGGAAGAGGAAGAAGAATTTTTTTTTTTTTTTCGGTACGCGGGCCTCTCACTGTTGTGGCCTCTCCGGTTGCGGAGCACAGGCTCCGGACGCGCAGGGTCAGCGGCCTTGGCTCACGGGCCCAGCCTCTCCGCAGTATGCGGGATCTTTACGGACCGGGGCACGAACCCGTGTCCCCTGCATTGGCAGGCGGACTCTCAACCACTGAGTCACCAGGGAAGCCCAAGGAGAATTTTTAAACAGAGAAAAGAATACCAAGCGTTGGTTTGGAAGAGGAGTAACTGTGGCTCTCAAACAATATTGGAGGGGTCTTTCCCTGGTGGCGCAGTGGTTGAGAGTCCGCCTACCGATGTAGAGGACGCGGGTTCGTGCCCCGGTCCGGGAAGATCCCACATGCCGCGGAGCAGCTGGGCCCGTGAGCCATGGCCGCTGAGCCTGCGCATCCAGAGCCTGTGCTCCGCAACGTAAGAGGCCACAACAGTGAGAGGCCTGCGTACCGCAAAAAAAACAAAATACTGAGGGAATATAAGTTGACAGGCCCATTTTTGAAAACTATTTCAGATCAATGGCATTACTGGCCTCACTTATTTACCCCGCCTTTTGTTAATGTCCTTTGCCATCAAGAAGCAAAGTATGATCTCTTGCCTTTCAATTCTGTGTTCATTTATCTGACTTGCTTTGGACAGCGTTAGCAAAAGTTATAGAAGGAGAATCTTGTAAAAGCACTTGTGCATTTCCACTTGTACCCTTGTATCTTTGCCTCTGTAATGAGAACATGCTTAGACTAGGAGCTGGAGAGTCAGAGGTAAATGGGGGCAGTCTTGTCCCAGTCAAGGTTACCCTAAATCAGCCAACAGCCACTCTGTGCCCACACATGCGAGCCGGCTCATCCATGAACAGCAGAATAATACAGCTCAACTCCAGTAGACCCCAGTGGAATACACTGCTGAAAACTCTTCAATGATACTTCATTGCTTTCCAGGTAAAATCCATACTCTGTAGTACAGCTTAGATGATGTCACCTGATGTATCCCTTCCTACCTCTTCAGTATAGTTATTATTCTCTTATTTTCTCTACTTTCATATATAGCCATACTACAAAAGTGTGAAAAACAATTACAATTTGTCACCTTTACTTGATTCTCCTCCCTTCTGTTGTCATATATGAGCCTTGGTAAAGAGCAGACCCCCTGTAAGGAGGATGGGTTTGAATATCATGTCCATCACTTATCCTCCCAAAAGCTTTTACTTTTTTTTATCTGTGAAATGGAGATACTAACAGCAGTTAACACATAGGGGGCTCGAGGGTATTAAGTGCAGTAACTTATGCCTGGCACTCACTCCACAAATGTTGGCTACTGTTATTAATAATCTTTAGTCCTCTTTTGTTTCTCTTACAATCCCCTATTAATCTTTCAACATACAGACCACAGATTCTCAAACAGCCATTGCTGACAGTCCTTGCTGGATCCCTCACCATGCTCATCCCTCCACTTTGTTCCTCTTACACCCCGGGAACGCAATATGGTAGCTCTTAACAATAATATGATAATAGCTGATCTCTTTGTCTCCCCTCAGAGAACTGCAAACATCCTGAAGGCAGGGCCTGGGCCTGGTTCACTTTTGAATCACTGGTGCCTCTGCACCTAGTCCACTGAAGACATTCAGTGAACATGTTTCCTTCTGTGAATGTTGGAAACATCAAGGCCCAGCTTTAGCAGAGAAGAGAATGAACAGTCATAGTGGAAAAGGTTGTCAAGGATGGAGAGTTCTTGGCTCAGTTAACCGTTATTTACTCAAGTGTCTTCTACATCTGTGACTAGAAGGAGTGTGTTGCCAGCTAGCTGAGTTCAGAACATAAAGAGCTGGTAACCCAGGCATCCTACCAGGATCCTGGGTCTAAATAACCATGATCTAGCCGGGTGTTGGCTCAAAACAAGAACAGCTGATTTTTTATGTGGTTACAAACTCATTTTCCCTCAAAAATTCTACATAGCACTTTGCTTCAAAAGTGCTAAACTGATCATTTATTGTGGGGAAAAAACCCACGAAACTATCACTGAGAAGCCAAAATTTGGGGTGAATATGAGAGGTTACCCTCATCAAAAGCATGATGGAAAGTGGAAGGCCTTATTTTGATGAATCTGCCAATTTTTCTACTTTCCAAAAGCAACAAATCTGAATGTGAGACACACAGTGATTTTCCCATCTGGAATTTCAAAGCAGTTTATCATTAGTTTGGCCACATTTCTCTTTGAAGAAAGATTATTACATCCAGAATTAAGAATATGATAGTGTTATCCTTGAGGGAACTTCTTCATTTTTAAGCCCAGTTTCCACTGCCGAGGAGATTCGTTTCCCTTTTTTAAATTTTTTTCTTAGTATGTGACAAAATTAAGAATCAATTAGAAAATGCATAGGAGAGGTTCAAACACACACACAAATTCATAGGTAGATAGATAGATAGATGATAGATAGATAGATAGATGATAGATAGATGATAGATAATTTTCCCAGAATCTCAAGCAAAATTCTCTTCATAAATCCCTGCTTTTGTATATAAAGAATGGCATTCCTCTTTGGATTCCTCAGGATTACTTGGCAATTACTAGTGCAATTTTTGTGGATACAAGTGAAACTCAGATATTGACTGTCAGTTTGCAATTTGATTAGTATATCCTAGCTCTTTCTCACTCTTTTTTTCCCTTTTTATCTGACTTAAATCACTTCCAGAATAATTCCCTTTCCCATGTTGTTTTGATTCAGAGGATGTAGGTAATATATAATACTTAGCTCTTGTAAAACCTTTCATTTCATGAACAGAAATAATTGAACTGCTGTTTATTCAAATATTTATCACTGCCCTTAGGATATTTTGATGATCCTACATGCTAAGAGCAGTAAGATACCCAAGTAACAAATTCCAAATTGCTGTATTCATTGATTCATGGGTAAATTGGATGCTTTATCCATTTGAATTCCAAACATCATTTAGTATAAATAATAAAAGCATTTGGAAAGAAAAGCCAGCTATAAATTCAATAAACTCCCAGTAATTCACCATTCCATGTAATGTAGTGATTTTGTTTCGTTACATGTTATAGTGAGCCTAACTGGTGTTAGAAGTGCCTGATTCCAATAAGGTATTTGAGAACGTGGAACTATTCCATCATGCAAGGATAAAAAATACTATATAATAGGAATGCAGAGCATCTGCTCAGCATAAAATATTGTTAAATCAAAGGTCTTAAAAATATTAGATATTTGGTAATAGATGGCATGCATTGACTAGTTGACTAAACACAGGCAGTTTTGAGGAATGTTCCCAGATGCCCAACTTCAATGGACATTCTCAGGGAAGACTGAATGTCACCTCCGGAAAAATAAGAAAAACAACTGTTAAGGGGGAACTTTTTCTGACCAGCGTTCCAAACTCTCTTCAATCTGTATGTATTCTTTGCATCAAATAACCGGTACTTCTTAGTATCTTTGTAATTGAGATTGTGTCCTGTGACACATGGCACAGCAAGAAGGGTTTGAAATTGACTTTACAATGTGGTATAATAAGTGCAAGAAATTGGATGACTAAGTTCAGGATAATAACTTGTCCGTGATCCAAACAGGAAAGCACACACTCGCTTTTGAGAACAGCATGAGAAACCATGGAAGGAGGTTGTCTGACTGTGAATGCAAAGCTATTAATTAACTGGGAGTCTAGGAAGGACGTCCATGTTGGCAGGAATCAAAAGTATCTCCTTTCTGGATCAACGTGATGTACAAAGGAATGGATAACATGTTATTATTACACCCAAAGGAGTAAACAAATCAGGCACACTAAACTAGAGAAATGATTCGAAAGAAACATGAATCCTCTCTTCAAGACTTGAATATTTTTCTCTTTCTTAGACTTTATCTGGAAAAAAGACCAGGAGCTAAGTCCAGAGAAAACATTACTGTGATTTTCAATAAGGCTAATTTGGACCACTAAAAGAAGGTCAAATGTGTCTTCCCCTCACCACCCATGAAATAGGCTTACCAGTAATCCAGTTTCTGTAGGTGGAAAGCTGAAGGCAAGAGACCAAACCATGCTGAGAGACAGAAACAGACATAGTAACCTACAACCACCATATTTGTGACTGAGGTATGATTATGCTTTCAGGCTTAGAAATCTGAAATAACTATTTAAGGTATTAGCTATTTAAAAAAAATAAAGGAGCATTAAATCCCTGGTGGTCACAAGTATTAATGTGTCTCTATTTTCTCATTAAAATTACTGAAGTTCATGAAGTGAAGGACTTTAAATAAATAAGAAGTAAACCAAATGTTTTAACCACTTCTATGTAAATCTATCCCTAGGTAACATTTCTGAGTCTGTACATTTGGGAAATTTGAGGCTTTTTTAGGGGATGATAACTATGTTAGTAGGTAACACGTCAAAGACCTGATACAATGAAATGGTCACTCTGCTGGTAGACATCATTGCAGTAAAATTGACCCTGACTTTAAGATGTATATGTATGCTTTCCAACTCTGACTTCTATGTCTTCGTCCTCCAGTACAAAGCATTTCTCTCAACTTGGTGCATTAATCTGATGGGTTGTTACAAGCAATAGTGACTTGTGGAAACTAAAACTACTAAGGCAGAGTGGCTCCAATCTCATCCCCTTGTACGTAAGTGCCAACTGGAGGGCCAATTTTTAAAAATCCATATTCCTTAGATGTGGAGATCATCTTTTTGTTGAAATACTGATATCTCACAATTTGTTACTTATTACTTTATTTCATGTTTTTATCTGAATTTTTGCAGCATTTACAAATGTTGGCAAAATCATTCAGTCAAAATCCAAATCACCAGCTTTCTTATACTTCCAAATCCCAACCCTTCCTGGGTCCTCTATCATGAACATGTTGGCTTTCAACTTAAAGTCGGCTTTAACTTGTCCTTTATCCAATCAGTTGCCATTTTTTAAATTCAGTTAAAAAGAAAGCAACATTTATTGGGAGCTTAGTATGTGTCTTGCGTGGTGACAGGCAGAAATGCTGTCTCTGAATGGAGCCTCAAAGGCATATATGCCCTTTCTACTCCTACTACCCTATGGTAACATTCCCCTGGTTGTTCTCTTCTCTTGTATACGGCATTGACTAGCAGGGAATTTTGCTATCTGGGGAACTAACATCTATTTTGCACCATAAATAGGATAGCAATACATGCCAAGACCTTAGTAAAAAAAGAAATAGGTGTCACTTGATTTCTTTGTTGATAACACCGCTATAACTGCAGGCCCTAAACAACCAACCATCAAGCAACAGAACTGCACAACACAATGGTCCCATTGTTCTTTCTAGAAAGATCATTCTATTTAAATTTAATAGTTTATTTAATCATATGCGGTGTACTTACAGTGCTTTTAGTCAATGTGAGTGTGGTGTGTATGAGTGTGGTGTGTGTACCTGTGTCTGTGAGTGTATGTGTGTGTGTTGAACTTGCCCCAGCTATTTATAATTCTGCAACGTATTATATTCGTCACTGGCCATTTCTCATGGCATCTTCAAGCATCTCTGTTAAAAGCTGGAAGCTACAAAGACTGGACAAGGAGTTGCTGAGAATAAATAAAAACAGTCAAGACTGAGGCCAACTTTTACAACCTGGAGACTATTTTAATTTAACAAAATTTGGCCTTCTTGATATGAATAGAAATACCTTCACATTTGCCTTGCCCTATCCCGGAGAAATGAATAAATTAAAGAAGTGAACAAAATTTTCTTCTTAATCACGTAGACATTGCTCTGCCTTGCTGCAGCTATGGAGATAATGAAAATTAAAATATTTAACAGTGGCTTCCCTGGTGGCACAGTGCTTAAGAGTCTGCCTGCCAATACAGGGGACGCAGGTTCGAGCCCTGGTCTGGGAAGATCCCACATGCCGCAGAGCAACTAAGCCTGTGCACCACAACTACTAAGCCTGCGCCCTAGCCCCCGCTCGCTGCAACTTGAGAAAGCCCACACGCAGCAACGAAGACCCAACGCAGCCAAAAATAAAATAAATAAATTTATTAAAAAAAAATTTAACACTGCAGGCACAGCCCCTGCTTCCCTCTGAAACAGGTCGTCTTGCTTGTGTTTGTATTAAGTTTGTTTTTTCATATTCATTACAGAGCTCTGTGTGGCTCTAAGAGCTGTATTCATTAAATGTGGGCAGTCAGCCTAGAGCATCAATCAGATAAATAGCATTCCATTTGAAAATCATGCTTTTTTTGTGGCCTCGTTTCATTTTATCTTTGCCCTTGCCCCTTGATTTAATTTATTCATACAATCATAGATGCCACCTGAGGGATTAGCGTTAAGGTGGAAGTTGCAAGTTTTTGTTCTAGGGAGACAAAATTACAGATGCTGGTGCCTGAATACCTGACAGAGGTGCTAATCTCTTCCTAAGAGTATCACCCCACCCAAAGCCTTGCAAGATCTCTGTCTCCAACAGCAGATTCTATGGCACAGTAAAAACATACCATGGACAGTATATCTAAGAGTTAAGAGGTTTTGGTGTAAACCTCCAAATTCAGATTTTTGCTACTTCACTTACCCCACAACCTCATGGTTACCATTTATTTAACTCTTTGAAGCCTCACTTTTATCATCCATAAAGCAGTGGGGATGAGTGAGCTTACAATGAAGTAAATGTAATGCAAGTAGCCAATACCTGGAACAAAGCATTTGTTCAGTAGATTTTAATGATCATTTTCTTCTCCTTTTTTTTTGATAATACTGGGCATATAAGAAGCTTAAGGAAATCTACTCCAGTGTTTCTGTAGACAAGTGAATTCAACAGAATCGTCTAGAGCTGTTTGATAAAAAATACATGTTTTTTCATTCAATACCCCATAGATAGTGAATTAGATACTATGTTTACTATATGCCTAACCGTCCTTCTAAGTGAGTCTGGTGGGCAGTCACACTTGCAAATCACTATCTTATTCATCTCACCCTAAATTCCATTGCTCAAGTCCCTTTTGCAATATTGCTGCCAAGTGTTTCTGTTACCTTGGCTTAAATATTTTTAATTATGAACTCAAAATGTCCCTTGAAGCATCTCTGTCTATATATAACAGTTTTAAGAAGTGATTTCTTCTATACAAGCAAAATTTCTCTCCAGCATCCCTCATATGCTGATGCAAATGCAAACCTCTAGTCAGGCAGAAAAAAAAATCAACCCCTCTCTGTGTCTGACAGTCATTCATCTATTTGAAATCATAATTGTCCTCCAAGTCTTCTCTCCTGCAGACTCATATATTGCTCACCAAATTGCCAATCCCCATTTTCCAAATTCATGTTTACCTAATCTTTGCCAAATATATCCTACTGCTAGAGTTCCAGGTGCCTGAATATTTTTCTAGGCTCTGACCACTGGAACACCTTTGGAAGTTTGCATTTACTTAATCTAATCGCCTTCACTTGGCAATAGGAGACCAAAGATGCATATAAGGGCCCATTTGAAGTTAACTGTCATCTGCTACAAAAGAATCTTCAAATATATTTTTTTTATATCTGAGTGTTTTACAACTCCTCAACCGTCCTATGAATGATACAAATTCAGTATCATGGGTTTTATTATGAACATCTGAGATTTTAGAGTTGGGGCAAGAGAAGTGTACAGGGCTTGGGAGAATAGTTTATAGCTGAGGCAATTGAGGTCCTAGGAGGTCATATGGCTTACCAAAGTTTATATACCTAGTACTGTACATATATTGCTTGTTTGTTCATTTTCTAGCACAATAACTGTTTGTGACAAAAAGATTTCCTACTTATATGGTACAGATAATTCAAGCCAGCAGCTTCTAGGCAGGTTTTGTTCACCTTCATAACCTCAGTTCTTTTTCATTGTTGTTGTTTTAATTTAAACCTACATTTAATAGTTAAAAAATATCAGTTGAACCAAGGAGTCATGGATTTTACTTAAAAATTAGAAATCTCGCAATTCTGGGCCTTCCTTCCCGCAGAGCAGCAATATGCGGGACCTCTCTTTAGTTTGGGCTCGTATTTCCTGACGGGTCTCTGCAGGTACTTAAGTTTGCCACACCACCCTATGGAATAGTATTGCCTACTTTTTTTTTTTTTTCGGTACGCGCACCTCTCACCGCCGTGGCCTCTCCCGTTGCGGAGCACAGGCTCCGGACGCGCAGGCTCAGCGGCCACGGCTCACAGGCCCAGCCGCTCCGCGGCATGTGGGATCTTCCCAGACCGGAGCACGAACCCGCGTCCCCTGCATCGGCAGGCAGACTCTCAACCACTGCGCCACCAGGGAAGCCCCAGTATTGCCTACTTTTACAAGCACTTTCATGTGTTCGATTTAACACAGAATTTAGGCCAATCCTATGAAATAACAAAAGGGCTGACACAATCATATGTATGTATTTTTGATGTGTATACAGATATACCTAAGTCAACCCGTGCCAGGGGAGGATGAGGAGAATTGTGTAATAGTTCAGCATTACTGGAGTAAAATTTCCTGGTTTAAAAATCCCCATTTTGCCACTTACTAGCTATTAACATGGGCAAGTCGTTTCATTTGATGTTTTTGAGACTCGGTATCTTATGTCTAGAAAATAAAGATGAGACAATACCAATCTGATAGCATTTCAGGAAAGAGTAAATTAGGGTACATGGCAAGTGCTTGACAAATATTTGCCTCTGACGTTCTTAATACCTGGGCACTAGAACTTAGAATGCCCCCATAACACCTAGTGTGGGGCTCCTCTCATTGTATAAAACTTACACCCACTCTGTCCCATGTGACTCCTTAATTCCCAGTTTCTGAAATTTCTCAAAGTAAATGTCTCACCAGACTGCTTATGAGGATTGACTCATGACCATACACTAGCTGTCCCACTCAATTTTATCAAGATCCTGTCCTAACCCAAGCTCTCTGCCCCAAATCTTCTTCCATGGGAAATGTGAAGACCACCCTGTGATTGGTGACTCAGTCATATACTCAGCACGGATCATGGTTAGGACAGTATATTTTATGACTTATATGCCCCGTCTTGTAAGAAATTAAAAGTAGAAATAATTTACTAAATAAATCAATAACTGGTTGGGATTACAGTTGATGTTATTTTAAAATGTTGATAAAATTCTTAAACAAATGACTGTACACCTGGCTGGGTGTTCTGAGTGGCTTTGCCACTATTGAAGCATCAAGCTGGAAAATTTACTTGTTTCAAAAATCTGGGTCATTCACCCGTCCTCAGTCTGAGGCAGCCAAGTTTCTGCAGTCTTCATATTTCCCTCAACAATCTCTCTCTCTCTCCTTCCTCAGTTTTGGGCAGTTTTGATCTTGTGTCTTCTAGCAGATATTTGGGAGCTGTCTGGCCATAGACAATACAGGCTGGAGAAGCAAAGGTGTAGGCATTTTTTGAGGTAGTGCTTTCTGATGTCTTAATGTTCTGTGAATAGAAGAGGTTTAAGGATCTATGGAAGCATTTTTCAGAGTTTGGTATTTGACTCACCTTCCTTAGAATCACAAAGATACACTTATGAATTTTCCCCAAATCAACTGAATCACATCTCTTGATTTGGGGCCTTGGAATCTGCCTTTTAACAAGTGCTACACAATGAAATTGAATATGTACTGAACAAGTGCAATAAGAAATCAATGGGGAGATGAAAGTGAGAACTGGAGAAATGGCTGTAGTGATGAGGGAAGAATTAGATTAACTCCAGCAACTGGGCACCATGAGGAATTTAGAGTATTATTCCTAGCCTCATGATATGAGTTGCTGACCAAAGCCTCAGGCATATAAAATATTTGGAAGTATGAAACAAGATAAATATGATTAATTATTAACATGAGTAATTCAGATGACAAGTACTCAAAGCGTTTCAAGGATTGGTGAGACAAGGGTGGAATCAAATCATCTGAGAAGAGTAATTTGGTAGGCCTTAAAATATAGTTGAATGTGTGGGTGAGGAAAGGGTTTTCTATCTGAGGGGAAGGTAAATACAGGTAAATGTGAGGAGGTGGTAATAAATACAAGGTATAGGGCTAATGAAAAATTAGATGGACAAATTGAGAATAAAGATTTCATAAAGTCTTCAAAGAAGCAGCATGGCAAGACCTAAAACATGGGATTTCAAAGCTTCACTGTGGTGCGTTACGTCAGAAGAAATTAGAATGCGCCTATGTAATTCTAAAACATCATGAATTTAGCTCCAGCGCTAACTCTGAGTCCCTGTTATCTCACCTCAGACTCAGCTGGGAATGTTTAGATTAATTTCTATAAAGAAGATGAGAACTGAGCAAAGACAGAATGTGTCATTTGAGACAGCAACCAAGATCCTTAGAAATTCTGCAAAAAGCTGGAATATGGAGGAAAAAAAAATAGAAAGAAACATGTTGAAGTTCAGAGACTTGCCTACTTCACCTTGCCTTTCCAGCTGGGTCTCACTGGGCTATAACCCAACTACAGAAACCCAAGTGGATCCTCGTCAGTTATCTGTATGTGCAGTAGGATCAACTACACAGCTTAGTTTTGTACACTATTGTAGCTAAATGAGAACAGGCAGCCTCACTCATTTTATGTTAACCTAAAACACGATCACACGATCACATTCTTTCTCAGGGTTTTAGATTGCATTTAATAATTGTTAAACTATATCCCAGATCACTTAGGAAACCCACAGAAGATCAAACACTAGTTTTATATATTTTCATCTTGTAATACCAGAAAAAAAAAAGAATATTCTCTTTCCAATCCTCAGCCAAATTGATCTCATCCTTCATATCACTCCAGGCTCTGGGGTTGCATTAGAGGTTGAGACAATACATGAGACTCATGTGTGAACTGCCAGATGGAAGTAATAAGGAATGTGTTGGGAGTCCCTACTGAATATTTCAGAGGTATAAGTTGGAAGAAATGCTTGTTCCTGTGTCTGTGCTCTATCTACATCTTGTAGCAAGGCCAAAATCCCATCTCACCTCTAACGTAAGGACACTATCTGTGTATCACCTCACTACCTGAATGCTTATACTTTATACCAAAGCTGAACACTGTTCTATGCTGACCATAGTGGAAACTTGTTGTATTATTTTTTTAAGTTTCACCATTGGATTCTCAAATCACATCTTCTGGGTGATCCTACCTTTAGTTTCAGAAATGGGTATGGGAAGTAGGCCTAAGCCAATCAGCACAGTGTGTCCCACTAGACACAAAAAATTGTTCAGGGCTTGTAATGGAATTCAAATATAGGCAATCAGAGCTCATTTCAGAACTTGGTTGAATGGACCAGAAGAAAGATGTGATGTTACTTTCTCTTGGATTTAATCTATTGTGATATAGCTCGGACCTGCCACTGCAGGCTCACTATGTGTCAGGGTAAAAACCTTCTGAGAATGAGGCCAACACAAAGGTAGACCCCCCCATATAGAAAGTGCACTGATGGTGTCATTTAATCCCCAAATCCTGCTAGAAGCCAATCTAACCCTAGACGTTTCCATTTTCTGGTCTATGAGTAGCAGTGCTACTTTATGCTTGACCCATTTTAACAGCTTTACTGAGGCACAATTAATATACAAAAACTGCACATATCTACTATGTACAATCTGATGATTTTGGACACAAACACACACCCTGATACCATCACTACAATCAAGGTAATAGATACATCCACCACCTCCTAAAGTTTCCTTGTGTCCCTTTGTATTTGTTTACTTTTTTGGTAAGAACACTTCACATGATATCTATCCTCTTAACACATTTTGAAGTGCACACCACCTGCGTTGTTAACTATAGGAACTGTGTTGTAAGAAGCTCTCAAGGACTTATTCACTGAATGTGACTGAAACTTTAAATCCATTGAACAACAGCTCCCCTTTTCTCCCACCCACTCCAGACCCTGGTAACTACTATCACATTCTCTGCTTCTATGAATTTGACTACTTTAGATTTCTCATATAAGTAGAATCATGTAGTTTTTGGCCTTCCATAACTGGCTTATTTCACTTAGCATCATGTCCTCCAGGTTTATCCATGTTGTCTCAAACGTCAGGATTAAGACTGAACAATATTCCACTGCATGTCTTCTACAATTTCTTTGTGCATTAATCTGACAATGGACACTTGGGTTCTTTCCATATCCTGACTATTGAGAATAATATTGCAATAAAGATGAAACCTAGATATCTCTTCAAAACCCTGATTTCAATTATTTTGGATATATACCCAGAAGTGGGACTTCTGGATCATACGGTAGTTATCACCTCACACATTTTATAATGGATACTATCAAAACAAGGACGGAGGGAGGATGGGAAGAAGGGAGGGGGAGAGAGAGAGACAAGTGTTGGTGAAAATGTGGAGAAATTGGAACCCTTGTACTCTGTTAATGCAAATGTAAACTGGTGCAGTGGCTATTGAAAACAGTACGGAGGTGTCAGAAAAAAGACTGAAAATGCTTAACTCATTGTTTTGTCATTGACTAAAACAGCCTCAATTGATATGCTGAGGTTGTTATGAATCAAAAGCATTTCCTATCTTGCTTTTTATCATTTATTTCAAAAATACCACATATTTGAAATTTACATTCTGTATGTAATAGTTTGTTTCACTTTAGCTCAATGCTTTTTAAATTTCCCTTGAATCGTCCCCTTGACCATGCACTATAAACCAACAATTAAAACTTGAAGTTGCCACTTAAAGAGCCTCCCAGTTTAACTCCACTGTACATCAAGTTTTTTTTTTTTTTTTGCGGTACGCGAGCCTCTCACTGCTGTGGCCTCTCCCGTTTTAGATCACAGGCTCTGGACGCGCAGGCTCAGTGGCCATGGCTCATGGGCCCAGCTGCTCGGCGGCATGTGGGATCTTCCCAGACCGGGGCAAGAACCTGTGTCCCCTGCATCGGCAGGCGGACTCTCAACCACTGCGCCACCAGGGAAGCCCATACGTCAGATTTTTTAAAAATTGATAACCACTCACTAATGCCTCAGCTTCGTGACTCTGCTTTCTTACAAGAATTTCCTGTAAGACTTTTGCATTTCTGATCCTTGGATGCTGAATCTCTGGGTCACTCAGTCATCATTTTACCCTCTAAAATTAAATACATAGAACCCACTTCCTAAATCCTCAGTGCTACCTGAAAAATCATAACAATTATACTTCAGATTGATTTGTGTCATGTCCAGCTTTGTGAGATCAGGTTTTATAATGGTTAACCCAGTGACCAGGGCCAAAGGCTAGAATATGAAATGGGGATACAAATAAATGCTCACAGCAATAATATTCTTTTTTCCATCAGTGAAATGAGGTTACAACATGACAAATTGAAGTAAACATCTATAATGTGTTAAGTCTAGAATGAAGAATAATTTCTCCAATTAAATGAGTAGAGAGGGTAGATTTAGAAGGCTTGAAATCTTTATCTGGCTCCTTACTAATATTATTATGGAGAAAAAGATGAAGAAAGAGTAGATTTTAAAAACAGACTCTTAGAGAGAAGACCTTCAAGATGGCAGAGGAGTAACACATGGAGATCACCGTCCTCCCCACAAATATATCAGCAATACATCTACATGTGGAACAACTCCTACAGAACACCTACTAAACACTGACAGGAGACCTCAGACTTCCAAACAGGGTCTTGGTGCTCTGGCCGGTTGTCAGGCCTGAGCCTCTGAGGTGGGAGAGCCGAGTTCAGGACATTGGTCAGCCAGAGACCTCCCAGCCCCACATAATATCAAATGGCAAAAGCTCTCCCAGAGATCTCCATCTCAACACGAAGACCCAGCTTCACTCAACGACCAGCAAGCTACAGTGACGGACACCCTATGCCAAACAACTAGCAAGACAGGAACACAACAATACCCATTAGCAGAGAGGCTGCTTAAAATCATAAAAAGTTCACAGACACCCCAAAACACACTAGTTGACGTGGTCCTGCCCACTAGAAAAACAAGATCTAAACTCATCCACCAGAACACAGGCACCAGTCCCCTCCACCAGGAAGCCTACACAACCCACTGAACCAACCTTATCCACTGGGGGCAGACACCAAAAACAACATGAACTACGAACCTGCAGCCTATGAAAAGGAGACCCCAAATGCAGTAAATTAAGCAAAATGAGAAGACAGAGAAATACACAGCAGATGAAGGAGCAAAGTAAAAATCCACCAGCCCAAACAAATGAAGAGGAAATATGCAGTCTATCTGAAAAAGAATTCAGAGTAATGATACTAAAGATGATCCAAAATCTTGGAAATAGAATGGAGAAAATACAAGGAATGTTTAACAAGGACCAAGAAAAACAAAAGAGAAAACAAACAATAATGAACAACACAATAAATGAAATTAAAAATTCTCTAGGAGGAATCAGTAGCAGAATAACTGAGGCAGAAGAACAGATAAGTGACCTGGAAGATAAAGTAGTGGAAATAACTACCTCAGAGAAGAATAAAGAAAAAAGAAAGAAAACAATGGAAGACAACCTCAGAGACCTCTGGGACAATATTAAACTCACCAACATTTGAATTGTAGGGGTCGCAGAAGAAGAAGAGAAAAAAAAGGGACTGAGAAAATATTTGAAGAGATTATAGTTGAAAACTTCCCTAATATGGGAAAGGAAACAGTCAATCAAGTCCAGGAAGCACAGAGAGTCCCATACAGGATAAATCCAAGGAGAAACACGCCAAGACACATATTAATCAAACTATCAAAATTAAATACAAAGAAAAAATATTAAAAGCAGTGAGGGAAAAGCAACAAATAACATAAAAGAGAATCCCCATAAGGTTAATGGCTGATCTTTCAGCAGAAACTCTGCAAGCCACAAGGGAGTGGCAGGACATATTTAAAGTGATCAAAGGGAAAAACCTACAACCAAGATTACTCTACCCAGCAAGGATCTCATTCAGATTTGACAGAGAAATTAACACCATTACACAGAAGCAAAAGCTAAGAGAATTCAGCACCATCAAACCAGCTCTACAACAAATGCTAAAGGAACTTCTCTAGGCAGGAAACACAAGAGAAGGAAAAGACTTAAAATAACAAACGCAAAACAATTAAGAAAATGGTAATGGGAACATACATATCGATAACTATCATAAATGTGAATGAATTAAATGCTCCAACCAAAAGATACACTGGCTGAATGGATACAAAAACAAGACCCATATATATGCTGTCTAAAAGAGACCCACTTCAGACCAAGGGACACATACAGACTGAAAGTGAAGGGATGGGAAAACATATTCCATGCAAATGGAAATCAAAAGAAACCTGGAGTAGCAATTCTCATATCAGACAAAAGAGACTTTGAAACAAACACTATTAAAGTGACAAAGAAGGACACTACATAATGATCAAGGGATCAGTCCAAGAGGAAGATAGAAGAATTGTAAAGGTTTCTTCAATATATGCAAATCAATCAATGTGATACACCATATTAACAAATTGAAGAATAAAAACCATATGATCATCTCAAAAGATGCAGAAAAAGCTTTTGACAAAAATCAACACCCACTTATGAGAAAAATCCTCCAGAAACTAGGCAGAGAGGGAACTTACCTCAACATAATACAGGCCATATATGACAATCCCACAGCCAACATCATTCTCAATGGTGAAAAACAGAGACCATTTCCATTAAGATCAGGAACAAGACAAGGATGCCCACTCTCACCACTATTATTCAACATAGTTTTGGAAGTTTTAGCCACAGCAATAGAGAAGAAAAAGAAATAAAAGGAATCCAAATCAGAAAAGAAGTAAAACTGTCACTGTTTGCAGATGACATGATATTATACATAGAGAATCCTAAAGATGCTACAATAAAACTACTGGAGCTAATCAATGATTTTGGTAGAGTAGCTGGATACAAAATTAATGCACAGAAGTCTCTTGCATTCCTAAACACTAATGATGAAAAATCTGAAAGAGAAATTAAGGAAAAACTTCCATTTACCATTGCAACAAAAAGAATTAAATACCTAGGAATAAACCTACCTAAGGAGACAAAAGACCTATATGCAGAAAACTATAACACACTGATGAAAGAAATTAAAGATGATACCAACAGATGGAGAGATATACCATGCTCTTGGATTGGAAGAATCAACATTGTGAAAGTGACTTTACTACCCAAAGCAATCTACAGATTCAATGCAATCCCTATCAAACTACCAATGGCCTTTTTCGCAGAAGTAGAACAAAAAATTTCATAATTTGTATGGAAACACAAAAGACCCTGAATAGCCAAAGCAATCCTGAGAAAGAAAAACGGAGCTGGAGGAATCAGGCCCCAGACTTCAGACTATACTACAAAGCTACAGTAATCAAGACAGTATGTTACTGGCACAAAGCACAGAAATATAGATCAATGGAACAGGATAGAAAGCCCAGAGATAAACCCACGCACATATGGTCACCTTATCTCTGATAAAGGAGGCAAGAATATACAATGGAGAAAAGATAGCCTCTTCAATAAGTGGTGCTGTGAAAACTGGGCAGCTACATGTAAAAGAATGAAATTAGAACACTTTCTAACACTATACACAAAAATAAACTAAAAATGGATTAGAGACCTAAATGTAATGTCAGACACTTTAAAACTCTTAGAGGAAAACATAGGCAGAACACTCTATGACATAAGTCAGAGCAAGATCCTTTTTGACCCACCTCCTAGAGAAACGGAAATAGAAACAAAAATAAACAAATGGGACCTAATGAACTTAAATGCTTTTGCACAGCAAAGGGAATCCTAAACAAGAAAAAAAGACAACCCTCAGAATGGAAGAAAATATTTTCAAACGAAGCAACAGACAAAGGATTAATCTCCAAAATATATAAGACTCTCATGCAGCTCAATATCAAAAAAACAAACAACCCAACCCAAAATTGGTCAGAAGACCTAAACAGACATTTCTCCAAAGAGGATATACAGATTGCCAACAAACACATGAACGGATGCTCAACATCACCAATCATTAGAGAAATGCACATCAGAACTGCAATGATGTATTACCTCACACCAGTCAGAATGGCCATCATCAAAAAATCTACAAACAATAAATGCTGGAGAGGGTGTGGAGAATAGGGAACCCTCTTGCACTGCTGGTGGGAATGTGAATTGGTACAGCCCCTATGGAGAATAGTATGGAGGTTCCAAATAAAACTAAAAATAGAACTACCATATGACCCAGCAATCTCACTACTGGGCATATACCCTGAGAAAACCATAATTCAAAAAGAGGCATGTACCACAATGTTCATTGCAGCCCTATTTACAATAGCCAGGACAGGGAAGTAACCTAAGTGTCCATCGACAGATGAATGGATAAAGAAGATGTGGCACATATATACAATGGAATATATTACTCAGCCATAAAAAGAAATGGAGTTATTTGTAGTGAGCTGGATGGACCTAGATACTGTCATAAATACTGAAGTAAGTCAGAAAGAGAAAAACAAATACCATATGCTAACAGATACATATGGAATCTAAAAAAAAAAAAAAAAAA
>NW_020174301.1:363213-422193 GCF_003031525.2 Neophocaena asiaeorientalis asiaeorientalis
AAAAGCTAATGATAAAAGATACATATGGAATTTAAAAAAAAAAAAAAAAAAAGGTTCTGGAGAACGTAAGGGCAGGACAGGAATAAAGACACAGACATAGAGAATGGACTTGAGGACACAGCGAGGGGGAAGGGTAAGCTGGGACGAAGTGAGAGAGTGGCATGGACATATATACACTACCAAATGTAAAATAGATAGCTAGTGGGAAGCAGCCGCATAGCACAGGGAGATCAGCTCGGTGCTTTGTGTCCACCTAGAGAGGTGGGATAGGGAATGTAGGAGGGAGATGCAAGAGGGAGGAGATATTGGGATATATGAATATCTATAGCTGATTCATTTTGTTATACAGCAGAAACTAACACACCATTGTAAAGCAATTATACTCAAATAAAGGTGTTAAAAAATAAATAAATAAAAATAAAAACAGACTCTTAGAAAGCATAGTCCCACTGGAATAACTAGTCCAAAGTCCACACACAGTTTCCTCATCTGTAAAATGACAGAAAACTCATAGGATTTTTGTAAGAAATCAATGAGAAATGCTAGATCAAGTTTAAGACAGAGAGAGGCAACTAGAACAATTAATTCAGCGGCTTGAGAGTGAGACACTTCTGGGTTTGAAATTTATCTCACTTGGACAAACTACTTAAATTGAGCCTCAATTTCCATATCTATAAAATGGGTAAAATACTAGGCTTGGAGGACTCCTAGAGAAGATCCCTACCCTCTCCTTCTGCAGTGGCCCTCCGATGTACATGCCAGGGCTGAGGTTCCCGTTTTCAATTTATCCCATTTTGCTTTCCATTCGCTTAGGATTCTACACAGCTAATCATCCATTGAAGGTTATCCTTTTATGTTCAAGAATACTTATGGATTATCTGAATATCCTTTCTAGCATTTCAAAGGATTTGGAGTAAATAATGGAGACTGTATTTTATGCTTGGTTCTCTGTATTGAATCAATTCCAAACGTGTGCTTCAAATGGACATTTATCCTCAATTCATACCCTTCTAAGAATTGGGTTTCATTTCTTGTAAGGATTTTCTTCTGATTGCACATATCCATATCCTTTAAAAAATTTGCATTGTTATCTACAGCTGCCCCTTCCTTCTGCTGGAGAGAATCTCTATCTATATCCTGATTAACCAGCTCCTTTAGAATGAGCTTCTTAAGGAATGTGAGTAAGATTTTCCTCTAACTTCTGATATTTCCATAGTACAGGACAGGCTCGTATTATCACATGTTCATGACTTATTGCTCCAAATTTAGCACCAGTAAGAGCTTCACATAGCTAATAAAGTGAAAAACAAGATTAAATTAGGGTCGATATCCCTTAAAACAAGTGTCAACTTTGGTAGAGTCGAACCTCCCTTTCGTGTGAGTTGATTAAATATTGACAACCACTCACCCATCAGCCAAAGCTGTCTCAGTCACTCTTCAGTAAAGCTGAGGTTTGCTACATCTGCTGCCAAGCATGACAAACCCGAATCAGCTCAGGTGCAGGCTACTAAACATACAAACACACTGGCGCCCAGATATAACAGCAGAAGGAACTCTCCAGAAACTTCTAGCTCAGTGAGTCTTGAGACAACTTCTAGAGCAAAAATTCCAGAGCCACACTGCCACTTTTCCCACTTCACTTGTTATTTTAAAAGTGTGCATATAGGGAGCTTCCCTGGTGGCGCAGTGGTTGAGAGTCCGCCTGCCGATGCAGGAGACACGGGTTCGTGCCCCGGTGCGGGAGGATCCCACATGCCGCGGAGCGTCTGGGCCCGTGAGCCATGGCCACTGAGCCTGCGCGTCTGGAGCCTGTGCTCCGCGATGGGAGAGGCCACACAGTGAGAGGCCCGCGTACTGCAAAAAAAAAAAAAAAAAAGTGTGTATATATATATATATATATATAACATAATTTTAAACATAAACATATATATGTTATGTATACATGTATGTTATATATACACACAAAATGTTATATACATAATATAACATTTTATTTAACTATATAGTGTACTGTATATAAACATATATAGTATCAACTCAAAAATAAGCAAAAGCCTCAAGGTCTAATTATTGAAATTAGGAGGGTAGCTTGATTTAGAATCGAACCAAGAGTTCTCAGTCCATTACTCATGTCATCATCGTCAGGATACAAAGTTAGTAATTCAGGCTCTGAGGATTTGTGCAGGGTCTCCAAACACAGAAGAAAGGTTAACATGTGTTGTGTGGTTCCATTAAAATTAAGCTCAAATTTATGTTATCTCTCAAAATTCTGCATCCTCACTTTCAGAATTTTTGTTATATGATTTTTAAGAACCTGTAGAGCTAGGGTTCCCTGCTAACGATTTGCGATTCTTAAGTAACAGGTATCAATAAGGTTATCTAGAGTTTAAAGGGAATTTATTTTCAGTCTCCTGAGTCAAGTGCCAAATTTACATATCCTCAGTCTATGGCATCAAGGTAGCATTCAGGAGTTTTGTGGTTTCGGGGACAGCTATTCCAGCTGGGCGTGTGGGTATGTCCACTTTTAGCGGATCCACAGTACATAGGGCACTCATTCAATTATTCATTCATGTATACATCCATTTTAAAATTTTACTGGAGAATTCCCTGGCAGTCAAGTGGTTAGGATTCTGTGCTTTCACCACCAAGGGCGCAGGTTCAATACCTCATTGGAGAACTAAGATCCCACAAGCCTCGTGGTGCAGCCAAAACAAAAACAAAAAAAAACTAAAAATAAAATTTTTACTAACATCTACGAAGTGTGAGTGTAGGAGGTACCTGGGCTAGCCCAAGTTGTTAGAAAAGACACTGGTTAAGTGGTAGGTGAAAAATAATTGAAGCCAGACAGCTTCTCTAATTAAAAATTACTTCCACTGTCCCTCCATAACCTCTTACTGAGAATTAAAATATATAAATAATAATTCCTCTGAAATATATATATAATGCACTAGACTATACAAATAAAAAGAGTTATTTGTATATCTATGGTGTACAAAATTACCCTTGGAAGAGGCAACATGATGACTTAACCATCCTTAGTTTGCTGGAGTGAATTTGTGTTTTATTATTTTTTTTTCCTTCAGCTATTTAAGGGTTAAGCATTTCTGAGACTTTTTTCTGAGACTGAAGTTTTGAGATAGAGAGGTTACTCTTCACTTCAATGAAGAATAAAAGAGCAATAAGAGGCTATGGAGGAGGAGTGGAACAGGAAGAGAAAATATCTTCTTTTTTCCTCTCTGTTTTTATTCACTTTTATTTTGAGGTATCTGGTGGATGTTAAGAAGGCTATAGCAGGCAAACAAACAGAGACTCAGATGTTGGAGACTCAGGTATGGAAGTTCTCAGCATATAGATGAGAGCAGCACGGTGCGTTGTGACCACCTAAAGGGGTGGCATAGGGAGGGTGGAAGGGAGACGCAAGAGGGAGGAGATATGGGGATATATGTATATGTATAACTGATTCACTTTGTTATAAAGCAGAAACTAACACACCATTGTAAAGCAATCATATTCCAATAAAGATGTTAAAAAAAAAAGATGAGATCAGCAGCCAACCACACGGATGCATTTGCTCAGGAAGGTTTTTAAAGTGAGAAGAGTTGCTCAGAAAAGTTCAATGAGGTAGACAGTGGGTCCCCATCAGAGAGGAAAATCAGTCCCAGGGGTGTATTTAATTTTGTCGGCAACACATGGTCAATGATAAAGCCAAAATCTATTTTATTTTAAATCTTTTCACTAAGCCATGCTGTGCCTTAGGTCAGCAAGTATTTGTTGAGTGTCTCCTATGTGCCCAACACGCATAAGCTACTTAAAGGAAGCAAGGTAAGGATAAGGCAAAGTCTTTCACCAGTCTGTAATGGTGTTGCACATATGCTAGTTGACTAGTTGCTAGTGGATATACTAATTCCCAGGCTTGGAAGTTCCTGGTCAATTTTTTTAAACTTTTTTATTTTATATTGGAGTATAGTTGATTAACAATGTTATGATAGTTTCAGGTGTATGGCAAATTGATTCAGTTATACATGTATCTATTCTCTTTCAAATTCTTTTCCCATTTAGGTTGTTACATAATATTGAGCAGAGTTCCCTGTGCTATGCAGTAGGTCCTTGTTGGTTATCTACTTTAAATACAGCAGTGTGTACACGTCAAACCCAAACTCCCTAACTATCCCTTCCCCCCGGTAACCGTAAGTTTGTTCTCTACATGAGTCTCTTTCTGTTTTGTAAGTAATTTCATTTGTATCATTTCTTTTTAGATTCCGCTTATAAGAGATATCATACAACATTTCTCTTTCTCTGTTCATTCACTATGACAATCTCTAGGCCCGTCCATGTTGCTGCAAATGGCATTATTTCATTCTTTTTAATGGCTGAGTAATATTCCATTGTATATATTGCCACATCTTCTTTATCCATTCCTCTGTCAATGGACATTTAGGTTGCTTCCATGTCTTGGCTATTCTAAACAGTGCCCTTATATGCCCTCATCATTTATATCAACTCTCTTAATCATTACTTCCACCAGGAAGCCTTCTCATAGCAGCAATGTTAATTATCTTCTTATGTGTCCATATCTTAACTCAACTAAATAGAAGAGTCCTCAAATGTTCTCAACTGATCTCCTCCAATACAGGTGATTAGAGAAATATTTATTGGAAGAAAAAAAAGAATAATAGGCAATTTAAGTGTTATAAGCGATAAAAGTAAATAATACAATAGAAGCACTGATTAATGACTTGGCTAAGGGTAGAAATTCTGGTGTGGACTCCAGAAATCATGAGTTCCACTTCACAAACTGATTGAATAACCCAATTATAACTACCAGGAACTCCAGTTTACACTATTCATAGGATGCAAATAAAGCTACTTTTCCTGAGTTTTGAGGGGATAAAGGAAGTTAAAATAATGCTAATAGACTCTAATAACACTGTACCTTCTTAATACTCCATTCTCTGTTAGACTCATTGAAATGTTTCTAGTTTAGACCTGTAACAATTCTGCACTATACCTGGGTGACTGTAGCTTAGAGAGGTCTCTAATTTTGGCAAATATTCATTAAAATGAAAGGTCACTGGAGCCCCTGGAGGAGGGTTCTGTTCAAAAAGCCAATTAGTTTAGTTTCAACCCATGACCCTATCTGCTCAGTACTATAAGGCTATTATCTTATTCTCTTTTATATTGTCTTGATTTGAAGTTAGTTTTTATTCAGTATAATATCCATGACCACAAATAATCAGTATTACCTGGTCAAGAATTAATTCTAGGGAAGGAAGAAGCTGGGTGTTTAGAGAACCTCAGGAAAAAAATATCCAACTATTTGGGACATGTCACTAATTTGAGGATAAAAATGAACTGTCCCATGATGGTGTCATATAGAACTCCCTCCACTGTACCTATGAGATCCTGCTGAAAATAGTGATGGGACCCTGAGAGAAGTGATACTGATATGATGGGTTATGAAAACCAATATGGTTCTGGTCATGGTTCTGAATGTATACAACATTTTCCTTACCTCCAAAGAATAGAGAAGGGCGGATCAGAGCGATATTTAAGGATATAGTAGACAGAACTGGTATTTGATAAAGAGTAGTTAGGTCCAGTTTGACCTCTCAGTTTCTGCATAATGAGTCACCCTCAAACTCTACCTCACAAACACTTAGCAATGCTCCCTCCCCATCCCCCTACTTACTCTCCAACTCTCCATTTGCTTGAAAGTGTCTATGACTATGTCACTTCTCCCTAGAGTACATCCATCAATATTCATACCTATTATTTATTTTGTTTCCAATATTGGTTATCATTCTGCTGGATTCTATGGGGGATGCAGCTCTCAAGGGCTAAGTAGGCGAGCAGGAGTAAGGTGAAAACAGTATTTGTGGTTCATTGACTATTCAGCAGTCGAGGCTATGAAATCCAATGTTTTTTATTTAACATCTATCATGATAGATGGATCATGATATAAATACCATTGTCTATAAATTTTAAGATGCAAGAGCTGGGATTCAGAGAGGTTAAATGATTGTTTCAAGGTCACAGATTTGTTACTGGTAGAGCTTTGATTTAAAAATAACTTTAAAATCCATGCTCTTTCCACTGCATTATGTTTTGAGAAGTAATGGTAAGAAAGAGTTTAAAATAATAAACTAGGGCTTCCCTGGTGGCGCAGTGGTTGAGAGTCCGCCTACCGATGCAGGGGACACGGGTTCGTACCCCGGTCTGGGAAGATCCCACATGCCGCGGAGTGGCTGGGCCCGTGAGCCATGGCCGCTGAGCCTGAGCGTCTGGAGCCTGTACTCCGCAACGGGGGAGGCCACGACAGTGAGAGGCCCGCATACCGCAAAAAAAAAAAAATAATAATAAAATAAATATGAATGATTGTAGATGAAAGTGGTGTAGATCAGAGGAGATGTAACTCAGCTGGTTCTTTTCTTCAAAGTCATATCCCTTATGTCTGGCATAATGTCCAGACAGAATTGAGACTTGATAGGTACTTACTGAGTATATGTTCTGGCTAAAAGTGGCAGGAAGGCAGAGTTTTCAAAGACATGTGTGTCCGTGTATGCATGAAGGACTTAGAATTTGAGACTGATTTTAAAGAAAGGGAAGGATTTGGGTATGCATACATTGGGAATTAAGTGACAGAAAATGATTTCCTGGTAGGTGGGGACAGAACAAGCAAAGATACTGAGGGAGGAAACACTAAAGCATTTTTTGAAATTGTGAATAGTCAAGTCTGAATTAATCAAATTCTTGAGAGAAACAAAATTCTCATATTAGAATTTCAGATCATAGCCTACCTGTATATAAATAAGGAGAGTGATACTTTTAGGATAAGATCCATCCTATTGTAACTAGAACCTCTCCATGCATGGAGTATCAGAGATAAATCTATCTCTAAGGATTCCCCACACCAGTGGTTCTCACTAAAGTCCTCTTGGGAGACCTCAGGTAGCCACATGAATTGGCCAAATACAAATAAGACATCTCTTTGAAGTGTGCATTCATCTTAAAAATGCCAATGATTTTGCATTTATTCATGTTTGATTTAGTATAAAAATGTTTCTCTCTGATCATTGAGCAAAATGATCAGCCCTGGGAAAATGAGCCATATCTCCCAGTGACTTCATGTCCTCTGTGACAAACTGCCTATACAACAATGAAGACCCAATATGCTGGATGGAGTCTGGTTGCATAGGGATTCAACTTGCTTCCCTGAGAGACATACCTTTCACTCAGGAAAACAAAACAAAATAAAGTGTGTGACCTGTATTTGTTATTCATATTTAGAAAAATTAAAATACATTTTAACAACATTATTGAGATGTCTTTCACATAAAAAACTATATATGTTTAAGGTATACAACCCGATGTTTTGATATATGTATATATTGTGAAAATATCATCATAATCAAGCTGAACAACTAATCTATCACCTCTACATAGTTACTATTTTTGGGATTTCTGTGTGTGTGTGTGTGTGTGTGTGTGTGTCTGTGTGTTGTGAGAAGACTTAATTTAATATCTATCTATCCTCTTGGCAAATTTCAAGAATATAATACAGTATTGCTAACTTTTATCATCATGCTGTACATTAGACCTCCAAAACTCATTCATCTGACACTTTGTACCTTTCGACTAACGTCTCTTCGTTTCCCCCTAGTATCCCATGGTGACTACCATCCTAGTCTCTGCTTTTATGAGTTTGACTATTTTAGATTCCTCACAAAAGTGGGAACTCACGGTTTTGGCCTTCCTGTGTCTGGCTTATTTCACTTAGCACAGAGTCCTCCAGATTCGCCCGTGTTGCTGCAAACGGCAGGACTTCCTTCTTTCATAAGGCTGAATAATGCACATATACAACATATAATCACTTTTTCTTTATTCATTTAACTGCTGATGGATAGTTAGGTTGTTTCCATACCTTGGCTATTGTGAATAAACAGCAATGAACATGGATGAACAGATATCCTTTCAAGACTTCGCTTCCTTTGGATATAGACCCAGAAATGGGATTTCTGGATCATAGGGTACTTCTATCTTTAATTTTTTGAGGAACCTCTAGATTGTACCAGTTTACATGCCCACCAACAATGCATAAGAGTTCCCATTTACCACATCCTCACCAATATTGTAATCTTCTATCTTTTTGATAATAGCACTTCTAACAGGTATGAGATAATCTCTTCCTGTGGTTTTGATTAGCATTTCCCTGATGATTAGTGATGCAGAACACCTCTTCATGTACTTGTTAACCATCTGTATGCCTTCATTTGAGAAATGTCTATTCAGGCCCTTTGCCCATTTTTTAAGTGGGCTATTTGTTTTTTAGCTGTTGAGTTATTTGAGTTCTCTATGTATTTTGCATATGAACTTCTCATAAGACACATGGTTTGCAAACAATTTTTCCTATTCCATAAGTTGCCTTTTCATTTTGATGCTTGATTCCTTCACTGTGCAGAAGCTTTTTAGTTTGATGCAACCTCACTTATCTATTTTTGCTTTTAATTCCTGTGATTTTGGTGCCATGACCAAAAAATCATTGCCAAGAACAGTGTCAAGAAGCTTTTTCCCTATATTTTCTTCTAGTAGTTTTACAGTTTGGGGTCCTACATTTAATTATTTTACATTTATTCATTCATTTTTGAGTTAATTTTTATATATGGCTTTGAGAAAAGGGTACAGTTTCATTCTTCTGCATGTGGATATCCAGTTTTCCAACGTCATTTATTAAAGAGACTATCCTTTCCCCATTGTGTGTTCTTGGCACCGTTTTTGAAGATCTGTTGACTGTAAATATCTGCATCTATTTCCTGACTCTCTGTTTTGTTCCAATGATCTATGTATCTGTTTCTATTCCCATATCATACTGTTTTGGTTACTATGGCTTTGTAATATATTTTGAAATCAAGAAGTGTGATGCCTTCAGGTTTATTCTTATTTCTCAAAAATTTGGGGGCTATTGGTGTCTTGTTTTGTTCCATATGAAATTTATGATTTTTCCCTATTTTTTAAAAGCATGCCATTGGGATTTGGATAGGGATTCATTGAGTCTGTAGATTTAGGAAGTAACTCTGGTCATACTGTGGGCTTACAGAAATTGGGTATGAAATGTCAGGCTTAAGGAAAACTTTAGTCTTTTTGCTCAGGGGAATTGATTTTTTTTTTTTTTTTTTTTTTTTTTTTTGCGGTATGCGGGCCTCTCACCGCTGCGGCCCCTCCCGCCGCGGGGCACAGGCTCCGGACGCGCAGGCCCAGCGGCCACGGCTCACGGGCCCAGCCGCTCCGCGGCATGTGGGATCCTCCCAGTCCGGGGCACGAACCCGCGTCCCCTGCATCGGCAGGCGGACTCTCAACCACTGCGCCACCAGGGAAGCCCAGGGGAATTGATTTTTAATATCTAAATTAAGTAGTGGTATGACCAAATTCTAAAGTAAACAAATAAGCAAGCAAGCAAACAAACAAATAAACAAAATGCTACTCTACAAAGAAAAGTATAGGAGGGAGCACAATGAGAGAAAATGTCCTCTCTCTCAGGTGCTTGTTCTCTTCAAGGCACACGTGGATTTTTTTCTCTCACTAGTGGAATCCTCTCCAAATCCCTGCCAAAAGCAGAAGCACAGAGAGAGGGTCTATGAAGGAGCCACATCACCTATAAAGCAGCTATACTTATTCATTTTTGTCCTATCTTTCCTCAACCTATCCAGACAACCATTTGGTGGACCCCACTGCTTTAGATCCTCACACATTTTCTAAGCAAAAAGGCAGACAAAATACTCATAGGCTACTTACCCAGGGGAAGAGCAAACATAATAATAGTCATGAAAACAAAATGTTTCAGAACTCAAGTCAGAAGTTCAGTTTATTTTTGCCAAATGTTATAACAATATCTGACACTTTCACAGCACTTTTAAGATGAACGAATGTATGGATTGTTGATTGAATCAAGTATATTCTCCTTACTTTCCTTTCTCCCTCCCTCCTTAAAGCCATTTTTGAGCACCTATTATATAACAAGAACTGCTAGGAATACAATGAATAAGACATGTACCCTGTCATCAAGGACTGTAGAATCTAATAAAGCAAAGGAGACAACAGGGAAAAAGGTGACCGATGACATGAAAGAAATGGAAGAGGATGATCTGGGAGTAGGGTTTGTTTCAGGACAGGGAGAAATCACTCCATAAAATGCTCATGGTGTCATAAAAAAAAAAACTGTCAGATTATAGAATTAGGATTCTTATATTTGTTTTTAGGTGAAGAAACAGGCTTAGAGAAGTTAATGAACTTGTCCTAGATCACACACCTAAAAGGTAGTAGATTCAAGACTAAAAGCAGCAGTCTACCTTCCTTTTTAGCACTTTACACACTGTCTCAAGATAGAAAAGCATCTTTTAAAGAGGCTAATTTTAAGAGTATCAGAATATAACAACAAATTATAACTGCTCACATCTAATTAAAAGATCCAAAGTTGATCGAGTCCAATTTATAAATTTTTAATCATAAGAGTTTATTAATAGAGGTATAATGTTAGATTTCAACATCAAATATTAATATTCAATGTAAGCCTCCTTTCTCTTTTCCAGATTCTACATCATGCCATTTTACTGCCAGAAGAAACAGGCATTCCATGTATAGGTCAATATTTGCCCACACTGTAGAGGATGAGGTCCAACCCTGGTGCCCCATCTGCACTTTGGCACCAAACTTGTCTCAGAAGACAAGTTTTGGGCATCTTCCTAGTTCTCCATTTCAAAGATGAGAAAACAGTTTCAGCAATATTCATCAACATGCTTAATCTCAAACAGCTGAGAAGAAGTGGATACAGGATTTGAGTAGCTCTTTCTGAGTCTGAAGTTCTTGTTCCTTCCAATTCTATCACGGTCCATTATATCTTTATATTCTAGTATTTTTGCAGTTACATTTACAGCTAAAGGTTTTAGATGCTTTACATCTGTGTATCTAGACATCCCTCTCACCATCACTTCTTTTATATAAAACCTTCTTGATTCTAAAAGAAAAAGAAACCTGAAAATGATTCCATTTTCTGCCATCTGACACTTCATCCCTAAACCCCACTATCTTCTAGATGGAGTAACAGTACAGCTATAGCTGAGCAGACCCATGGGGGATAAAAGTAAAGTTTTTGCCTTTCCAAACAGGACTTATGCGAAGATGTGCAGAAGCAGCAGGCTGTTACTCATATTTTGGCTTTATTTCCAAGATATTCTGGTTATAATAATGTCTGAACTTGAAGATTTGTTTACATGACCTGAGCCTACTTATGTGAACTATTGACAGTTTGTGTATTAGTTTTCAAGGAATGGGTTGAAAGTGGACATATAATTTTACCATGAGTGTCATTATAAAGAAGGGAGTCTTGCAAAGCAAATTTTAATAAAAATAAATCAACTTGACCAAAATTCTGCAGATAATATTTCCTTGGTGGAGAAGAGAAGTGGCTGACAAAACAAGCCCCCCCGACTACTATTATTTTAATTTTCATGTACTATTTTTAGCTCTTAGACTATAAATAATGGCAGAAGATAAATGAGATTCATAATGAATTAGAGACACTAAAGAGCTCCATAAGATATCTATCTGCAGTGAAGTGGGGTTTGATGATTTCTGAATGGAAAGAAATACAAACAGGGCATTCCACTGCACACAGATTTTTCTACAATATGACTATTTTTGCATTTTTATTTAAAGGTCTAAATCATAAGTAATGAAAAACAACCTGAAAAAAGTCTGTACCTTTTTTTTCTCCTGCTCTGTTTTCCAAAAGCTAAACTTCAAAATATGGTGATGACCGGTACTTAGCACTATATAGTAATTTTGTGTTTATGCATCTAATATTCATCATTCTGATAATTTACTAATGATTCCAAGGATTGACTTCTATGAATAATCACATTTCCCACGCAGGATTGTTGTGAAGAATAAAGAAGACAGGATATGTACAGCACCTATCCAATGTCTCTGGTAAGGACTGAGAATAATAATAATAACCGTCACCACATAGTAAGTGATTAGTAAATGTTGAGCGTTATTCCTATGAGCAAGATTTGCAGTGGTCTTTGAAAGTATGTCCCAAATGTGTTCCTCATGATTTAATGCCAATATGTGACAGTAGAACTCTCCTAGTCTCCAGGCTCTATGTCATCTGATTTCTATCATAGGTTTTAAAATCTTATGTGTTCCTTGATCTATATTTTTTTGTTTTTAAGGCTTTAATTTTTAGAGCAGTTTTACGTTTACAAAAAAATGGAGAGGGAGGTACAGAGATTTCCCATATAACCATAGCCCACACACATTCATAGCCTCACCCATTATCAACATAACTTACCAGAAGGGTACGTTTCTTTTTACCAAGGATGAACCCACATTGACATGCCATAATCATCCTAATCCATAATTTAGTGTTCACTCTTGGTGTTGCAAGTTCTATGAGTTTGGACAAATGTATAATAACATATATCCACCTTATAATATCATAGAGAATATTTTCACTGCCTTAACAATCCTCTGTTCTCTGTCTATTCTTCTCCCCCCCCACACACCCTTTGGTAACCACTAATCTTTTTTACTACCTCCATGGTTTTGCCTTTTTTAGAATGTCATATACTTATAATCATACAGTATGTAGCCTTTCAGATTGGCTTCTTTCATTTAATAATATGCATTTAAAGTCCCACCATGTCTTTTCAGAGCTTGATAGTTCATTTCTTTTTAGTGCTGAATAACATTCCATTGTCTGGATGTACCACAGTTTACTTATCCATTCACCTACTAAAGGACATCTTGGTTGCTTCTAAGTTTTGGCCATTATAAATAAAGCTTCTATAAACATTTGTGTGCAGGTTTTTGTGTGGACATAAGCTTTCAACCATTGGTGTATTTTTAAATATCTATTTGGGAAATTGTATGGCTTATATTCTGTGACTCTCCTCCCCTGTGTCCATGATGGTCAGCCGTAACCAAGCCAAGAAGTTTCTGAGTCTATACAAGGTCTCATGATCCTTTTTAACACATACTCTGAACAGCTACTTATTAAACGATTCCAGTCACTACATGAGATATAATCCAATTGCCATTCCTTTCCTGGAAACACAGCCTAATAACATCATTTTAAGCTGTAGTTTGAGAAGGGAGTTAAATTGTATGAGATGGCTAAAGTTTCAGGAAAAGGACAATGACTGATGTCCCTTTTCGCATCTGCTAAGCCCATTCCTTCTCCTGAACACTTACTCTACATTATTCTAGTGTGGTGATTTACAGGAACATAAATCAGCACATTTCACAAATTTGTCAATATGAGACTGCAATAATAAAATATTCAGATTCATGTAGGTACTCCTGTAAGCATGACAACATCATTTATTTTCCAAAGGGAAGAATACAAAGAAAGACAGCTGACATTTTCTTTTAATGTGTGGAGAAATATTACTGCAACTCTGCTTTCACTTATGGGAAGGTCAATTAAGCTTAAATGTGGAAATTACAGGGAGAAAGAAAAATGGATCAGTGTAGAATTTTTGTTGAGGTAACTGAAAATTTTCATATGATCTCAGCATCAGACCCCTTATTTGAAGATGAAGAGTATGTTAAAGGGGACATTCTCTCAATGTGTTTCACTAAGAAAATACATTAAGAAATCAATTTTAAGTAACTAAGAAAACAAGTTAATTTGGAGTGTTAGACTCCAAGTTAAAACCAGAATGTTTTCAAGTGTGGAATGAAAGTATGAACGAGCTGTGGAAGGGTCTTTGTTATCCTGTCATCCTGAAAGGCAGAGGAAAACAGATCTAGATTATACCTTTCCTAGGACTCTACTCAGAGCAGCATTTACTCTCCAAGGTACAGCCACCTCTCGCCACGTGAACTGAACAAAGCTTAGAAATGAGGAGAGAGAGGGAGGAGAAGGTGGTGTTGCCACCTGTCTCCAAAGCCGACTCATGCACTAGTAGGTAATTGCTAGCTCCCAACCATGCCCCTGGCTTTAAGGAGAATAGACAAATTTGTAGGGTATATTGACTCTCAGCTTCACTGCATTCCTGACCTCAGGCTGCAGGTTTCCACTTTGTAGCATAGCTTTCTCTCATTTTCTCCTTCATACTTGTTGATGTTTGCTGTATTTCACCTGGATACGTACCTGTTCTCTTATCTTTGCGATTCTAAGTGTAATCCTCAAACCAGCAGCACTGGCATCACCAGGGAACTTGACAGAAATACAGAATATCAGCCCCAAATCAGAACTTTTTTTTTTTTCCAAATAAGAACTCATAAATCAGAATCTAATGTTTACCACTATCCCCTCGTAATACAAGGGAGGTTGAGGTTTTCAGACAGTGCTCGAAGTCTTACTCCTACTTACATATTTCTGCTTATCAGACCTCTCTCTTGTTCATTAATCCTTGTTCTTTCTATTTCTCCTCTCCCTCTCTCTTTCTCTCCTTCTATGCAGCAGAGTCAGAAGCAGGAGGAGAAATGTACCTTTATCAAAAACATTCACCTCAAATCCTGGTGTCTGCAACGAAGAGAAATCTTGTGAGGACATTGCAGAACTTCTCATCCTGGGGGAAAAAGAAAATCTCTCTTTTCCAGATCTTGATAGATGAAGCTTCAATATCTGCCCTCTGCCACTCATTCTAAAGCCTTCGTATTCACTTGTCAGAAGGTTTTCCCAGCTGCTTAATCTAACTTGTTCCAGGTGCATGGCCAAGGCAACTGTTCTTGCCTCAACCTCAGCAGCTATCAAGGACAGTGGCCTACCAGTTTATCCTCTATAAACCCCTTACCTTGAGTCATCTCTTCATTTCTATTTCCTTCTACACTAGAAACTGATCTGACTAACTCTACTGTCTACAGTTCCTCTTAGAGATGCAGTCTGCAGTGGCTCCTTCCAACATCTCTAAAATTGTGAGGACATGTGAAGGCAGATTTGCCCATCAACAGGAAACCCCTTTCCTACTCCTATCCTTCACTCAATCTCCTCCTCTAATCCCTATGGAGATCTCCAAACAGCTGCTTACAAGAACACCTGTGTGGTCATGTTGAGCACAGTCCCTGGCTTAGCCATTACAAGGAGCAGTTACCTTACTAGAAACCTTGTTTGTGTGTGTGCATGTGTGTGTTTATGAGTCCCGAAGCCCTTATTTCATGAATGCCTACACAGAGTTCGAGCTCTGTCGGGAATGATAAAGGATCATTCTCATTATAAACCCCAATTTATCCCACTTTTACCCATCACCTCGAACTTTATTAAAGTTATGATCATTAGAAACCATAGGAAAAGAGAAAAGGCTACCTCTATTTAAGCAGGAAACCTACTGCTTTCTCTGAGCGTGGGATCAGGAATTCAGAATGTGGCATTCAGAAAATACATAAAACCTGCATCCTATTCCTTTAAGAAGATAATCGGAAGAGTCATCCATCACGGGGTCATTTACGCAAGTTCAAGGTTAGAAGTTTCTCTCTCTGAAGGTTTATCTCCTTGAGATGAAATGTAAAAGGGGAGGAAAGGAAAAAGGGGAGCCAGAAAGACATACTGACATTGATGGACTAACTGATAAATGGGAAAAAAAGACATGAGAAAGGAGGAAGGCAACAGTTCTCTGGAAGGCAGCCAGCGCAAGTAAAACAAACGATGTTTGGGTATGGAAAAGCACATCTCTTCCCAGCTTCTCCCACTTTAATATCTCTAAATCAGTCGAAGCAGAACAGCACTGGTCTTAGATGTTTCATAATAAGTTATCAGTCTTCTCCTGCCTTACCTTGTGCTTAGCTTAGTTAGAAATTTGGAAGTTCCCCTTCACGAGGCAGGAAAAAAACTTCTCAGTTATGTTGATTTGGTGATTGACTTGGTACAGAGATTCTTCTTACCAAATGAAGAGAAAAATAAGGTCACCCTGAATAATTTCCCCAGCCCCTCTGCTGGAGGGCTCCTGAACTATATACCTCAGTCTAACTTTGTCCCTTCCATTTTTCCACACTAAAATCAGGATTGTCTTGATTTTGATGACAAAAATCTAAGTTAAACTGAGTCCTGAGGCTCCTAAGCAAACACAAGCAAACAAATCAACTGGGAAAATGCCTTCAGATAAGGCTGGATCAAGAAGATCAACAAAATCATTAGGAATCTCCCGCTTTCTAACACTTGCTTCTATGTTCCCTATTTATGTATTATTATCCTAATTTTGCATGTGGTCAGAGTACATTATAGATACAAAATGTACACAATCCTTAAGTTTCCCATTTATATGTATATATATGTATTTTATATATATATATATATATATATATAAAATACATATATATACATATAAATGGGAAACTTAAGGATTGTGTACATTTTGTATCTATAATGTACTCTGACCACATGCAAAATTAGGATAATAATACAAGCCACATAGAGTTTGTGTGGGAGGATTAGTTAAGATAAAGTCTCTAACATACATTAAACTTAAGGGTATTATACATAAGAATGTATATTTTTCCACATTAACCCCTTGATTTCCAGTCCCATCTTCCCAATATCAATGTATGATAGACAGGTATAATTGGAAAATTCACAATGTGCATTGTTTTCTCTTCTTACCTTAATGTCTTTTCTTCTTTCTTCTGTCCTGTCCAAAAATGGTACTGTGCTTGCCCAATCCTACAATAAACATCTCCTTTCACTCATCCCCTTTTGTAACAGGGAACAGCCAAATCTGACTACATGTTGGATCTGTTTCTTTTATTTTAACCTTTGCTTTCTGCCGCTTTTGTTCACTAAAAGGATACTGTCCCTACATAATGGCCTGCCTCGGGGAACCCTGCCCCTCTGCCTGAATGTTAAACCAAAGTGCCTTTGTTCAGGGAAACATCCAGACCCTGTCCACCTGTGGATGGCTGCAAGAAAGAAGAAATTAACACATCCCCTCCCTGAGGCTGGCCATTCCAGGGGACATTTGCAAATCTTACAGGCTTTTTACTTTACTTCCTCATCTCCTCCCCCTCTCCGTTCTATAAAAGAAACTGGCATCCAAACCCGGATAAGATGGTTATTTTGAGACTTTAGTCTGCCATCTTCTCAGTCTGCCGGCTTTCCAAATAAAGTCGTCTTCCTTGCCTCAACACCTCGTCTCCGATTTATTGGCCTGTTGTGCGGCGAGCAGAGCGAGCTTGGACTCGGTAACAGTTTTACCCTACTATTTCAGTCTAAATGATCCAGTTTATGAATAATAATAAGCTATCAATTTTTGTTGAACTTTCCTATGTTTCTTCCTGATTCCACAATTACTGTACGGCAAATACTTAAAGAGAAGTATCTACTTCAATGCCCTGCCACCATCCTCTACTCAGCATCCACAGGCTATACCTATTAAATACTGGGGTTGGATACTGAGGATTGCATTCATTGTACCTACTATTTTGAATAGTCATCTGTAATATGGGCATAATTAATCCAACCTCATAGGGCTAGTGCGAGGAAAACTTAAAGCCAAGTAAACTATATATATTTTTCCATAAGGTTAGAGCCCAAATTTGTTATGTTGTTGTTTTAGTTCTCACCACCATGATCTTCTAAATGCCAGACATAGAACATGACAGGCTAACAGGCACTTAATAAGGGTATATGACTAATGGGCATATAATGTAATAACCTTCATTCAGGTTGTACTTCTTTTACTATTTTCCATATGATGGCCTGTTAAAACGACTGCCACCATAAATATTCACTCGCCAAATTTCCTTCCTCAAACTGAGTGTAAATGTTAAGGTTTTAATTTTTAAATGTACAACTCAAGGTCACAGGGAAATGTTTGGGATCACATTAAATAAACATACGCAAATAGCATAAGAAATGCAAATTTTCTCAGCAGTCCTCCCTCTACTTCTGGTCTCTGAAAATCCTTAAAATTTGACTCAAAGGACAGATTAGAGTGGGGAAAAAAAGAGTCAGGGCTGTAAGCCGAGATCCCTGGATAACTGTGAGAATCTGCCTTCTTTCTCTTTGAGTGGTGATGTGGAGAAATAAACTCATTATTTGGTAAAGACATAAAACTAAGAAATTAAAATAACCGCTTCTATTGTCAAAAGTTTGGCAGGAGGAAAAAACAGCAAATTTTCCTTGGACATTAGCACAGAGATATCTCTATATTTTAGACTTTTAATTTGACTATTACTGCGAAAAATATTTCTAAATGGTAATGAGTCACTGGACTATTCAATCCTGGAAACACATGGGAATAATTGAACATAGAAATGAGGAAATGAAGTTTTAACCATAGAAACCAAAAAACAGAGCAACAAAGTCTCATAATAAAAGACACTTAAAACAAAGGAGCACCAAAGGAAAGCATTTTGAAGTCTGAAGCCCCGGCTTTGGGAACCTTATAATGGACAAATCTGAGGCCTGTTTTCATTGGATAGAGGTAAAATTTAAGGATGGGTATTAATGTATCCTGTGAGTATATAGAGTTATAGGGGACCAATACATAAAATGGAATAATGTGTCCTTGCTCTACTGCTTAATTTGATAATGGGCCTCATAAATAGTTCAATAATTTATCTCATTAACTGTGTCCATACAGGAGTGATAAAGTAGCGGTGAAGGACATATACTTCAAAGTCAGACCAAACTGACTTCAAGAACTGGGTTCCATCATTTCCTACTTTTGCATCCTTGGGAAAACTTCCTTTTCAATTTAATTTTTCTCATATGTGAAATAGGAATAATGCTAGTACCTCTTATTGTAAGATCACATGTGAAAATACATGTAATACCTTTAGTATGATGCCTAGAACATAAAATACACTGAAGAAATATTGGTGATAACGTAAATGTTGATGGCGATGGTAATAGCGATGATGATGACGATGACGATGACGATACTGAATTTTGCAACTACATTAAGGCCTATCACCTTAAAGAAAATTTTTAGAGACATCGAAAATTTTAGAGATGCTCTTTAATATTTTAACATAGTGAAGACTTTATAAAAAGTCCTCTGGAATCCATCAAATCATTCATAAAAAGTTGTAGACACACAGAATTCTAGAACCAACCAATGTCAGGAATAAAAGAAGTACTAGCTAACACTACAGTAGTAATCATATTGCAATATGAAAATGTACCAAATCAATATGCTGTAAACCTTAAACTTTCACAATGGGATATATCAATTATATCTCAATTTTAAAATGTATAAATCGCTAGGGGAAAAAAGAGGTAAAGCCACACATCTTCGTTTTGTAGGCGTGGAAATTGAGGGTCACAATCTGGTTAGCAGCATCTATGATTCTAGACTCTTAGTCCAATACTCTTTGAACTATAATCTACTGAAACCTGCTCAACAGCTCACCATACTTCCACTGTGACAAACTCTCTCAGAGATGAATTTAGTAGAGTTAGCACCGGAAGGACACAAGTAGAAATTGTACTGATAGAAATATGGTGGAAAATGACCACTAAGTGAATTGGCAAAAAGAATTTTAGTTTGTTCTCTGTCCTGTCCAAACATGAGAAGCACTCAGCTGTACACATTTGCCACAGGCCTGTAGAGCACTTAGTTTTTCTTGGTTATTTATGAAACATGACAAATATTTCATGGGATGCTTATATCAATGACAATATAAATATTTCATAATGTACGGTTTTAAAATTGACCTTCCCAAGTCAATTCTCTGCTCTAAAGGAGAATAGCAGCTTTTAAGAATGGGAATAATTGTAGTATTAGAAAATTAATATTTTATAATCACCAATGTAATAGATAATTCAGGCAAGGATCATTTAAGGATAGTAAACGGAGCTGGTGAAAATTCGAAAGGGAAAAGAGGCATCCTTTGTACTGCATCACATACCCTTTCTTTAACAATGGACACTGTGATCAAGTGACAACAGTTACAAAGGTGACTGTTGAGGATCTGAGCTACAGCCTGGAGCTATCCAGGAATTTAAACTCACCCTTATGCTCTCAGAACTGTGCACCGCCCATGAAAAACTGCATCTATAATAGCATCTTTGAGATGAATTTTGCCATTCCTAAAATATGTGTCTGGGCAGAAATGCCTGTACCAGTCAAAGACACCTGAGAATTTTTGTAAGGAACAGCTGGGAAGCTGTGAAATAGACACCAAATCCTGCCTTTTCCTGAGACCCCAGCTAAAGTGCTGGCAACGGTTTTTTGTCCTCAGATAAAAATATTCAAGGCTTCATGTTCCACCAGAGAGATAAAATGTAACAATCTAACATACACATAGTCAACAACTTGTCCCTTCCTTCTCACCTGAGCATCTCCCCCATTACCCTACCCGTTCTGTCCTGTTAGCCCCATGATGAAAGGAGCAGCCTGCCTGTCTAAGCATGCTCCCTGTTTACCATGAAGTTTCCCTGGTACTTGACAAAACACACCAGTGAGATTCTGCTCAACTCAATAGGCCTCCCTTCTTGCTTGAATGCACACCCACAAATCCAAACAGTTTTAAAGGATACTGATGAAGTGGATGTCTCTCCAAGAATGATGGCCCAGGAGAAAAACAGAAATCACACACAGCAGGCAATCAGGAAACATCGGCAGACCTTAGAGAAACCCTTTAAACACACCAGAGCACTCAGACAAACATGAAAACTAATGGAGTGTTTGTAAAGAGATGTGTGTTTGCCCAGAAAAGGGAGGTAGGAAATACAGTGAGAAGTCAAGCAAAGGACTGTCTGTGTTATTTGGAAGCTGACAGCATGAGAGGGGTAGAATACAACCGACAAGCTGGCAGTCTGAAAAATAATCTGGAAAGGAAGTTGAATATCAGGGATTGAAATATCATTTAGGAATGACCAATGAGAATGTCACGTACCCCTGGCCACAGTGATTGATTTAGGGTTAGTCACATGACCCAAGCCAGAGCCATGTGAATCATTGAGATATAATTCTAGATTTTTATGGCAACTCCTGGGAAATAGAACATCTCTTTCTGCTTAACTTAAGTAAAGGTTCTCTTGGGAAGTGGAGGCCCAGATTAAATAAGACATGTAAAAAAAAACTGTATTAAGAGAAATAACTGGGAGGGCTTCCCTGGTGGCGCAGTGGTTGAGAGTCCGCCTGCCGATGCAGGGGACACGGGTTCGTGCCCTGGCCCGGGAAGATCCCTCATACCGCGGAGCGGCTGGGCCCGTGAGCCATGGCCGCTGAGCCTGCGCGACCGGAGCCTGTGCTCCGCAATGGGAGAGTCCACAACAGTGAGAGGCCCGCGTACCGCAAAAAAAAAAAAAAGAGAAATAACTGGGAAATCTGAGTGACAGGTCTCTCTCTACATGGGTTGTGCCCGCTGCTGTGGAGTAATGCCCCTAGGAAACTTAGGAGCCCCTTGGTTTGAGAGGAGCTACCAGGGGAACAACTTAAACTTTTCGAAGATTTTAATCAAGTGTCTTTACAGCTATACCCTTGACGTGCACTTTGGTCCAAGACTCATTTCACTTGAAAAATCGTTTAATTTCTGGAATAACTAAAGAAAAGAAATACTTTACCAACTAGGCAAGCCCTATCTTTTGTACAGCCCCTAAATGTTGCTTGAAACTAAACAGTTCCTTCTTTAGTTCATTTCTATCTCCTCCTAACTTTTCATAGGGAGTAAAACAAAGCCAACTGGAATTTGTAACACTGTGCATGAAAGTTATCTTTCCAAGCTCACAAGTTCATCAGGTAAATTTCTTAGCTTCCAGGTAACCACAGAAGATAGTTTCCCTTACACAGTTTAAGGAGTTTTTTTTCTAGCTTGATACCACCTTTTCCTCATTGCTTTTTTCACTTTATAAAACCTTTTGTCCACCATTTTTGCAGACGTCACTAACATCTTCACCGGATTTAGTTCAAATCTAGATTTCATTACTGAACAAAATGGATCATGTTTCTAGCGTGGAAAATAGAGGCTAAAAGAGGGCAATGCCAGAGAAATAAAATTAACTTGCAACATATTAATCAAGTGGAGAAATCTTAATATTCCCCTAAAAATCTAATATTCTGACCCATATTTATGTTTTTCCAAAATTACTGTTTCCCACAAGGATCACATCAATAGTAATGAAGCAGAAAAATTATGCATGTTAAGAAATTAATGTACTTCATAATGGGTTATAAACTGCACTTCTTCATTGCTCATGCAATGATAAGCTCGACAAATTTTAGACCTCTTTAAGATAGAGCAGTTTTAGTTTTTTAACTTACAGTGGAAATAATTTCCCTATCTATCATCAGAACGGTTCAATACATTCATTAATCTACAAAATATCATTCAGAAAGTGATTTTTTTTATCTACTCCAATCACTCATTTAGTCTGTTTCAGAAAGGAAAGGGGCTATTTTCTGTGGACTCCAAATCTAGACTTAAGGCCAATACTTTCATAAGCCATCATAATTATAGGGGCAAGATTTAGAGATAGAGCTGCCATTATCACTTTGTCTTCCTTGGCATGAATAGGGCTATTGCCAAGGGAGAAACCACATACAGAGAAATCAGAAACACTGGGAACTGCAGTAGGATATGCAATGCTGCCTCTAGGGAACAAAGAAGCAGCATTTGTTCATTTCTCATCAACTCAGTGGGGGTTTGTGGAATTGCTCCTCTGCCTCTGTTCCTTCTCTCAGTGGCACCTTCAGTATTTGCCAAGCAAGTGGGACAAGCTTGAAAATATTCAAGTGAAGAACCAGCAGAGGAAGTTGTACCCACTGTTTCTCATGTGTGCCTCCCATGGTCCTGTTTTGTTAAGTGATCATTCGTTAAGACTGTTCTCTATTTCCCCAACAGGGCACTTGGATTTATATTCAAAATATACCAACGGTAAGAGGCATTTGCAATGATATTGTATTAAATATGTCAGTCCACAGGTTAATGGGGTCCAGTGGACACTCATCATGGATGATTTTCTAATAGTGGCATATTATACAGGAGACAGTAACATGGCACTGACAGGCTGACAGTCAGAATTCCAAACTGTCAGGCTCAGAAAACAGAGACACAAACTGTACTAACAGAAAGCCTGAGCATTCAGCCCCCATCCTCACCTTGCAATTTTGAGAACAATGGGTCCCAACTGTCCTAAGAAATGCTGTGAATTTCAGCATTATGGAACCAGAATTGTGAATGTGGGAAAGAGGAAAAGGCAGGGGAAAGAATCAAAGAAATGAAGGTAACTATGATAGTGCTGGAAAATGCACATCAATCTTATCTTCTACCCATAGCAGACATCATTAATTGTAACAATTATGGATTGATTGCTATATAACGAACCACCACAAAACTCTGTGGCTTGAAGCATTTACTAGCCCATAAGTGTGCAGGTGAGCTGGACAGTTCTGCTAGTCTGGGCTGGGCTCATATGTTCCAGTTCATTTTTACTCATGCGTTTGCAGTCAGCACTGGAGTTAGCTCAGGGCTGAATGTACGAAGATGGCTCAGTTGGGAGAGCTGGTCTTTGCACATACATGCTCTCATTCTACAGAGCGATAGCATGGATCCATTCAAATTATGGTAGTGGTGAAAGTTCTAGAATCAAAAGCTGAATGGTACAAAGCCCCTTGGCTTCTAGGCTCCGAACTCACAACAAAATTGCTTTCCCCACATCCTAATGGACAGATCAAGTCTCAAAGCATCCCATATTTAAGGATGGGGGAATTAGACTGCACCTCTGAAAGTGAAGAGGTACAAAAAAACGTAGTCACTTACAAACTAATTCAGCAACAAACCCCTCTCTGTTAAGGAATGAGGAAGCTTCAAAACCGTTATGACCCCAGCCTTCCAAGAAGTCACTCCCAAATTTTCAACAAGAAACACATTTGCCATCCATAGTCTTTGACAATATCTAGTATTAGACTACTCATTTCTGACTAGGATAATCATACAATATGACATAACCTAATAAAATGATATGTCTTCATATGATTTGTCTTAATCATTTGGTAATTTTGGAGTGAATAGAAATTGATTTTTGGATAAAATACTTAGAATCTCTCTCTTTTTTTTTTTGCAGTATGCGGGCCTCTCACTGTTGTGGCCTCTCCCGTTGCGGAGCACAGGCTCCGGACGCACAGGCTCGGCCATGGCTCACGGGCCTAGCCGCTCTGTGGCATGTGGGATCTTCCCGGACCGGGCCACAAACCCGTGTCCCCTGCATCAGCAGGAGGACTCTCAACCACTGCACCACCAGGGAAGCCCACTTAGAATCTCTTATTCGTCTCTTCCAGAACACATGTTGTTTAAACCATCTATTTACCACTTTACCATGTACTACCATAAGTGCTTCTCTTTTGATGTAGCAAAACTAATAGGTGTGGGTATAATGTGATATTTTATAAATTACAGTTTTATATAAACCAACTGATCTATGATGTAGACAAAGCAGGAATTATCATTATCATTTTAAGATTAAAAGATATGAAGATAAGATACATTTAATAACCTTCGAATTACACATACTTAGTAAATGGAGGGCTTATTGGAGTAAAAATTTAAATCCTTACCCAGCCAATTTAGCTTTGTACACTTTACACACTGGCAAATGTTCCCTAGAATTTCTTTAATTAGCTGATTAAATAGTTTGAAAATTGGGAAAATAAATTATATATAAGGATATTTATAAGTCTAGCACTTAAATGTTCTGTGCCTGTGGGGAGAGTGTGTTTTCCATTTTTCTGCAGCCTTAGGTGTGACAGTTTGGAATTAAAAGCCACCTTGCCAAATCCAGAACCTCTGCCCCCCAAATTAATAATATCTCAAAATTCTAAGATTAGAACAACCAGGAAATAACACAATAATGTACCATGGGAGAGGAAATTACTTTCTGGTCTTCTAGGCACTTGTTTTGAGCACTGATGCAGCAACATTTGAATATTCTCTTAGCTGTCTTATGTAGAATGGCTACAGATATTATGAGGCACTAGGAAATTACATGACCTCATTAAAGCTATAGGAACGATTATCCAAAAAATCACATCCTGTAATCATGTACTTTGTATCATTGAAATGAGCCATACCATCAGTGGTCACACTGCCAGGTCATGGTCTCAGGAATAACCAAGGTCAAAATTAATGATTTGTACCTTACCCCACAGCCAGTAGATTAGAATGTGAGCTAATATCTAATCTCAAAAATAAGAAAGGAGAATTTATAAGCTCTGAGCAGAAAACTACTATATTTTCAGTAAAATTAAAAAATGAAATGTTTTAATATAGTAGTTTTTTAATTTTTTAATTCATTAGCACCTATGGTGGAGGTGCTCAAATTTGAGAGGTATTTGAAGAAAAGGCCTAGAGTCTTCATTGGTCTAAGCTTATAAAGAAATGTCTTTTTTCAATTTTTATTTTTTATTGAAGGATATTTAACATATTAGTTTCAGATGTACCAGATAGTGACTTGACATTTATATATATTATGAATTGATCAATATTGTAAGTCTAATAACCATTTGTCACCATACAAAATTATTACAATATCCTTGACTATAAATTATATCCCCTTGACATATTTATTTTATAACTGGAAGTTTGTACTTCTTAATCTCCTTTAGCTATTTCAACCAATGAGTCACCCCCTCCCCTCTGGTAACCACCAGTTTGTTCTCTGAATCTATGAGTCTGTTTCTGTTTTGTTTGTTTATTTGTTTTTTTAGATCCCACATTGTGAATGTGATTATCTGGTATTTGTCTTCCTTCATCTGACTTATTTCACTTAGCATAACACCATCAAGGTCTATCCATGTTGTTGTAAATGACAGGATTTCATTTCTCTTTATGGATAAATAGTATTCCATCGCTTATATATACCACTTCTTTATCCATTAATTTATCAATGTACATTTAGGTTGCTTCCATATATTGGCAGTTGTAAATAATGTTGTGGAGAACATAGGACTACATATATACATTTGAATTAGGTTTTTTGTTTGTTTTTCTTGGACAAATACCAAGAAGTGGAAGTTCTGGATTGTGTGGTAGTCCTATTTTTAATTTTTTGAGGAAGCTTCATAATGTTTTCCATAGTGGCTACAACAATTTACATTCCCACCAACAGTACATGAGAGTTCCCTTTTCTCCACCTCTTTGCCAACACTTGTTACTTATTGTCTTTTGATAACAGCCATTCTGACAAATGTGAGGTGATATCTCATTGTGGTTTTGACTTGCACTTCCCTGATGATTTGTGATGCTGAGCATCTTTTCATACTGGCCATCTGTATGTCTTTCTTGGAAAAAAATGTTTATTCAGCTCCTCTAACCATTTTTATTCAGATTTTCTTATCTTATTTAAGTGACTTCTTTGTAAATTTTGGATATTAACCCCTAATCAGGTATATCATTTGTAAGTATCTTCTCCCAGTCACTAGGCTGCTTTTTTATTTTGTTGATGATTTCCTTCACCAGGCAAAAGCTTTTTAGTTTGGTGTAGTCCCATTTGTTTATTTTTGCTTTTGTTGCCCTTGCCTGAGGAGGCAGTTCCAAAAAACATATTTCTAAGACTGATGTCAAAGAGCATACCATCTATGTTTTTGCTATGAGTTGTATGGTTTCAATTCTTAATTTAAGTATTTAACTCATTTTGTGTTTATTTTTGCAAATGGTGTAAAAAATTGGCCTACTTACATTCTTTTGCATGTAGGTCTCCTGCTTTCCCAACAACATTTATCAAAAAGGCTGTCTTTTCCCCACTGTATATTCCTGGCTACTTTGTCATAAATCGATTGACCATATGTGTGTGGGTTTATTTCTGGGCTTTCTATTCTATTCCATTGATCTATGTGCCTGCCTTTGTGCCAGTACCATACAGTCTACATTACTGTAGCTTTGTAGTATAGTTTGAAATCAGGGAGTGTGATACTTCTAGCGTTTTTCTGCTTTCTTATGGTTCCTTTGGCTTTATGGGATCTTTTCTGGATCCATACAAATTTTAGAATTATTTGTTCCAGTTCTGTGAAAAATGCCATTGGTATTTTGGTAGGGATTGAACTGAATCTATAAATTGCTTTCAGTAATTCTTCCAATCCATGAGCATGATATAGCTTTCCATTTATTTGTGTCTTCTTCAATTTCTTTCATCAAGGTATTATAGTTTTCAGAGTACAGGTCTTTTACCTTCTTGATTAAATTATTTCTAGGTATTTTTATATTCTTTCTGATGCAACTGTAAATGGGATTGTTTTCTTTCTGGTAGTTCATTACTATTGTATAGAAATGCAAAATTTCTGTATATTAATCTTATATCCTTTAATTCTACTGAATTAATTCTTTACTTCTAATAGTTTTTTGGTGGAGTCTTTGGGGTTTTCTATATACAGTATCATGTCATCAGCAAACAGTGACAATTTTAGGAAATTCTTCCATTCCTATTTGGATGTCTTCTATTTTATTTTCTTGTCTGATTGCTGTGGCTAGTTCTATCAATATTATGTTGAAAAAAAATGGCAATAGTGGGCATCCTTGTATTGTTTCTTATCTTAGAGGAAAAGCTTCCAGCTTTTCACTGTCGAGTATTTTGTCAGCAGTGGGTTTGTTATATATGGGTTTTATTATGTTGAGGTATATTCCCTCTATACCCAGTTTGTTGAGAGTTTTTATAGTAAGTGAATGTTAAATTTTGTCAAATGCTTATTCTGTATCTATGGAGATAATCACACAATTTTTATCTTGATTTTGTTAATGTGGTGTATCATGTAGATTGATTTGCAAATATTGAACCATCCTTGAACACCTGGAATAAATCTCACTTGATTATTGTGTATGATTATTTTAATGTATTGTTGGATTTTGTTTGATAATACAGTTAACCATTGAATAACACAGGTTTGAACTGCACAGGTCCACTGATATGTGGATTTTTTTTCAATAAATACTACTATAATACTACATGACACACAATTGGTTGAATCCACAGATGTGGAACTGTGGATATGCAGGGCTGACTGTGAAGGTATGTGTGGATTTTCAATTACACAAGGGGTTGTCTAACCCTAACTCCCTCATTGCTGAGGGAGTCTATTGTATTTTGTTGAGGATTTTGTATTTTGTTGAATCTATTGTATTTTGTTGAGTCTATTGTATTTTGTTGAGGATTTTCGCATTTATGTTCTTCAAGGATATTGGCTTGTTAGTGTCTTTCCTTGTGTTGTCTTTGTCTGGTTTTGGTATCACAGTAATGCTGGCCTCACAAAATTAGTTTGAAAGTATTCTATCACCTTTAATTTTTTGAAATAGTTTGAGAAGGATAAGTATTAACTTTGTTAAAAAATACTTAATAGAATTCACCTGTGAAGCCATCTGCCATCTAGTCCTAGACTTTTGTTTGCTGAGAGTTATTTTTTAATTTATTTTATTAAAGTATAGTTGATTTACAATGTTGTATTCATTTTTAGTGTACAACAAAGAGATTCAGTTACACACACACACACACACATATTCTTTTTCATATTCTTTTCCATTATGGTTTATCACAGGATATTGAATACAGTTCCCTGTGCTATATAGTAGGATATTGTTTTTCCATTCAATATACAGTAGTTTGCATCTGCTAATCGCAAACTCTCAATCCATCTCTCCCCCATACCCCTCATTCTCCTTGGCAACCACAAGGTTGTTCTCTATGTCTGTGAGACTGTTTGTTGGGAGTTTTTTGATTAATGACTCAATTTCATTACTAATGATCAAACTGTTCAGATTTTCTCCTCTAGTACTATCAGTTAGAAGAACATGCTCTAGATAGCTCAGACCAACTCAGGAACACTCAGCTTATACTGGTTATCACATTTTAAAGAAAAGGGTACACAGACAGACTAGAATAAACTAGAGTACAAAACAAAAAACAAACAAACTGGGGAAGAGCTTTGTAAACCCTGTCACAGGAAAAAAAGTGATAACAAAATAAAATAAAGTGACTTTTAGAAGTTGAATGAGTGTGTCTATAGAGAATTTACAGAGAATATATTTAGCAGCTATTAAATAGACATAAATCTATCAGTCATATGGCCTTAGTCTATATTTTACTAGGATGCAGAGGGAGGGCCAATGGGTGGTTGTCACAGGAAAGTGAATTTTACATCACTCTAAGGGATATAGATATAGATATAGATATCCTTGTAAAACATGGGATTTCCTATCAATAAGAATGTTCAAACCGAAGCAAGAAGACCAAATACCAATATCAGGAATGACTTGGGGAAGTCTTGTGGGTAGCTTTATGCATTATACTTTGGATCATTCATAAATGAATTTCTTCCTTAAAGACTAGTCAGGGAAGTGGGCTGGGTCACTTAGCCCGGCCTCACTTCACTATGTACACAGAAAATCTTCTAAAATGTGGACATTTGAAAATAATCAAATTCAAGCATTTCCCCTATTTTGAATCATATTGTTAACCTGTAGTGGGCAATTCCAGAAGTGACACTTTCAAAACATGCACACTACTATATGTAAAATAAATAATCAACAAGGACCTACTGTACAGCACAGAGAAATATACTCAATACTCTGTAATAACCTATATAGGAAAAGAAAGAATCTGAAAAAGAACAGATATATGAATATGTATAACTAAATCATTTTGCTGTACACCTGAAACTAACAAAACATTGTGAATCAACTATACTCCAATATAAAACAAAATAAAATAAAACACCAACAGAGATTGAACTTGGAGTCAGAGCTACATCCTGGATACATTCACTGTTATACCTTAGGATCCCTCAAATATAATACGGCCCCAAGATAAAGTATTATCCTCTCTCTCAGATCCACATCTCCATTAATTTATTTTTTCTTTTTGTCTCAGTGTTGATCACAGGCAAACCAGTCTTCGTAGTTAGAAATCTTGGAGTTGCCCTTAAACCCCTGCTCCTCTTTTACTCCTCACAAAAAATCAATCATTAAATGAAGTTGGTTGTAGCTCATAATGTCTCTGAATTCGGGTGTTTCTTGCTAAGATATTGCAACAACACTGAAGCTAGCCCTGATCTCTTATACTTCCCCAACAGTCCTCTTTCTAATCTCTCCATTTCCAGGGACTCTCTCTGTGTTCTAATTCATCTAACTAGTAAGGTGAAATCCCCTAAAGAAACAGCTTCTTAAAAGTAAAAACTAGTCCTCACAGTCCTCTGTATTGAAGTTATCTTAGTTTCCCAGTGCCTGAATAATTAAGTCCAGATATTGTAATCTGTCACTCAAGGCTATACACATCTTCCCTGTGCCCTCCTCTCCAGCTACTTACACAGGGAGGATTCCTTGATGGACTAGCTGAGAAGTTTACAGAATACCAATCTATAAGAGACACAAAAATATATTTTAAATTAAGAAAAAGGAGTACCACATGGGTTCAAAAGAGCATTTTGCTAAGCTGTTTGGGGTGGTAACACTTCCAAAGGGCAAGCTGAGTTATAAAACATGGTAGCTAAACTTCCTTCTAAGGATTTGCTGTGCTGAGATGGAAATGCACAATTAAGTTTCAAACAAACTGTGAATAATAATAGAGATCAAGGATTCCCACAACAGTCCTCTTTCTCAGCCATTCTCTTAAAAGATTATCACTGAATCTCTTTAAATAAATAAATAAAATTTATATTGGTTGAAAGGAACACCGAAGTGTTTACCTTTCCTGACATACTTCTGTCCTGTCTGGCCCTGGTGCAACGCACTGAAAATTTCACTTGATGTTGGAAGAGGTCATCAAGAGAACATGACTAGTGGTTGACCTTAGAGCTGGATCCAGGCAATTGGAGGCTCCTTGCCTCCTCCCATGTTTTGGGAATGTACACTCTGTCCACCATTTCCACAGTGAGAGCCATTTTAAAGAATGCAGCCTTGAGAGAGCAATATGTTGTTGATACCATCTCGATGGTATACGTGACCTAGATAAGACCTGTATATAAAATTTTAAGATTCTAGTGGGCACAAGCAGAGATCCACTCGTCTCGTGGTCACCCAAGACAAGCCTCATATGTAAGTCGCCTTGCTTATTAAACTTGCCACCTACCAATGTGGCTTGCCCCTTTCTTCAGTCTCTCCTTGCCCTCTGTGTAAGAGGACCAGTTTACAAACCAACACTTGCCCTAAACAAGCTGAGTCTTTTATAATGAATGCTATGCCTCTGCTATGCTGTTCCTCTTTCCTGGAAGCATTTCAACGTTCGCTCTCCCTAACCCCCACCTTACTGGCACCCAAATCTAAATTACCTTCCTCATGCTCATAACTGAACTTGAGAAGAAAGCAAAATACTTTTCTTCTGACCCTTGGCAAGTTTTACTCCTTCCTCTGCAACCTGCACTCAGTTCATACCTTTGTAATATCACTTACTATGTTGATTTTAATGTACTTGTTTACAAGTCTATTTCCTGTAATAATCTGAGTTCCTTGAGGGCAAGTAGAATTTCTTATTCATCTTTGAATTCCCAGTTCTTAGCTCACTACCCACCACTGGGGATTGGCTCAGTAAACTTTTGTTGATCTAATTGAATGAGTTCTTTGAGAGAGAATCTGGATTGTATTCTCTCTCCAATTTTATGAACTGGGTTCCAGTCCCAACTGAGTCACTAGGCAGGTGTTTAACCTTGGGCAATCATTCTACTTCTGAGTCCTAGTAGTTTTTGAAAAATTAAGAATTATGTCAAGTGGTTTATCTAGTTCAAATGGTTATTTCAAGAATAAAATAGGATTATGTGTGGGAAAATGTAAAAAATTGAAAATCCCTCTACATACTAAATTCTTCTTCTCTGGTATTTAACATCATGCCAACATACCATTAAGTACTTGTTAAAGTGAATGATGTGAATCCATCACTGATCAAGGTCTATGCTAGGGCAGAAGACATTAACGCGAAGCCCAAGGCTCTGTCTCCCATCCAAGAAGAAGAACAACATGCAAACACCACATTCTGGAACCTAGATGCACCCAAAAGAATTGCCAAAGTGTATCCATTTTCAGTGAGCACCATAGTTCAGTTCATGAGCAAGTTCTGAGAAACTCTATAAAGTGAGAATGAATTTAAAAGGAAAGGCTAAAATTGGGCAACGCCAGCAGAAGGAGAAGAGAAACATAAACCAATAGGTGTTGGGATACTTTGTTATGCAGAGTAGATCACTGAAACAAAAATTTTATCTTTCTGTCTACACACATTCAACGAAGTGAGACAATGAGGCACACTAAACCCAGTTATCTGAAAACGATTCATCACTTTGCATACTCTAAGACTGTCTCATAATCATTTATTCCCTCATTCATGCTGTCCATCCTACAGTTCATTCCTTCAACACATAATATTAAGCACCTATCTGGAGGAAGGTCAGTGTATTAGAGATAAATCAGTGGCGTAAGGCAATCTTTGCCCTTAAAGATCTTAGAGTCTAAGAAGAGAGAATGAGGAGTAAGTGAACAATAACCCCAGAGTGTGGAAAGTATTCTAGTAAGTTAAGTGTGCCTTTTTGTGAGGCTAATATGTGGGCCACCTAAGCAGTCTTGGTGTCAGGAAGTGTATCTAATAAAATAATTTTTCCAAATTGTACCAGAACCCCCTGGACTGCTCATTAAAAACGCCAATTTCAGGGCTCTAAACTAGACTTTTAAAATCAGAACTTCTGAAGTCAGGGCTCCAAATTATGCATTTTTAACAAGAGTCCGAGGTAATCTTTCTGTTAAGGAAGTTTGAGAAATACTATTCTTGATAACTGACATCTATGCTGAGCCCTTCACAAAAAGCAGGAGTTAATTCAACTGATTTTCTTCTTCATTATAGATATAATAACTAGAACTATGCATCAGAATGCAGGTCAATGGATGTGATATATACAGTTAGCTTTGAATTAAATATACATCACTGACTTAACTTTCAGAACTATAATTAGTAGCAATTTACCTGTAACTCAGCAGATAGAAGGTTGATAGTTCAAACTCTGCCATCAGACCCTCTACGTTCAAACCTCAAATTTGCAGCTTTCCATACGTGTAGCTTTGAGAAAGTCACATAACACCTCTGTGCACCAGTTTTGTCACTTGTAAAATGGGTATCGGCATACTTCATTTTATTGTGCTTTGCTTTATTGCTCTCACAGATATTGTATTTCTTTTGCATATTAAAGTTTTGTGGCAACCCTGGGTCAGCAAGTCTGTCAGCACCATTTTTCCAATAGCATTTGCTCACTTTGTGTCTCTGTGTCACATTTTGGTAATTCTCACAATATTTCAAACTTTTTTCATGATTTTATTTGTTATGGTGATCTGTGATCAGTAATCTTTGATATCACTACCACAACCCACTGAAGATTCAGAAGATGGTTAGCATTTTCTAGCAAAAAAGTATTTCCTAATTAAGGTACGTGCTTTGTTTTTAGACATAATGCTATTGCATACTTAATAGACTGCAGTATAGTGTAAACATAACCTTTATATACACCAGAAAACAAAAGGTTCTTGTGACTCATTTTATTGTGATATTTGCTTTATTGAGGAGGTCTGAAACCAAACCTACAATATATCTGAGGTATGCCTGTATAATAAAATAGGTCCTATCTATACTACAGGTAGGTTGAAATAAATGAGATACGTAACTGAGAACATCATCTAGCGCATAAGTGCTGTATAAGTGTTAGGTGTCATGACTAATGGCATTAGTAAAATTAAATTGTGTATTTGGCATGCATTAGATTTCTATGGGGCAGCACTCATCTGAAACTGCTTGCTTCCGTGCATACAACAGAGACAAATATGAAATACTAACCTTTAGGAATTCAGGAAAAAAAGAGAGAGATAAGGATAGTGACAGAATAGTAAGAAGCCCTCCTAAGGACATGAGGCTTGAGTTGGGCCATGTTGACTAGTAGTATTTGGATCAGAAGAGAAAACATGGGACAGGACTGAGCCAAGACATCAAGATGGCAATGGTTTAACATCAGGTGATGACTAATTGGTTACCATTTATGCTGATGCCAAAAAATATCTGCAGATGATCAAGCAAGTGGGTTTGAATAATTTTATTTTTCAAATGGACATATGGAATGAAAAATGTAATGAAAATTTCTAATTTAAAATGATAATGTTCAACCAACACTAATCAGAGAATTTCTCTGAACTGCCCAACTTCTGTTCACAGTTTGTTTGGGGGTTTTGGTTATTTATTTATTTATTTATTTATTTAGGTAAGAACACTTAGCACGAGATTTACCTTGTTAACAGATTTCTAAGTGTCCAACACAGTATTATTATCTATAGGCACAATGTTGTGTATCACACCTCCAGAACTAACTCATCTTGCATAACTGAAATTTTATACACGCTGATTAGCAACTCCTCATTTCTGCCTTCCCTTAGCCCCTGGCAACCACTATTCTATTCTTTGTTTCTATGAGTTTGACTATTTTAGATACTTCATACAAGTGGAATCATACAGCTTTTATACTTCTGTGACTACCTTATTTCACTTAGCATAATGTCCTGCAGGTTCATCTACGTTGTCATATATTTCAGAATTCCCCTTTTTATTCAATTATGAATAATATTCCATTGTATGTATATGGCATGTTTTCTTTATCCATTCCTCTGTCGATGAAAATTTAGGTTGTTTCCACATCTTGGCTCTTATGAATAGCCTTGCAATAAACATGGGAGTGGTAATGGTAACATCTCTTTGAGATACAGATTTCAATTTTTTTGGCTAGATACCCAGAAGTGAGCTCGTTAGTTATTCTACTTAACGTTTTTTGAGGAAGCTCCATATTGTTTTCCATATTAGGTGCACTTTCTGTTCCTACCAACAATGTTTAAGAGTTCCAATTTCTCCACATCCTCACCAACACTTGTCTTTTGTCATTTTGCTAATAGCAATTCTAACAAGTTTGATGTAAAATCTCATTGTGGTTTTGATTTGCATTTTGCTGACAATTAGTGATGTTGACATTTTTAACATACCTCTTGGTCATTTAAAAAAATCTTTTCTTGGAGAAATGTCTGTACAAGTCTTTAGCCTATTGTTTTTTTTAACACCTTTACTGGAGTATAATTGCTTTACAATAGTGTGTTAGTTTCTGCTGTATAACAAAGTGAATCAGCTATACATATACATATATCCCCATATCTCTCCCCTCTTGCTTCTCCCCCCCCCAGACAGTCTCTAGGTCCATCGATCTCACTACAAATAACTCAGTTTCGTATCTTTTTATGGCTGAGTAATATTCCATTGTATATATGTGCTACAACTTCTTTAACCATTCATCTGCCGATGGACACTTAGATTGCTTCCATATCCTGGATATTGTAAATACTGCTGCAATGAACACTGTAGTACATAACTCCTTTTGAATTATGGTTTTCTCAGAGTATATGCCCAGTAGTGGGATTGCTGGGTCATATGGTAGTATTTTTAGTTTTTTAAGGAACCTCCATACTGTTCTCCATGGTGGCTGTATCAACTTACATTCCCACCAACAGTGCAAGAGGATTCCCTTTTCTCCACACCCTCTCCAGCATTTATTGTTTGTAGATATTTTGATGATGACAATTCTGACCAGTGTGAAGTGATACTCATTGCAGTTTTGATTTGCATTTCTCTAATGATTAGTGATGTTGAGCATCCTTTCATGTGTTTGTTGGCAAACTGTATATCTTCTTTGGAGAAATGTCTATTTAGGTCTTCTGCCCATTTTTGGATTGGGTTGTTTGTTTTTTTGTGATTGAGCTGCATGAGCTGCTTCTAGATTTTGGAGATTAATCCTTTGTCAGTTGCTTTGTTTGCAAATATTTTCTCCCATTCTGAGGGTTGTCTTTTCATCTTGTTTATGGTTTCCTTTGTTATGCAAAAGCTTTAAATTTCATTAGGTCCCATTTGTTTATTTTTGTTTTTATTTCCATTTCTCTAGGAGGTGGGTCAAAAAGGATCTTGCTGTGATTTATGTCATAGAGTGTTCTGCCTATGTTTTCCTCTAAGAGTTTGATAGTGTCTGGCCTTACACTTAGGTCTTTCATTCATTTTGAGTTCATTTTTGTGTATGGTGTTAGGGAGTGTTCTAATTTCATTCTTTTACATGTAGCTGTCCATTTTTCCCAGCACCACTTATTGAAGAGGCTGTCTTTTCTCCATTGTATATTCTTGCTTCCTTTATCAAAGATAAGTTGACCATGTTCTAGGATTGAAAGAATCAACATTGTGAAAATGACTATACTACCCAAAGCAATCTACAGATTCAATGCAATTCCTATCAAACTACCAATGGGATTTTTCACAGAACTAGAGCAAAAAATTTCACAATTTGTATGGAAACATAGAAGACCCCAAATAGCCAAAGCAATCTTGAGAAAGAAAACCCGAGCTGGAGGAATCAGTCTCCCTGACTTCATACTATACTACAAAGCTACAGTAATCAGGACAGTATGGTACTGGCACAAAAACAGAAATATAGATCAATGGAACAGCATAGAAAGCTCAGAGATAAACCCATGCACATATGGTCTCCTTATATTTAGCCTATTTTTAAATAACTAGACTTTTGCTGTTGAGTTGTAGGAGTTCCTTATATATTTTGGAAATTATCCCCTTATCAGAAATATGATATGAAAATGCCTTCTCCCATTCCATAGGTTACCTTTGCACTCTGTTTTCTTTGCTGTGCAGAAGCTTTTTAGTCTGATGTAGTCACACTTGTCTAAATTTGTTTTTGTGCTTTTGATGTCATAGACATGAAATCATTGCCAAGATTGATGTCAAGGAGCTTTTTCACTAGGTTTTCATCTAGGAATGTTATGATTCGAGGTCTTACATTTAAGTCCTTAATCCATTTCAAGTTAATTTTTGTGAGGGGTGTGAGATAAAGATCCAATTTCATTCTTTTTTTTTTTTTTTCGATATGTGGGCGTCTCACTGTTGTGGCCTCTACCATTGTGGAGCACAGGCTCCAGACGTGCATGCTCAGCGGCCATGGCTCACGGGCCTAGCCGCTCTGCAGCATGTGGGATCCCCCCAGACCAGGGCATGAACCTATGTCCCCTGCATCAGCAGGCAGACTCTCAACCACTATACCACCAGGGAAGCCCTCAATTTCATTCTTTTACATGTGAATATCCAGTCTTCTGAACACCACTTATTGAAGAGACTACCTTTCCCCACTGACTGTTCTTGCTTCTATTTCCAAATATTAGTTGACCACATGTGTGTCTGTTTTTTTAAATTTTTTTTTCTGGGTTCTCAGTTCTGTTCTATTGGTCTATGTGTCTTTTTTAAATGCCAGCACCATACTGTTTATATTACTATAGTTTTGTCATATATCATTTCACTCAAAGAATGAATTCCAAACCTTCTCATACTCTTCCAAAAATCGAAGTATAGGGATCACTTCCAAATACATTTTATGAGGTCAGAATTACTCTGATATCAAAGCCAGGCAAAGACACCACAAGAAAAGAAAATTATAGACCAATATCTCTGATGAAAATACATGCAAAAATCCTCAACAAAATACTAGCAAACAAAATTCAACAGCACATTCATAGGAACATACACCATGACCAAGTGGGATTTATTCCTGGGATGCAGGAATAATTCAACATATGAAAGTCAATTCATGTGATACACCACATCAACACAATGAAAGACAAAACCCACCTCTTTCCAGTTTGAAAGAGTCCACCAAGTGCTTAGCTTAATAAATTGAATGAAAAAAACCAATGTTCATCTTTGTGCAATTTCAGAACCTCAGAATAATGAGAAATCCTAAAAATTTTCAGAGAGGCTGAAAGAGTAGGAACTCAACGTGATATCAGCCTTTTTCAATCACAGCATTAAAGCCAGAGATAGGCTTTCAATCAACTGCTGAGTAGCAAACCTCACTAAAATTTAGTGGTGTAAAGAAATGATTTGGAACACCTACAAATTTATGGCAGGGCACAGTGGTGACAGTCCTTCTTTTCCCCAAGAGGCCTCAGCCAGGGGACTCAAACAACTAAAAATAGCTGGGATAGGTTGACTGGGATCATAAGTCTAGGGCCTCAGTTTTTGGTTTTGGATGGATTATTTTGTTTTATTTCTCCAGTAGTATCTACTGGGTTTGAAATCTCCAAAATGACTTCTTCACTTAGTATCTGGGATCTGGGCTGGGATGGTTGGACCATCTGAGGGCTGCATGAGCATCTCTCTTTTCAGGCAGCCTCTTCACATGGTTACCTTGGGCTTCTTCATGACATGGCAGTCTCAGGGTACAGCTTCCCTAGAACAAGTTTTTCAAGATGACTGGGTGGAAGTCACAAGGGTTTTAATGACCTAGCTCCACAATTCTCAAAATATTTTTTTCCACACTCTATTTGTCAGGTGAGTCATTAAGGCCCAGATTCAAGCAGAGTGTAATTAGACTGAACCTCCCAATAGAAGGGTTAGAAAAGAACTCACAGTTGTATTTACCATGCCATTTGCAAGAAAATTATTTTTACCTTAGAATTATATATTCAGCTTAGCTTTCAATCAAGTGTGAAAATAGACATTTCATACATTCAATAACTTGGTGTTTTGTTCTAAGATATTTCTCAGGAATCTACTGAAGAATTTTACCCACCAAAATAAAGCTTGTAAACAAAGAGGAAGATACAGAATGTAGGGAACAACAACTGTAAAACAAACCTAAAAAACAGCCAGTTCTGATTGCAACAGGTGAATTGAGGTTCCTAGAGAGAGAGCTCCAGGGAAATTTTTTAAAAAAATGGTTAGATATTAGACATGTTTGAATGTTTCAGGAAAAATTTTGATCAAGCAGCATTTGATATATGCAATGAAACATTAAAGTAGGCATACTGAAACTTATGAAACTGACCAAAATAGCAGATATAAATTAAGAAAAAATAAAAATGTTCCATAAAGAAAGAATATAATTCTGTATCTGCAATGACTAGTATAATAGTCATAATAATGTACACAGTGAATGTTTATCCCAAGAGTATTTGGGATAAATCTATTGGCAGAATGGGAAAAACTAACTGGGGATGAGGTGCTGTATAAGAATGATATAGCTTTATTACTACAGTATATCAATGGATACTGCACATTACTGACAGTGATACTGACAAAACAAGACAGTTTTAAAGAATCGTTACAAATAAATTATTTAAAAATACGAGCATTAAAACTTAAATAAAGAATTAAAATAAATGAAAAAGAGATTACTTCTGCGGAGGGGAACAGGGTAGTAAAAAGTAGTGTAGAAGGATTTCCTATATTTTGTTATAAACATTTTTATTTTAAATACACTCACAAACACACACACAAATGGGAAAATGAGAGACACACTGAATCTATGATCTGCTTTTCTGTTTTAGGGTTTAAACATTTTTTAACATAGTTGAAATGAACTAGAAAGTGAAAAACAGAAGGTTTTGCTAGAAACTGTCTCATAAATGATTTAATATGTCACTTAACCCAAAGAATGCTGGTAGATTTCTATACATAATGATCCTCTGACAGAAGGTAGACTCATCAAATAACAACTCTTAAAAAAAATCCAGACTTAGTAAAATTTGTATATGGAATTACAGACATGGAGAGTTATATTTTGTAGCAAGAATCCAGTCTTAAGGAATATCTCTGATAACTTCAATGTCCCGTTTGAAAAGACCAATGATGAGTCCAGGGGGTTGGTAAGTGAGAAGAGAAGGTCGCACTTAGAAAATCAGGCTCCACAAGACATTTGTGGGTGCTGCATGCTTCTGACTGAAATAGGACTGAAAAACAACTAAGTCACTGAGAACCCTTTTCAAATATGTTAGAAGGAAAAGGGGAAAGAAGAGAAGACAGAAGAAAGGTATTACAGGTAAGCCGTGGGCTATGTGTGTTCATTACTTGATTAGTTTTATGCTGAATAATATTGCTAATGGCTTGATGTCATATAATTAATGCCAAATACAGTAATTATAAAGTGATTATAATTAAACCCAACAATTAAATTTATGAGAAAAAATGAGGCAAAGGAAATAACTTGCATACTTCATCAATGAAAATATTACTTAATGAATAAGTAATCACACACTTCAAAAGTGAAGGCATTTGTAGAAAGTCCTCACACTGTTAAATTTCACAGCAAGAATAAGGATGAGTCGCCAGAATGCATTTACCAAACAACTAGCTTCCCCACTCAGTGCAGAGAAATCTTTATGTGGAGCACGTACACACAGAAGTGAAAATCACACCTGTCTGGCTAACCCCATTATTTCTGCAAAACACCTAAATCATGAGTTGCTTGTTCATAGTTTGGATATTTTATAACAATCGCTACCATTTTGTCAGGATGTACTAGGTACTTTGTACACATTTTCTTAAATCATGAGATCCTTTTAGAAATTCTGCAGGAGATATTATTTCTTCCATATGCTTTCTTGAAAGATATGAGGAACTGATACTCAGAGAGTTTAGGTCACGTGCCCATGGCCTCAGCAGGCAGTAGTGGAGTCTGGATTTGACCCTTGATCACACTGATGCCAAAGCCACCTCCTGCTGCCTCCCTTATAGCCCTAGCTTCAATGCTGTTTATAGCGCTTCTCTAACCCACCTTACGCCTGGAGGGGTGGGATAGGGAGGGTGGGAGGGAGGGAGACACAAGAGGGAAGAGATGTGGGAACATATGTATAACTGATTCACTTTGTTATAAGGCAGAAACTAACACACCATTGTAAAGCAATTATACTCCAAAAAAAAGTCTCAGAGATATACTTGGACTTCCTGTGGCTTTAAGTAAACAGTTGACTGTCGACCACACCCTGAAGATAGGGCTTCTTAACACCTGGCCTCTCTGGATCTGGGGCTGTGGAAGAGGAGAACAGGGGGGTGTGGTGCTGGGGCGGGAAGTGGGTGATGGAACAGTCTGTGGGTGGGATGGGAACAGCGCTGTCTGCCTGCACCTTGGCTAACCGATCCATCTCTTCTGTCCTCAGGGGCACAATGTGCATACACCTCTACGGGTAATGGCCTCCTGACCTGGCTCTTAAAAACTGATTCAGGTCTTCCATAAGAGAAGCTTCCTTCTCCAAAATTGCATTTGTTCACCATTTTGGCTGTTTTAATGCACACAAAAGGCATTCCTGGGCCTTTCACAGGCTCTGGGTTGTTTTTGGTTTTGGGAGAGATTTTTTTTCGTAGTCCCTAAGTTCGTTGTTAAATTTGAGAATAAGTTTTCTCATTGTATCTTGGACACAGAGAGGCTGAAAGCCCAAGGAGCCAAACCAATGAAAGAAACCCCACTGCTGCTGGCTTCCCCATGCCCTCTGATAATCAATGAAATTCAAATTCAAGAGACAAGACAGCAACAGGTGTGATCCACTCAATCAAAGCCCAGTCACACAGCAGAGAACACAGAGGCTCTGGAAGGAGAATGAGGCAGAGTAGGAGGTAGCCATGGAATTAAATATACATGCACACTGGGAAGAGGAGGAGATTTCAGCTAATTCAAGGGATGGATTCATTCCTGACTCTGCACCACAGTTAAGGTTTAGCTGTCAACTATAATATCACACATCTTCACTGATGAGAGACAGCTATCCCAGGAAGCAAATTTAGTGGACAAGGGGGAGTTCCCTTCTAAATAATCCAGACATCTGAGTCAGTCTCAAGCCAATAATTGTTTTGCTACCCAAGGTGTGACACTGAGAACTTAGAAATGCTCAAGTGAGAACTACAGACAAAGATGGAAAAAGTCCATCGGAGAAACAAAGAGCACAAAACAGCAAAAGGGTCATTGTCATAACTTTCACCAAATTGACTGAATTGGCCTTTGGATGAAGAATCACAAAAATAAACCATATAGAAAGGAAACAAGAACAGTGACAATATAAGATCTTTGGAATTTTTTTTACATGGGTGATTTTATAAGTACATATTTGCAGAGGCATTGACAACTGAGTACACTTTTGAAAGGATCTGAGATTCTTAATAAATATTCTCCCCAAACTTTTATAAGGAAACTTATTAAAGAGGAAAAAAGCCCCAAATTGTACAGAACTCATCAAAGCACTCAGGGCTGACTTATGTTACCAACATGCCAAAAGTGAGCTGAGGAGTAGTCACACATCTCTCCCTCTGGCAGACACTTTGGGTGGCTGATCCACCAGTCAATTCTTCTGTTCACTACCTTAAAACAGAAGCTATAAAAAAATTAAAAATGCACATTTCTAGCCATCTTAATAGACTGGGAACAGGAGGCAATGTGACGCAGTTCTGGCCGACGGGACATAAATAAGCTTATGGTTTCTGCCTCTTCCTTGTACTCCCTCTTCCTGCTGGAATGTGTATGTGAAGACTGGAGGTACAACAGCCATTGGGAACCATGAGGTAACAACCATAAAGATAAAAAAAACATACACTAAGAATGACGGAGTATGAGAAAGCTCCTTGATGGTATCATTAAGAAGCTGCACCAGCTCTGTACTGCTACACCTGGAATACTTTTTATTTGAGAAATAGAATATTTTAAGTGTTTAAGCCACTTTAGGAACAATGAAGATTTCTCTTCCTTGAACCCAAAGGGATTCCTAACCAATATAACCTTTAAGGTATTATAACTTACTCTCTGACATTAAGGTGATTTTTCTCTTATGCAAAGAGAGCTGTTAATTGGTTTAAATTTTTTTAAAAATCTGTTTACTCCAGAAAAAAATACACTTCCTTTTTATGTTCTTTATTTTTTTGTGGTTTGGCTTCTTAGTGCTGTACTGTTCCCACCTCTAAAAGTATAAGCTTAAAAGTATAAGGACTCTGCCACATCTTATAATAAAATCAAACTCCAACCTTAGAGGCTGGTCAGGGAGGAGAGTCCTCACCTGGTGAGCAGGGATGAAAGGAGGAAGATTCGTCAAGGATGAGGACGATCTTCTGTGGGGTGTTCATGAATCAGTTTAGTTTTCATTCTGTCACCCCTCTGAGTAGAGATCCTCCCCCATAACGAGGCCTTCTGGATCCAACTTTAATTTGATAAAGAATGTAAAAAAGCTTTTTTACACAAGCCTGTAAGGAACTCAGAAGTAAAAATCCAAACTCCTGATTACTTGGGGGAGATCCCAAGATAACTACATAAACTTCTAGGATTATAAAACTAAATACTCAAGAACAAGAAACAGAGTCGAGAATGCTGGTAAGATTTTCAAACTGGGGACTGAGCACAGCCCAGGATCTGCTGCAGAAGACAAGCTCCAGTTTTCTAGAGCAGAGAGCAGGGGACTGGTCCTGCCAGAAAGGAAGAATAAACCCCACTTTGTAAGGTTCTGCCGCCGCTAGGTAGAAGCCCCTTGAGAACAGGGTTTCCATCTCTTTCCAATCCCTCGCCCATGCTTTTCTTAAACATGGTTTATTCTCAGGAAACAGTTGTTATTAAAGATGATGCAAAAGGAATAAAACATTAGCTTATTTAAAATAATTTGATTCACCCCAAAAGGAAAACTGATAGCTTGATAATTATAAAGATAAAGGAAAGAATGTTGGTTTTTTAAAACCCTTATTTTTTTGTATTTCGTATTTTGAAAAAACTATCAGTCTTAAAATATAAATCTTTTGTGTGTATGACCAGCAAATGCAAATAACTGAAATCTGCAGCAAGGTAATTTACTCTTCAACCACATTGCTGAATAGAGAAGTCACAAGTATTAACCTTTCTGTAATAAATAACAATTTCATAAAGAGACACTAGATTAATCTTTTATCAAAAATAAGCCGGATATTTCCTTTCACTATTTTTTTTCACCTAGCTAGAAAAGTCGTCAGACTTAAGAATCAGTTTAAAGCAGGTACTTCATTATATGCTTCCTATTTTTTCAAAATACAACTAATTTTATTTATTTATATAAGCTAGTGAGTAGTTGCCACAGATGTTGATTTTGAATTTCTCTCAAGGAATCTCCTTTTTTATTTTATGAGTATTAATAAAACCATGGTGCCTAGGACAATTCAATTTCAGATTGTTTTCCACTTGGAGAGCTTTAGAATTCTTCTAAATTTGGAACATAAGCATTGCTCCATTGGACAGGTTTTTTTTTTCTTACTGTAGTTTCATAAAATAAATATTCTCAAAAGAGACTTAAGGACAGGGAAGCATTATAGTGTCTCCACGCAAATCATTTTTGAGGAAAAGAAAGTAATGGCCTTTCTTAAAAATTTTCATGATGAGTTTTGTTTGCGAATCACATCAAAAGTTGAATGTGTCTTTGGGAATAATTTTAATCTCTGCTGGAAATTAGAAAACACAAGATTATTTCTTCCTCTCTGTACTCATCAGATTGACCCATCTCTATAATCTACATTTTTAATATTATCTCAAAATACTGACATACTCTTTTTGTACAGTATTAATAAATGTTTTACATTGCCACAAATAAAAGCTTACTGCAATGCCACTGCATTCATTCAATCTTTTGCCAAATGTTTATTAAGCATCTGCTGTGTTCTAGGCAATGTGGCATATACACTATTTAGTTCTCCAAACATAATTATTCATAGCTCTTCATCACAAATAGTTATAAAATAAATAACTTAAAATGGGTCCAACCCCACAATCTTTCTTGTACTGTTTGTGTGTCGGGGTGTGTGTGTGTGTATGTGCATTGTATCTGGAGAATTATACAGTAATTGGCTTGTCTGTGTGGAATAAGAAAAATTCCACTGATGGCAAGTTACTTAATTTCTCGGGACTTCATTTTCACCTCTGTAAACTGGGTAGAAACAGTTAAAGTATTGTAATGGTTAGAGATAATTTACTTTAAATTCTTGTCACCTAGTCGTTAGGTTCTCATAAAATGTTAGCTGTTTTAATCCCTTTGTGAGAAATGTTCTCTGACTTCAGTTCTGTTGCTGATCTATCGAGTTGGGTGTGGGAAGGTTCATTCCTATTGAATATTCCTTGAATTGAATGTTTTGGATCAAGTTCCTGTGTAAGAAACCCTTCAGTAATCTCAAGCTCAGAAATGAGTCCAATTATTCAATTACTCATGAAAAGTATAAATATGTCTCCATCCGAGACTGATGCTTTTAGGAATACACGCAATTAAATGTCTTATACTGACATTTTGCCTTTCATAAATCTTTCTGGGGAGGACATTGAAATTGCCAAGTAATTTTAGCATCCGGTCATGATTTTCCACAATCTCTTAATGAGAAAATGAGCATATATTATTTTGAAAAAAAAATTGTTTTATTTCTGCATCAGAGAGAAAAGTAGTAAAACCAGTTGCATGTCTTAAATATTTACAAAGACACACACTTATTCCATGATTTTAAACATTGTTAGTACAAAAATATTTAAGATAAAGATTCTCTAGTTTTTATTTGTCATAAGATTTAAAGCAAATTAATTCCACATTAGTTATGGATCATGGAGGAAGACACTCTGAAACAAGTTGTTCATTTTCCAACAGGAGTGTGATGTGCCAATGAAAGCAATTAAACAAGAGCTGCCACCAAAATCAGCAGCCCAGCCACTGGAACATAATAGCAAATAATCCACTGACCAAGTTTCTATTCTGTTTCTCAAGCCCATGTTCTTATAAAAAAGAACAACAACTATGTATGTACATAGATACATATATATATAAAAATATATATGTGTCTATATACACACATATATATATACCATATTTCACTAAAATAAATCATCAATTGGGTTCAAAAAGTTATCATTCTATTAATATACAACAGTGTGTCTGAAAAGATTAACTGCAACTATAGAGAATTACAGATGGCCCAGAGGGTGATGGATGTGTAAGGCAAATTCTGAATATAAATACATAGATATTATCCCATGAACACACACACACACACACACAAGTCTTCTGATAATAAGTGACATTTGATGTACCATTTACAGATATCCGATGCCAAAAACAACAGCTGATACCATATATAAATGTATTTGTAGGAAGTTTATTTTACAGAGCAGCGTTTTATTGATGACTCTAGTAAGGTAAACTCACATGCAAATTACTGTCAAGAATGAAAACAACCGCAATCCTTAAGATTATCTCTTAGACCTAAAAACAAGTTATCCAAAGGATGATATTTGGGCAAAATGTAAACATGTGGCTAATATTTCTTAAATATTTTTCCTTTGAGAAAGTATAATGCCTTTCAGATTGAGACATATGTACCTTACACGTGGCACTCCTGCATTAGCAACTGTGCCACAGACATAGTAAGTAGCCTGCCTGACATAAACAGCAGGGGATAAATGAGGTTTGTAAGTCTCTACTCTTTCTCTGTACACAGTCTTCTGAGATAGGGCATTCTCTCTTCTCTAAAAATGGATAGGGTATTAAGAGTTTCCTGTCCAATAACTCCCAGTGCTCAACTATTTCCCTTGACTTTATTTCTACTTAATTAAAAGAATAATTTTTACAGAGTTACAGAATAAATAAAACTCTGATGTATTTTTCACATTAAGTTGAGCATTTTGTGTATTTTTGACAGTTCAATCTTAAATTCAAATTCCCTTCTCCCACCATAAATTAAGGAGCATATATTGCCATCTAGTGTACTTCTGAAATAACACTTCTACCAGAATCTTGAAATAAAGTCTGTTAAATTAGACAAAGAGGATGGAAAAAATTTTCAAGTAGGCAATTTGGATTTGCATAATGTATCAAAAAGCTCTTAGCTAAAACTCATAGAATGATCAAAGTGTCTTAAGATCAGTGCTTTCATCATTTCAACTAAAACATCCAGAGTGTTCTAGATTTGGTTAATTAGGAAACATAGTGATGTCATCTATGACACAGGTGCTTCCATCTTACCACTCAGTATCTTCAGCATGTTGGCCTTAATGTTCATGCATACACCCTCGTGATCACAAAATGGCTGCCACCATTCCATGCATCATATATTTGCCTCACCATGTATGCAGGAAGAAAGTGTAAAATCTCCAACTGTATATCTTTTCCAGAGACCCCCCCCCCAACAACCCCCATCATTATATACTTTCCCTCAGGACCCATTGCATGGAATAGATCACATGTACTGTCTGGTATTTTCAGCCTTTACATCATAGACTTTTTGCAAAGAAGAGAATTAGGTATAAATCAACTCTGTTGGAAACACATAATAATTAGAAAAGAGAGAGAAAAAAAGTTTAAGGAACTGGTTTGGTTTAAATGGTGCAAGGAATGGAATGAGCTCTATATTCAGATTCCAACAATCTGTAGAAGGAGTCCTAGACACATGAACAGGGTATATATATTGGGGAAGTGAGGGTATTAAGGAAGAGAGACAGAGAGAGATTCTAAATGAGTAGACCTAGAAAGATCCCAGTGAAAGCTTTTCTATGATTACAGTAGAAACTGTAATATTACATTTAGCTAGGAATTGGAATGACCCTGAAGGATTCAGAGGACATGAGTTAGTGGGATCCTGCAAAATGCAGAGGGAACAACAACAAGATAGTCCACTCACTCTCCATTTCTCATTGATTTGCCCTGATTAAAGGGATAGGAAACTCAGCATTGAAGGATGTCTTAAAATACAGATCAGGATTTGCATGGCGGCTTGGCACCAGAGAGTTCCATATCCCTGTGGTCTTCTGTGTGTGTCACATGTGGGACATCCAAAGAAAGAGTCTTTGAGCACTAGCATTCAGGTAGCCAGAGTATGGATGTGAAAAATAAGGCCTGAAGAAGTCAACATGATTTCTATTAAAGATTGGTGTTATTTTTTCAAAGTAGGTGTTCTATTTTTAAGATTTTAGAGTTTTATCCCAATGACTGAAAGTAGCGTTTATCTAAATTTCTTTTCTTTATTTACATTAAGCTCTGGGGACTGAGATATATCTTGGAATAATTTAGAATTTGGAAATGTACTCGTACATATTTTGACATTAAAAAAAACCACAGAATCATATAATATCATTTTGAATGGAAAGAACAGTAATTAAGCCAAATCCTCTCATTTGATATAGGAGGAAACTTAGGCCCAGAGAAAAGCAATGACTTACCCAGTGCCTCCTAATGATACAACAGAAGAGCGGCATCTAAAATTTAGGAACCTTAATTCCAATCCAATGCTCTTCCCATTATTTTTTTTTCTGAAATTGTATAGGATATTTGTTAAGATTTTGGATTTGGGAAATAGACTTGCACATGAATACCAGTCCAGCCACTTAGGTGGTTTGATCTAGAAAGAAAAACTTAATGTCTCTAAGCCTTGGGCCCATCATGTGTCAAATGAGAATATAAATAGGAACTATCTTGCAGGAAATTTGGGAAAATAAAAGGTAGACTCTGTAGTATGGTTTTGGAAGCCCACACGTAGAGTGCTTCCAAACGTTAATCATTAGCTGTGTCAGGACCCTATTTTCAGAGATGTGTGTGGCCTCTGGGGATCCTGTGGGGATTTAGGGCCTGTAGAATTTAATATAAAACCATTTTATTGAAACAATGTGGCTCAGTGTAAGAATTTGTCTCTGTCGCCAGATCACCTGAGTTCCAACACCAGTGCTTCCATTTTTATTTTCACAGTCCGTAACTTTGAGCACTCATTTAACTTCTCTTTGTCCTCAGGTTCTGCAGTTATATATTATAAAAGCATCTAGTTCACAGGGTAGTTGTGGGAATTAAATGAGTTAATATATCTGAAGAACTTAGAACAATGCTTGGAAACTAGTGGGTCCTATATAAGTGTTTATGTGGTTAATATTATAATTAACTGTGAAAACATCTCATTCTAGGAGCCTCCAATTCCCACAACAATACATATTCTGTGACAACGGAATGTCACTTAGCATGATCTGTCCTGGGAAATCCCCCTCTCAGCAACCTTTGACCTTCTGCCCAAAAGCACTGTAAGTCCTCCTTGTATCACACAAATTGCTACCTAGGTTCCTCCTCCATAACCAGCAGCTTTAGATTGGAAAAAGTGCCCAGACTCCCAAAAATCCTAGATGATCAGCTGGGGAACTGCGCACACCATCCTAAGACAAAAAGAGGCAGGTAATGATCAGATGGTGTAAATAAATATACAAGAACGTATCAGAGAAAGGCTTGTAGAAAGGTTTAATCTTGAAGAAACTAGGTACTTTAATCTCTACCATTTCAGAAGCAGCTAAATATATAGCCCTCTTTTTTTTAAAAAGCCACACTACCAGTACTTCATGACCCACGTGCTTCTTTCTCCTACTTTAAAACAATGCTTAAAATCCATTGTAAGCTAATCACTCTTCTACATTAGAGAGCAAAGCACCACTACAGTGTTTTTCCATGCTCTTCTCTGCCTGAAGGTCAATGCTTTCAGGACCTATATTGGATGGTGGACCTCATATGACAAGAGTCACAGCTGCAAGATGAGATAAACAGCTTCCATCTATGGCAACTGACATTTCCCCATCACACTGTAGAATTTCTATATCCAGGTTATTGTAAAATAAAAGTTGATTTCCTCCTGTGTTTTCAGTATTTTAACACTAAAAATACTAGAGGGATTCTTTCTTTCATGATTTTAGTGACAAACAAATATGGCCCACTACTTGTTTTTTGTAAATAAACATAACCCTTATTTGTTTCTGACTGCTTTTGTGCTATAGTGACAAAGCTGAGAAGTTTTGACAACAACTATATGGCATGAAAAGCCTAAAATATCTTGTCTCCTTAGAGAAAAAATTTGCTAACCCCAATTTTAAATAGACTGGTATGTCTTTCATTCTAGGTTTGTATCTTAAGGGAATAAATGAACAAGTGAACAAATAAAGATGCAGACACAGGAATGTCCATTGTAATGCTGTACACAATAGCAAGAAGTTAAAAACAATCTAAAGTACATGAAAGATAACTTATAAATGTATATATAATAAAAATACATATAGATGCAAAAGGTATTCAAAATATTGAATATTAAAAATGGTTGAAAAGGGTAAGATAGATCTATTCAATGTGACACAGAAATACTTGAACAATAATAATGATCATGCAACACCTAACTGTTATTGAGTAATTAACATGGACCAGATACTGTGCTATTCCCTTTTCATCTGTTATTATCCTCTATTTATAGGTTACTGTACTGAGGTTTGGAAAGATTACATATATTCAAGTCACACAACTTGAAAGTGGCAGAGCTGAACAGAGATCTGCCTGTTTTCCCAACTCCAAAGAGAGAGAGAGATAGACAGACAGAGACAGAGAGAGAGTGTTCTTAATAGACTACAGCTTACAAAAGAGCCACCGGCCGCTTCAAAATACTCTCTATAGCCATAAAAATGACTACAAAAGAACTTTTTTTTCCCCCTGACCCACTTGAGAGCGAGTTGCTGACCTCAGGTCCCCACAGCACTTTCATGTTATTTCATCAAACAAGGATATTCTCCCACATAACTACCCTCGTGGGTTTGTCTGCTGTTACCTCATGATTAGATTATGTGCACATTTTTGTTCTGTTTTCTTCTTTTGTCACCTTAATGATTTAAATTTTTCCTATTACTGATAATGTTCACTTTATTATTACAAATGATGATGTTAAATGGTGCTTCTCCACTGCAAAGTTAACTCTTTTTTTTTCCACTATTTTTTTGTGAAGATTTACTTTGAAACTATGCAAAGTTTATTTTGTTCTTCAAATTTATTCATTCATTTATTCATATATGGTTAGATACATGGTTTCCTATGTTATGCAATGATTAATAATCTGTTACAGGCATTATTTATTTTGATGCTCAAATCATGCTTCATTTGGCACAGAGAGCCCCCTCCTAACTGGCTTTTGTGTTGTTTTGACATGCCCTCATCAGTCTGAGCATTTTCTTACTTTCTGGCACAGAAAGCTATCTCTAGTTCCTACTAGTGGATAATATATTCAGAAAACAAGATATAGGCATAAGGTGTGCTCATTTTTATTGGTATCTCACTGCTCCCAGGCCCTCTCAATGGACAAAGGAATGAATGAAATTAAACAACACACACACACACACACACACACACACTTCCATAACGTCATACTGATACTTCAAACTCCAACCCACCAAACTGAAAGTATTCCTTTCAGTTTTCTCCCTTTTGATATTTGATATTCTCCCTTCTCTGACAGTGAGCAATAAGGCTCCCATTATCCTTAATCTACTTTTCTTATTTTCCATTAATTCCCCTGTACATAACCAATCTTTCACCTCTTCCAATCCCCACCTTACCCAACTTGGGCTCCAACAATTTATGTGAGGTCACCCCCAGCAGGGAAGCCTTTATTCCTTACCCATTTGCTATCCAACACTCCTAGCTAGGCTTCTCCCACCACCCAACACATGCATGCATACCCTTCTGCCCTGCTTCACCTCTGACACCCTGCACCGGGGTCACTGTGGCTTCCCTACCTTCCAGCACAGGTACTTCTCCCATGCTGCCCAATATAACGGTTTTAGAACTTAATTCTTCATGAAAAGAAGAGTAGGGAAAGCAAAGGAAAATATTGGGAAGAATCAATCAATGAATCACAAAATTTAATACCACACAGTATAATGTAAAGTAGGGAATAGAGAGTGGATCAATATGTTCATAGAATAGAAGATTCCATAGAACATGTCCAAGGGCTGAGAAAATGAGAACTACTTGGAACAATTAATCAAGAAAGAAAATAATGTGGCAATGTTGTTGGCTAATATTCACTAACAGTGAAGAGACGGTTGGGAAGAATAGTTTCTGGACTTGGGAGAAACAAAAATTTGTCTTCCACAAAGTAGGTCATCAATATCTTTGAATACAGAGAGAAGTATCTGCTTTATTAATACTCTGCATTATAGATATTATGGCTATGCATCTTGGATTTCCTAAGACTGTCACAATTGTAGATAATTTTATTCACCTCAATTAGTCCTGTTCAATAAAAGTACAACTAAATCTACTGTTAAGGGTTGGTAAGCCTCTGCGTATGTGTGTGTATTTATATATCAGCAAAAAATCTTTGGTCAGCTCATATGATCCTATTTTGGGAAAAGATACGATCATTATAACCACATAACTTTGATTTGACAATTGACTTTTTGAAAAGATTACACAAACATGGGGAAATTCTAATGATCCAAGGTCTTCTAAATTACTTAGCATCTACATCTAAATCTCACCTACTGCTCTGTATTCACCTCATGACAGAAACACAAAGAACCCATGCTACTTGTATAGCAATTATTATTGGTATTATAAGATAATGATAGTTTATCTTCATGTTAGACTTTGTGCTAAAGTATTTTGCGTATGATGGGGTCAAGCAGTATACAGCTGTAGAATACAGATTCATCACCACTTAAAAAATAAACTGAGGGCTTCCCTGGTGGCGCAGTGGTTGAGAGTCCGCCTGCCGATGCAGGGGACACGGGATCGTGCCCCGGTCCAGGAAGATCCCACATGCCGCGGAGTGGCTAGACCTGTGAGCCATGGCTGCTGAGCCTGCGCATCCAGAGCCTGTGCTCCGCAACGGGAGAGGCCGCAACAGTGAGAGGCACGTGTACCGCAAAAAAAATAAATAAATAAAAAATAAAAATGAACTGATTTAGTCATTCATGTAGCATTTTTTTTTAAGAGCACAGCTTTCAGACACAGAGCAAGAATTCTTACTCTGGTCCTTTTGACTTCAGAACCCCTGTTAACCACCAAAGAGCACTACTTCACCAAGCTGCCAAAAGAAGAAGATATGGAATTTATAAACATCTCATGCCATTAGAAGCACGCACTAGAGGAAGGAAAACAAGCCCTCCACATGAAGACCTCTATGGCGTTCGTTTTTATTTATTATTTTAAAAAATTTTTAACAGCTTTATTGGAGTATAATTGCTTTACAATGGTGTGTTAATTTCTGCTTTATAAAAAAGTGAATCAGCTATACATATACATATATCCCCATATCTCCTCCCTCTTGCGTCTCCCTTCCACCCTCCTTTTCCCACCCGTCTAGGTGGTCACAAAGCACCAAGCTGATCTCCCTGTGCTATGTGGTTGCTTCCCGCTAGCTATCTATTTTACATTTGGTGGTGTATGTATGCCCATGCCACTCTCTCACTTCGTCCCAGCTTACCCTTCCCCCTCTCCGTGGCCTCAAGTCCATTCTCTACTTCTGTGTCTTTATTCCTGTCCTGCCCCTAGGTTCTTCAGAACCATATATATATGTATATATTTTTTAGATTCCACATATATGTGTTAGCATATGGTGTTTTTATTTTGAAAAAGAAAACAGGATCTGGAGACCTGGAATCACAACTTGGTATAGTGGTTAGAACGTGACCCCAACCATGAATGGCCAGGCTGAAAGCCCAGCTTGGCAACTTACTTAGGGCCTAGAGCAAATTATTTAACTTCCCTGTGCCTCATTTTTTCATCCATAAATTGAAATGGTAGAAGATATGTTTCCTTAGGACTAAATGAATTAATGCATAAAGTACTAAGTGCAGTACCTGGCACATGGTAAACATAATTCATTCTTATCGTTATTATTACAGTTGATGATGGTGGTGTTACTTCCGAGCCCCCCAGCCATGCTTTACATCTGCTGCTTTTTCCTGAGCTTCATTACATCAGGGTTAAAGGTTGAAACTTGAGGAATGACAATCCTTGACAAGAATACCCCATCCTTAATTATGACAATTTATAAAGTCCGTGCATAGAATCAAGCAGGTCAGCTAATGTGCAAACATTTCGTAAGCACCTCCTATATGCCAGATGCTATGTTAGGCATTAAAGATCCTATAGGAAAAGACAAATGGGTTCCTCGCCCTCACTGAACTTTCCATCTTGGTTGTTCTTAAGTGTGCTTCATGCCCAGAGTAAAAAAAAAATGCTGGGATACGGTGCCTATTCTCTGGCATACATTCTAGCTAGAGACATAAGAGTCACACAAGGCATGACTAAAGAGTTATTTAATGATAAAGCACATAATTTTGAGCAATGGTCCAAAGATAGATCAACCCAAAGCTGAGAGAGTGTCTGCCTCTGTGTAGGCTCCTTGAAAGAGAAGCACAAATAGGAAATATTAGATAAAACAGGGTTCAGTCTGAAAACTGGATGCGTTGAGAGGACTCTCTTTGCTAGCATTACATTTTTGTTTGTTATCATGTAATAGTTCAGGTACAATGGGAATAGTGACACACACAATGAACACCTGTATATATACCTTACAGGTGAAGAAATAAATACCTATAATTGAAGCCTTCTGTGAATTCCTTCTATCTATGAATATCACAGATGTATGCATCTGATCAGCTGCCCACAGGCTATACCTTAACTTTTTCTGCATCATCATGGATAAGATTTTTTAAGTACTTCAAGTGTATGAATAGCCAAACACTTACAAAAATGCTTTCTATCAAAGTAAATGCCTTTAAATGAGTTAAAAACGTGGCTCGTTGTCTGCTTTTGGGATGATTCTAAAGTTCAGAGTCAAGCAAAGGTCACTTTCCTGATACCAGGCAATGTGCCAGGCACACTCACTAACTTTGGTTTATTTAATTTTCATCAAGGTCTTATAATGATCTCCATTTAACAGACAAGGAAACCAAACCTCAAGGGGATCACTCTTGAGCACACGAGTAAGACACCCACTGTTTAAACTCAATCCTCCCAACTGCAAGTGCCTGCTTCCTCTCCATTCATCACCAACCTGTCTATGGATGTGTTAAAAGCTTAATGGAGCCCCAGGACTGGCTTTAGCCCACACTAACTTTAAGCCTTACTTTCCATATCTGCAAAATAGAGGCAATAATAATATCCATGATTAAAATATTAAATAAAATAATTCATCTATGGTACATAGCACAGTGTCTCACGCAGAGTAGATGCTCAACTAATAGTAATTGTTATGGTTCTTTCTCATGAGAAAGACCCCAGAAGACCATTCATGACATTCAGACATCATGGCTTCTCTCCTCATTTTACTGCCATAGCCCAACTTGTCCTCACCCTTCCTCCACAGGGAAAACTAGATTTGGCTTGGAAATAACCTCAACTGGAACACTGGTGAAAGCTCTGACCCTGTGGGGAAGTCTGAGTGAAGTGATTGGCATGGCTTTATCAGTGGCTTCATTAATGGCCTTGTCTCCAGGCTGCAGACTAAGTTGACAGGTCAGTGCTTTCTCTACCTCTTGTCAAAGAAGCAACACATCTTACACAGTTAAGATGAATAAATCTGAGTTCTTGTTATTTTCTGAACGAACCCCTTTAAATCTCCCATTCATGGAAGTTTTTTCAAAAGTGGACTATTTTAGGGGTGCAGGTTGGTGATGCCCCTGTCACACTAAAACAAAAATCATTACAATATAAAACCTATAAAACAATTTGAAACTGGTATTTTTAAAGTAAAAAAAAAAAAAAGAAGAAAGAAAGAGAAAAAGAAGAGAAATAAATGGATATTTCCTGGCAGGCTAGGGCACTTTTAGTAGTCTCAGGCTGTAAAATAATGTGTTTGCAAAGAGCCCTGGGAGGAAAGTTCTCTAGATTCAGATCTGAGGGTTTTGGTTTTTTTGTGTGTGTGTGTGCGGTACGCGGGCCTCTCACTGCTGTGGCCTCTCCCGTTGCAGAGCAACAGGCTCCGGACGCGCAGGCTCAGCGGCATGGCTCACGGGCCCAGCCGCTCTACAGCATGCGGGATCCCCCCGGACAGGGGCACGAACCCGTGTCCCCTGCATCGGCAGGCGGACTCTCAACCACTGCACCACCAGGGAAGCCCATATCTGAGGGTTTTATTCGTTCTTCCCTGGAGGGAGCCTGGTATATTCTAAACAATCAACTTTTACAGAGTCTTTTGCAGACTCACTGGTTTGGGTGCCAATAAAAATATTTTTGAATCAACCCACTGACATTTTTATAAGGAGCATGAAAAATTCTATATCGAAAGAGCCAACTTCCACAAACCCCACAGGCCTTTCCTTCAGCCAAGAACAATACTGAAGTGAACAGGAGCGTTTGACAGGACAGTATTTGAAGTGTTCTTTCATGTGGGAAGTGCGGGAAGATTTACTAGCACATCCCTGACCTTCTCCTCAGACACATTTTGATTTAATCTGTTTCATATTCTGACTTCATAAGAGACTTCTTTGAACTCTCCATCAGGATGGGTACATGGTAACTTGGTGGTTGATGAAATTGGCCGGGACCACAGGCCACTGAACTCTGAGTTTCCTCAAGAGAAAGCAATTTTACTCCTGCACCTCAAGATGAAGGTTAGATGAGCTTCTGCACCCCGTGGCACTGAGGAAACCTCTCAGCATAGGCATCAAGGTCCATCTCTGCACAATAATCCTGTCTGCCAATCCACCTGTAACCTTGCTGCCCTGTGCGTGGTACAGCTCCACTGGTCTTCTTTCTGGTACTTGAGTGTATCAAGTTCATTGCACCCTGGGTCCTCTGCTTTTGTCTTTCCTGAATGCTCTTTCTCTCACTTTCCTCATTTCATTACCAAGCCCTCCCCTACTTTTATTAAACTGGCTCTTCCTAAGCCTCTAGCCAAAATTCACTACTTCAATGAGGATATCCTTATATGTCAATATATTTTTATATATGTTATTCTCTTTTGTTGTAGCCTGTAAAATTTCCAACAAATCTTTGTTAGTTCCTCTATAAATACTTCTAGTGGCACGTAACTCATTACTACAAATTAAGTCTATTTTATTTTGACCAGATTTTATCATTAGAAAGTAATTCCTGATTTTTTTTAAAAAAAAGCCTCTCTGAAGAGGTGATGTTTAAGCTGAGTGTAGGATAAATTAGCTAATTGAAAGAGTCTGTGTGTTAAATTAGCTAGTTGAAAGGAGCATATGCAAAGGCCCTGAGATCAGAGAGACCTCATCACACTGGAAGAATTTGGAGAAGATTGATATTCTTGGAATAGAGGACAGGAGGCTGGAAAAATTGGCAGATATTTATTTTCCATGTTGAATTTTTTTTACTTAATTCTACAAAAAGAGACTGAAGGAAAATGATATGATTCTTTTGATGGTGGCTGGATTGGAAAAGGGCAAGAGTTTGTCAACCTTAGAAACATCCCTCAGATTCCATCCTTCTCTCCAAACCCATTGATTCTGCCTTAGTTCAAGCCCTATAACATCTTTACTAGTCTAGTACTTGTATAATCTCCCTCTTTCATAACTGGTCTCCTAGCTTCCAAATATGTGTGATGTGCATGTATATCCCTTTCTTCTGATTACCAGCAAAATCATAAGTTTTAGGGTTGATCTCGAGTAAAGTCTTGGCTGCACTGCCTATAAGCTTTGTGGCCATAGGTGAGTTACTTATCCTCTCTCGCCCTCAGATGCATCATCAGTGAAATAAGAATAATGGTGTCTAGCTTATAAGGTTATTCTAGTCCATTAACTTTATGACATCCATAAAGCACCTACTATAAGGCTAAGATATATAAGAGGAACATAATAAGCTGTGGCTCTTATCGTTTGTTTTTTGTATTCCATTATAAAAAGTAGATTGTATAGCTCCTCTGATAAACAGGAGTGTAGAGAATTAACGCTGTACTTGAGACAGAAATTCTTCCAGAGAGACGCCACGCATGTCTCTACAGCCTACTCTGCAAATAACCCCACTTTCCCATCCTGTCTCTCCACACCGCCATTCTCACCTTCCCTATATCTCTTCACTTCCATGGCTTTGGCACACATTGATCTCTCTTTGTGTAATGTCCACCCCTGTTTATTCACTTGGAAAACACCAATTCATCTTTCAGGACCAAATGTACATTTATGCTTATTTGTACAATCACAAACATTTTGAGTACCTATATGAGCCAGCCTCTATGCTTGTCTACAGATAGGAATTAAACAGAGAAAAGGCACTAGCTGGATAGAGCTAAGCCATTTAGATTCAGAAGCTGTGAGTTATTATTGGCTTTATAATCATGAAGAAATTCCCTGTCTGAGACCTAGTTGCTTCATCTTTAAAATGAAGGCATTAATTATTGCCGCTTCATAGGATCTGTGGTGCATGCAAATGAGAAGAGATTGTGGTTGTGGAACCCTAAAACTTAACGCAGATATTAGTTGTTTTAACTCACTATCTTATGTCTTTATGGAGGGTACAATTTAACACATAGAAAAACGTACTTCTATTTAGCAAATAGAAAAACACATATAGAAAAATATGCATTAAAAACACAAAGAAATATAGACAAGTTTTTGTTTAGGATGGTGATATGTAAGAGGATCTTAAACTCCCCTCCTCCCACAAACATACCAAATCCACATCTACATATGGAACAATTTTCTCTGGAAAAAAACAAAACAAAACAAAACCCTGAAAACTGGCTGAGCAACTTCACACTGGGCAAAGAGAAAAGCAGGAAGACACAATATTGCCATAAACCCCACCTCTGGCTATGTGACACAGAGTTGGGAGGCAACTCAAAATCTAGACTTTGTGTGGGAAAGGCTCATTTGCATGTCTTGGAGTATTGGGCTGAGGGACAGGCATCTGATCTGACACGCATATGGGGGCCCACTGAAATATAACACAACACCATAGAAATGCAATACACAGAATTCAATACACATAGGAAAATATACATATAAAATATATCAATATTCAGAAAATGAGAGCAATTCAAGAAAATTATGTGTAATGATATAATTAGTTAATTCTATAACAAATGAGACAGAAACTGTCCTGTGAGTTAATGGTCAAGGGTGTCAACACGGAAGAGATGCGACTTAAAGACCAAGTAGGATTCAAAGACAACAGTAGAAGGCTGCCTGTGCTTGCTTATAGGGCTCCAGATACTGCAGCACAATCGGAATTTACAGAGTAGCTGGTATACATTCTCGAGGGGCGTCTGTTACTCCATTTATATCACCCTGATGGCTAATGGAGCTGAGACAATTTTTATATATTCATTGATCATTTGTAACCTTTTATGAAGTGACGGTTCAAATCTTATCCATTTTTCTATTGGATTGTTTGACTTTTTTTTTTTTTTTCGGCGGTACGCGGGCCTCTCACTGTTGTGGCCTCTCCCGTTGCGGAGCACAGGCTCCGGACGCGCAGGCTCAGCGGCCATGGCTCACAGGCCCA
>NW_020174301.1:422233-604530 GCF_003031525.2 Neophocaena asiaeorientalis asiaeorientalis
TTTTTTTTTTTTTTTCGGCGGTACGCGGGCCTCTCACTGTTGTGGCCTCTCCCGTTGCGGAGCACAGGCTCCGGACGCACAGGCTCAGCGGCCACGGCTCACAGGCCCAGCCGCTTCGCGGCATGTGGGATCTTCCCGGACCAGGGCACGAACCCATGTCCCCTGCATCAGCAGGTGGACTCCCAACCACTGCACCACCAGGGAAGCCCTGTTTGCCTTTTTAAAATTGTTTCATAAGTGTTTTTTATATAATCTGGATGCTAACAGACATGTATTTCACAAATGTATTCTCCTATTCTCTGGGTTTTCTCTTGAAAAAAATTATTTTATAACAGTTTTAGATTCACAGAAAAGTTATGAAGGTAATACAGAAAGTTTCCATATACTACACATCCAGTTTCCCTTATTATTAAGATTTTACATAATTATGGTATATCTGCATATTAATGAACTGATATGGGTAAATTATTATTAAATAAGGACCATAGTTTTTGAGATTTCCTTAGTTTCTACCTAGTGCCCTTTTTCTGCTGCAGGATCCAGGATAGCACACAACTTTCTATAGTTGAGGTTCCTTTTGCTCCTGTTGTCTGTGATGATTTCTTAGACTTTCCTTGTTTTTTGCTGACTTTTACACTTAGAGACATACTGGTCAGATATCTTGTAGAATGTCCTTCTGTTGAGGTTATCTAGTGTTATGTGTTAACAATGGTTATGTGTTTTGGGGAGGAAGATCACAGAGGTAAAGTGTCTTTTTCATCATGATTTAATGGGTATATACTATCAACGTGAATTATCACCTTGATGTTAATATTTATCTACTGGCTGAAATAGTGTTTGTCAGATTTCTCTACTATAAAGCTACTTTTTTTCCCCTTTTCATACTGTAACCTTACTTTCCATACCGTAACCTAACTCCATACTTAAGGAAGGGGAATTATGCTCTACCTCCTTGAGGGAAAAGTATCCATATAAATTATTTAGAATTATTCAGCATGCGGAATTTACTCTCCCTTATTTATTCATTTATTCAAATATATCCTTATATACTTATAATAAATTATTATATTTATTTACTGTATATTATAGAGAATATTTATTTTATACCTTAAGTTATAATTCAATAAAAATTCATTTATTTTGTTGCCCAAATATATTTCAGTTTTGGCCAATGGGCACTCTCAGTTGGTTCCTTGGTCCCTTAACATTTTCTCCTTCAATTTAAAATAATTTCACTGGATATAGAATTGTAGGTTGGTATGTTTTTTTCCTCCATACTCCCAACTCTCTAAATATTTCACTTCATTCCTTCTTTCTTGCATAGTTTCTGAATATAAGAATTCTGTAATTCTTATATTTGGTCTTCCATAAGTGAGGAGTTTCCCCACCCCTGGCTTCTTTCAAGATTTTTTTCTTTATCTTTAATTTTCTGTAGTTTGACTATGATATGTGTATGTGTCAATTTTTTTACATCTTTATTGGAGTATAATTGCTTTACAATGGTGTGTTAGTTTCTGCTTTATAACAAAGTGAATCAGTTATACATATACATATGTTCCCATATCTCTTTATGTGTCAATTTTTAAAATACTCTCTGAGCTTCCTAGAACTGTAATCTTATGCATGTCATTTTGGAAAGTTCTTGCCATTATCACTTCAAATATTTCTTCTGCTCAGTTCTCTTTTTCCTTCTGGCATTCTAACTATGTACATAATACACATTTTGATATTGTCCCAAAGTTCTTGGATATTCTGGTCTAATTTTTTCCATTGTCTTTTACTTACATTACAGTCTGGGAAGTTACTATTGACCTATCTTCAAGATCACTGAGCCTACCCTTTGCCATGTCCGGTCTATTGATGAGTCCATCAAAGGTGTTCTTCTTTCTTGTTACAGGGTTTTGATCTCCAGAGTTTCCTTTTAATTCTTTTGTAGAGTTTCTAAGTCTCTGCTTACATTACTCATCTGTTCTTGCATATTGCCTATTTTTCCATTAGAGCCCTAACATGTTAATCATAGTTATTTTGCATCCCCTGTCTGATAATTACCATATCTCTGTCGCATCTGAGTCTGGTTCTGACTATTGTTTTCACTCTTCGGTCACTGTTTTCTTCTTGCCTTTTGTCATGCCTTGTACCTCTTAAAAGCCACACATGTTACATTGGTTAATAGGAACAGAAGCAAATATGCCTTTATTGTGAGGTTTATGTGAATCTGGTTAGCAGTTCGGGTATTTTTAATGCTTGCTATAGCTTCAAATTCCTCTAATGTCCTTATTGTTATCTCTCTCTTGATCTGGGGCTTCCCTAAGCACAACTCCTCAGAGAGTTTATGTCTCAAAACACTTTTTCCTGTGATCCATTGTTATTGTACTAGAGCGCTATTGGTGTGGTGGTTAGATGTAGGATATGAGTCGTGTTCTATAATCTTCCAATTAAATTTCAGTCTCTTATTTAACCTGTGTCTCAGGACTGTTATAACTTCAGAAGTATTTCTCCAGTAATAAAACCCTTCTCGATGCCTTGTACTCCTCTTCCATCCCTTTCATGTTTCTAATATGTTTGATTAAAGATCCAACTCGTGTTGATTATGTCTTCCTCCCCCCGTGAGATGAAACAGAAAGCCTAGAATGGGCTCAAGTGGGAAGAATCCCCTTCCCCTAGCTGGAATAAAGCTCTTTCAAAGCCCCTTCTTTTGGAGAATAGGTCCTTATTATGTTTTTGTTCTTGCACGTTGCCTTACAAAGTTCCTTCCATATGGACAGCCCTCATGTACTGATCATTGAAAATGAAACATTTCATGATTTATTCAGTACTCTTGGATAAATGGAGGAGAGAGAAAAAGGTAAAATGTTCCTTACTTGATGCCTTCTTAGTACTGGAATATAGGATCCTATGTTATACTACTTGAATATTTTAAAATTCAAGGACAGGTGGACTTTTGGAATCAGGTGGCCTGTGTTAGAATCCCAAATTCTGCCTGTAAGGCCTTTGTCCAGTTACTTACCTTCCCTGGGCAACATTTTTACACCTATCACATGAAGATAATGATAGTACCTATATGCAATTGTTCATTGAATCAGTGTTCATTAAATTATGATTATATGCAAGGTAATTTGCAATTACCTTGGGATCACTTAAATTTCATGTAAATTTAAGTGGGATCACTTAAATTTCATGTAAATCTTCATTTTACTGATTGGGAGAGACTAATAAGTATTATAACTCTTCCTTCTCTGAAATGTACAGCCATATATCTGCTCCGATTTAAAGTAATTTCTAATCAGATTTTTCTTCATTATTTACTTAAATCCAGATAAGGTTGAAATACACATTTGTTGCTGGGAAACACACACAGATTTCTAAGAATGTTTATCTGGTAAAGGAATTTACCAAATTTTAATAGCCCTATTAAAATGACAACATTGCCCTTTTCTGTGACCACATCTTCTTCTATCCTTATTCTCAGCTCTACTTGCCTGAGTAAACATTATCCCTTCTCATGGTTCTGTTTAAGGCATGCATGTCATGGGTTAACATCAGAGTTTGTTGTTGTTAGCAAAGTTCTCCATCACTGCCCTAATGAGATAATGTATTTTTATACTAATAAACATAACTCTAAAATGGATCATAAACTACATAATGTGCATATTCCCATACTTGATATTTCATCTCCACTGAAATATAAATTATCTTTTTGTTTCACATCATCTACTTTCTATTTTCTTCAGTGTCCATGGTATTTAAAAATAGTCATCACACGTATACTAATTTCTTATGACAAAACTGCAAATAGAAATTGATTAGTCTTGTAAAAATTTTTTTAATCTAATATATTGTCTTTCCAATCCATTCACTAAGAGTATGATCAACTTTCTCTCCTTATTAATCATTTTCACTTTATCATGTCAATAATATTGAATTTTATCTTTATTTGTATCTTACAGACAGTGCAAAAAATTATATACAACAAGTGTACCAATAATCTAATCCATTACCCCAGTTATAATTCCTAAGGGGAGGGTGAAAGACTAGTGTTGCAAGTAACAATATAAGATTAAATCTCCCTGATAACATTATTCAAAGGGGAAGGTAGGTATAACCATCAGCCACTGGAAGCCATTAAGCATATACTAGTATAACTACTATGACTACTTAAGTATGTCTTCTGCTTCTGCCCATAATGGAGAAACTAGACCTGGTCTTCCCATCACAAACAACTACAAAACTGACAAAATATATAAGGCAACTGTTTTTAGACACTGGACTACAGGTGGCATAGAATTTCCCTCTTTGTCAGAGGAGAAACACATAAGGTGAGTCCCTCAACTCCTCAAGCTTTCTGACTCAGATTAATTTCAAGCCTGTGGCCTGAGTTAGAGAGTTAAGAGTTTAGGCAGAACATGACAGTCTTGCCCAAAGAGGACACAGAAACTGAAAACTGAGTTACTGAACTGACTGGAATTTGTAGGACACGTACTAAAGAGAAGAAAGTTGCACCAAAAAAAAAAGGATCTTCCAAAGTGTAAAGATGTCCCATTAGGTCTTTGGCCATATGCTAAGCTATGCATGTAAAGAGCAAGGCTCTTGAAGATTGGCAAAGAAAAGCTTCCAGGGAGCTATGAGATGAAGGGAGACTGAAGAAGAAGGTGGAAAATACAGTGGTCTTGACTGGCCACAGTAGAATGACTTTGCTGAGCTCCTGGGGAGGTCAGCTGAACACATCAGAAAGGCCAAATCTTAGGGGTGATGCACTTCTAGACCTAGAATAAAGTATTCTTAGGACTTGTCCTAACAAGATTCAAAATCAAGCCATGAGAGGCTCAGCATATCCATTGGAAAATTAACTGTCTTTCAGAATAAAACTCAACTTTCTTTTAAAAAGAGAAGGAAATCCAGACTCTCAATAGTTTGCATATAATTTTGCATATATAACTGGTGAAATTTGGATAAGCACATCAGGTAACACAAAATTAATAGTCATGTCAAGAAACAGGAAAATGTATCTTATAACCCGTAAGAAAAGAAACATACGTATTTGTATATGCATTTGTCAAATTTAATTCAATTGCCCACTCTGAATTATGGTATAATTTAGATATAATAAAGTGTACACATGTTAAGTGTATAGTTTGATTACTTTTGAGACACTCGCATAAATATAATCTCCACCCTGAATTCAGGCTCTAAACATTTTTATCATTGCAGATGATCTTTTCATATGTTGCTTGATTCGATTTGCTAATATTTTCTTGATGATTTTATCATCTATGTTCACAATAGATATTTGTCTATAAGTTTCCTTCCTTATGATGTCTTTACCTGGTTTTGGTATAGAATGAGTTAGGAAGTAATCCTCCTGCTTCTATTTTCTGGAAAAAAATTTTTAGAGAATTAGTAGCATTCATTCCTTAAATGATTGATAGAATTTACCACTGAAACCATCTTGACCAAGTGCTTTCATTTTGAGGAAGCTTTTTAATTACTGATTCGATTTCTTTTGTAGATAAAAAGCCTATTAAATTTGTCTATTGATTCTTGTGTCAGTTTTGACAGATCGTGTCTTTCAAAGAATTAGTCCATTTCAATCTAAATTATCAAACTTTGCAGCATAGTGTTCACAAAATTCCTTTATTATGCTTTTAATATCCATGGGATTAACCGTGATGATCCTACTTACCATTCTGATAATAGTCGTTTGTGTCTCTTCTCTTTTTCTTTCCCCTTGGATAGCCTGGCTACAGGTTTATCAAATTTATTGGTCTTTCCAAAGATCTAGTTTTTGTTTTCACTGATTTTCTCTATTGTTTCCCTTTTTCAATATCATTGATTTCTGCTCTTTTATTATTTCTATTCCTCTGGTTGATTTAGGCTTATATTACTTTTGTTTATCTAGTTTCCTAACATAATTTTAGGTCTTCTTTTTGAATATATACATTCAATGCTATAACATTTCCCTCTAAGTACTTCTGCTGTACCCCCACAAATTTTGATAAGTTGTACTTTCATTTCATTCAGCTTAAATTATTTTTTAAAGCCGCTCTTGGAAATTTCTTTATTGATCCATGTGTTATTTGGAAGAATATTGTTTAATCTCTGAATATTTTGAGATTTTCCAGCTATCTTTTGGTTATTGATTTCTTGTATAATTCCATTGTTGATCTGAGAACATACTTGGTATAATTTCCATTCTTTTAAATTTGTTAACATATGTTTTATGGCCCAGAATGGGGTCTATCTTGGTGAATGCTTCATGTGAGCTTGAGAAGAATAGGTGTTCTGATGTTGATTAAAGTTTCTATAAATGTCAATTAGATCCAGCTAATTGATTGTTCTATTCCATTCAACTATATCCCTGGTGATTTTCTCTTTGCCTGTTTTCTCAATTACTGATAGAAGGTTGTTGAAGTTCCCAATGATAACAGTGAATTAGTCAATTTTTCTATCACTTTTTGTACATTTTTTATTTTGACACTCTATTGTTAGATGCATACATGTAAGAACTGTTATATATTCTTAAATAATTAACACTTTTTATCATTATACAATAACCCTGATAATATTTCTTGTTCTGAAGTCTGCTTTTCCTGAAATTAGTAGAGCTACTCCAGTTTTCTTTTGATTAGTGTTAAATAGTTTATCTTTCTCCATACCTTTTAAAAATTCTACCTGTGTATTTATATTTAAAGTGTTTTTATAGACAACATATAGTTGGATCTTGCTTTTTTATACACTATATTTTAACTGATGTATGTCTTAATCTGTTTGGGCTACTATAACAAAATATCACAGCTGGGGGGCTTATAAACAATATAAATTTATTTCTCACAGTTTAGGGGCTGGAAAATCCAAGGTCAAGGTGCCAGTGTGGTTACATTCCGGTGCAAGTCTTCTTCCTGGTTCACAGACACAACTTTTCACTGTGTACTCATGTGGTGGAAGGAGCCAGGGAGCTCTATGTGGCTTCACCCTCATGACCTAAGGACTTACCTCCTAATACCATCACACTGGGCATTAGGATTTCAATATATGATTTATTTTTCTTTTGGAGGAGGACATAAACATTCAGACCATAGCAATGTATTTAGATCATTCACATCTAATTATGTATTTAATTATTTAATTATTGATATATGCCTTTTTATATATACTATGTTTGTAACTCTTGTATCCATTGCACTTGATCTTCATTTCATTTTATTTTATTTTTTATTTTTTTATTTTTATTTTTTGCAGTACACGGCCCTCTCACAGCTGCGGCCTATCCTGTTGCGGAGCACAGGCTCCGGACGCGCAGGCCCAGCGGCCATGGCCCACGGGCCCAGCCGCTCCACGGTATGCGGGATCCTCCCGGACCAGGGCACGAACCCGCGTCCCCTGCATCGGCAGGTGGACTCCCAACCACTGCGCCACCAGGGAAACCCTCATTTTATTTTTATCATCTCTTCTATTTCTGGCTTCTCTGGCGTTAACTGAACATTTTATACGTGCAAACTAACTGTACTTTTTAAAAATGTTTTCAGTGGTTTCCCTAGAGATTGCAATTTACATTTTAACTAATCTAAGTCCATTTTCAAATTATGCTATACTGTTTAATGAGTAACGCAAATACCTTACAGCAGAGTGTTACCAATTCCTCCCTCCCATCCCTTGTAACCTTGCTGCCTTTCTTTTCACTTACTCACATGCTGTAATCAACCAATAATTATTGCTATTATTGCTTTGAATTATCTATTGAATCAGACAGAAACAAGAAAAATAAAGATTTTATTTTAACTTCATTTTTTCCCTTTTCTCAGCTTCTTTCTTTATGTAGATATGAATTTCTGACCTATATTATTTTCCTTCTTTCTGAAGTACTTTTTTAAAATAAATTTATTTTATTTTATTTTTATTTTTGGCTGTGTTGGATCTCCGTTGCTGTGTGTGGGCTTTCTCTAGTTGTGGCAAGCAGGGGCTATTCTTCATTGTGGTGGGTTCTCTTGCTGTGGAGCACAGGCTCTAGGAGCACAGGCTTCAGTAGTTGTGGCACGTGGGCTCAGCAGTTGTGGCTCACGGGCTCTAGAGCGCAAGCTCAGTAGTTGTGGCACATGGGCATAGTTGCTCCGTGGCATGTGGGATCTTCCCGGACCAGGGCTCGAATCCGTGTCCCCTGCATTGGCAGGCGGATTCTTAACCACTGAGCCACCAGGAAAGCCCTGAAGTACTTATTTTAACTTTTATTGAAAGACAACTATACTGGAAATGAGTTCCTTCAGCTTTTGTTTTTCTGAGAAAGTTTTTACTTTTCTTTCACTTCTGAAAGACAATTTCATCGGATATAACACTCTACATTCGTTAAGTTTTTCTTTTAACACTAAATATTTCATGCTAGTCTTTCCTTGATTATGTGGTTTCTAATTAGACATCTGATGTAATTCCTACCTTTGTTTGCTCTATAGGTAAAGTGTTACCCGCCCCACCAGATCCCAGTCTTCTTTCAAGGTTTTCTCTTTGTCTTTGGTTTTCTGTAGTTTGACCATGATATGCATATTTTCGGGGTACGTATCTTGCTCGGTATTCTCTGACATTACTGGATTTGTGGTTTAGTTTCTATCATTAATTTTGGAAAACTCCCAGTCGTTATTACTCCTAACTTTTTTTCTGAACCTTTCTATCTTTTTGTTCTGATGTTCCCATTTATACATATGTAACTATTTTGGTAATTGTCCCACCTATCTTGGATATTCTCTTCATCTTTTTGGTTCTTTTTTCTTTTTGCATTTCAGTTTTGCAAGTTTTCTATTGATATATTTTCAAGCTCATAGACCCAGTCTACTTATGAGTCCATAAAGAAACTCTTCACTTCTGTTACAATATTATTTTCCTGCAATTTCTTCGGATTCTTTCTTAGAGTTTCTATCTTTCCACTTACATTATTCATCTGTTATTTTGGTCTGTTCACTTTTCCATTAGAGCACTTAGCATATTAATCAGTTATTTTAAATTCCTGGTTTGATAAGTTCAACACCTCTGTCACATCTGAGTCTGGCTCTGATGTTTGCTTTGTCTCTTCAAATTGTGTGTGTGTGTATGTGTGTGTGTGTGTGTGTGTGTGTGTGTGTGTGTCTGCTTCTTAGCATGCCTTGTAATTTTTTTGTTTAAAGCTAGGCATGATGTATTGAGGAACAGAAACTGGGTACATAGGCCATTAGTGTGAAGTTTTTTTGTTTGTTTTTTGGGGTTTTTTTTGTGGTACGTGGGCCTCTCACTATCGTGGCCTCTCCCGTTGCGGAGCACAGGCTCTGGACGCGCAGGCTCAGCGGCCATGGCTCACAGGCCCAGCCGCTCCGCGTCATGTGGGATCTTCCCGGACCAGGGCACAAACCCGTGTCCCCTGCATCGGCAGGTGGACTCTCAACCAGTGTGCCACCAGGGAAGCCCTAGTGTGAAGTTTTTTGTTCATCTGCCTAGGAGTTAAGCTCTTTGCTGTGGCTGTAGGTATCACAGACTCCAACTTCTTCTAATGTCCTTGTTTTTGTTCCCTCTATTGTCTTTGAGTTTCCCTAGAAACTTGTTGGTAAGTAGAGTTTGAGCTTTGAAGCTCTTTCAGCTATAACCCACTGCTAGTATTCGGCGGGGGAGGGGGGCTTGTTGATGTGCCGGTAAGGTGTTGGGGGATAGGGGATGTATTCCAAATTTCTATGCTTAGGTTTCAGGTTTTTGTGGGCCTGAGCCCCTGGACTCTGGCCTTTTCAAGTGCTTCTCAACCCTTCCCCACTCTGGTGACACAGAAGACTAGTAGAGGTGGAAGTTGTGTAATTTTCCTTCCCTAAAGTCAAATGAGGCTCAGGTGAAGTCTTTTGCCTTGGCAGGTAAGTTGTCATTGAGAAGAACTCTCTGGGCTTACTTTATTTTATTTTATTTTAAATTTATTTTTATTTTTGGCTGCATTGGGTCTTCGTTGCTGTGCATGAGCTTTCTCTAGTTGCGGCGAGCAGGGGCTACTCTTCAACGCGGTGCACAGGTTTCTCATTGTGGTGGCTTCTCTTGTTGCGGAGCATGGGCTCTAGGTGCGTGGGCTTCAGTAGTTCTGGCACATGGGCTCAGTAGTTGTGGCTTGTGGGCTTCAGTGCGTAGGCTCAATAGTTGTGGCTTGTGGGCTTAGTTGCTCCATGGCATGTGGGATCTTCCCGGACCAGGGCTCAAACCCATATCCCCTGCACTGGCAGTCAGATTCTTAACCACTGTGCCACCAGGGAAGCCCCTCTGGGCTTACTTTAAATAGGTTACTCTTCTCCTTTCCCTGTTCAAACACTGGCAGATTTTTCTCCCATCTTTACTGGTGGGGCTCCTGGAGGTAAAACACATGAAAGTCTACCCCTCCTTGACTGGTCCCCAAGAGATTTTAACTTTCAAGTTAGTTCATATATAGCCTCCAGAAGTTCACTGAAGCCACTGTTTAAGTTTTCCTACAAGATACTGGTTCCAAAATCTTCTGCTTTAGGTAAGCTAGCTAATCTGTATTCTGTGTTTTGTGTATCCACCTGTCTCTCCAGTTTTGAGGGTGGCAATTTGTCCGGTGACCTTGATTCCCCGAAGAATCTAAGAAAAGTCCCTTTTTTTCCAACTTCTTCAGCTTTTTTCTTGCAACGGGGGTAGGAGTGACAACTTACAACCTCTCTATATGTCAGAGTGGAAGCTAGATGTCCTGTTGAATATTTTTATTGTGAAAGGTTGTTGGATTTTGTCAAATGTTACTTATGCATCTGTTGAAATGAAAATTTGGTTTAACTTTTTATTCTATCAAAACTGTGTGTTAGGGCTTCCCTGGTGGCGCAGTGGTTGAGAGTCCGCCTGCCGATGCAGGGGACACGGGTTCATGCCCCGGTCTGCGAAGATCCCACATGCCGCGGAGCAGCTAGGCCCATGAGCCATGGCCACTGAGCCTGTGCGTCTGGAGCCTGTGCTCTGCAGCGGGAGAGGCCACAACAGTGAGAGGCCCGTGTACCGCAAAAAAAAACAAAACAAAAACAAACAAACAAAAAAACTGTGTGTTACATTAACTGACTTTGGGATGTTAAACCAACCTTGCATTTAGGGGTTAAATCAACTTTGTCATGGTATATAAACCTTATTCACTTAGAATCAGTCAGGAGCAAAGTTCAAGATTTCCAAGTTGGGCCATTTCTACATTTTCTGAGAGCAAAATATCTCAGATGAGTTCATAAGAATGTAGGAGTAGCTGTCACCCCTGTGAGATAGATTGTGTCCAAAGGTATTTTTTTTCATTCCTGAGCTCTTCTTGATGTGTGCTTACTATAAGCATACCTTGGAGATACTGCAGGTTCAGTTCCAGACTACTGCAATAAAGCAAATATTGCAATAAAGCAAGAAGTCACATGACTTTCTTGGTTTCCCAGCAAGTATGCAAGTTATGTTTACAGTGCAATGTAATCTATTAAGTTTGCAATAGGATTATGTCTAAAAAACAATGCATATACCTTAATTAAAAATATTTTATTGCTAAAAAATGCTAAACTTTATTGCTAAAAAAATGCTAACTTAGCATTTGAATGCTAAAAAGTGCTAACCTTTGAGTTGACTAACATTTGAGCCTTCAGTGAGTCATAATCTTTTTGCCCGTGGAGGGTTTGAAATATTGTGAGAATTGCCAAAATGTGCCAAAATGTGATGTGAGAAAATGCTGCTGGAAAAATGGTACTTATAGACTTTCTCGATGCAGGGTTGCCACAGGGTTACTTTCAATTTGTAAAAAAAAAATGCAATATCTGTGAAGCGTAAAGGGAAGCAGAAGTGTACTTGCTCTCTGCTCTATATTTCCATCTGGGGATATGCTGGTGTCTGGTCCAATGCGGAATTCACAACATTCTGGTATATATCATATGCATCTTTTTCTTCGATTTATAACTTCACCACACAAGTGAGTCCTTCCTGGGATCATTTATAAAATTAACTACTTGGTTCAAATGCTTGTCTTAGGGTTTACTTTTGGAACCCCAATCGATGACTGACTTGCTCAAACTCTGTTGACAGCTTTCAATTACTTTCAGAGTAAAACCCAAGCTTCTTAGTTTAAATGGCCTTTGGTGATTCACACTAATTGTCATTTTTAATGTTCTCTCTCAACACATTCTGCACGGGACACTTTGTTACAGCCAGATTCAGCCCTGTCTTTCCCACACCCGCTTCATATTCTCCTCTCCTTGCTATTACACTCATACTATTACTTATACTTGGAATTTCCCATAGTAGAGTGATTAAAAACAGACTCTGAAGTCAGGCTGCTTGCATTTATATCCTGGTTTTGACACTTACTAGCTGTGTGTTCTTCGTCAAGTTACTTAGTCTCTCTGTGCCTCCATTTGCTCATCTATTTTACAGGAATAATAACAGTACCTAATTCAAGAGGGCAGAGAGCAGAAGCAAGAAGAACTATAATCCTGCAGCCTGTGGAGCAAAACCACATTCACAGAAAGACAGACAAGATGAAAAGGAGAGGGCTATGTACCAGATGAAGGAACAAGATAAAATCCCAGAAAAACAACTAAATGAAGTGGAGATAGGAAACCTTCCAGAAAAAGAATTCAGAATAATGATAGTGAAGATGATCCAGGACCTCAGAAAAAGAATGGAGGCAAAGATCAAGAAGATGCAAGAAATGTTTAACAAAGACCTAGAAGAATAAAAGACCAGACAATGAGAAGAATTAAAGAACAAACAAACAGAGATGAACAATACAATAACTGAAATGAAAAATACACTAGAAGGAACCAATAGCAGAATAACTGAGGCAGAAGAATGGATAAGTGACCCGGAAGACAGAATGTTGGAATTCATTGCCACAGAAAAGAATAAAGAAAAAAGAATGAAAAGAAATGAAGACAGCCTAAGAGACCTCTGGGACAACATTAAACGCAACAACATTCACATTATAGGGGTCCCAGAAGGAGAAGAGAGAGAGAAAGGACCCGAGAAAATATTTGAAGAGGTTATAGTAGAAAACTTCCCTAACATGGGAGAGGAAATAGCCACCCAAGTCCAGGAAGCACAGAGAGCCCCAGGCAGGATAAACCCAAGGAGAAACACACTGAGACACATAGTAATCAAATTGACAAAAATTAAAAACAAAGAAAAATTATTGAAAGCAACAAGGGAAAACCAACAAATATCATACAAGGGAACTCCCATAAGGTGAACAGCTGATTTCTCAGCAGAAACTCTACAAGCCAGAAGGGACGGGCAAGACATATTTAAAGTGATGAAAGGGAAGAACCTACAACCAAGATTACTCTACCTGGCAAGGATCTCAGTCAGATTCGATGGAGAAATTAAAACCATTACACAGAAGCAAAAGCAAAGAGAATTCAGCACCCCCAAACCAGCTCTACAACAAATGCTAAAGGAACTTCTCTAAGTGGGAAACACAAGAGAAGAAAATGACCTACAAAAACAAACCCATAACAATTAAGAAAATGGTAATAGGAATATGTGTATCGATAATCACCTTAAATGTGAATGGATTAACTGCTCCAACCAAAAGACACAGGCTCGCTGAATGGATACGAAAACAAGACCTGTATATATGCTGTCTACAAGAGACCCTAGGGACACATACAGACTGAAAGTGAGGGGCTGGAAAAAGGTATTCCATGCAAATGGAAATCAAAAGAAAGCTGGAGTAGCAATACTCATATCAGATAAAATAGACTTTAAAATAAAGGATGTTTCAAGAGACAAGGAAGGACACTACATAATGATCAAGGGATCAGTCCAAGAAGAAGATATAACAATTATAAATATATATGCACCCAACATAGGAGCACCTCATGCATAAGGCAACTGCTAACAGCTATAAAAGAGGAAATTGACAGTAACACAATAATAGTGGGGGACTTTAACACTTCACTTACACCAATGGACAGATGATCCAAACAGAAAATTAATAAGGAAACACAAGCTTTAAATGACACAATAGACCAGATAGATTTAATTTACGTTTATAGGACATTCCATCCAAAAATAGCAGATTACACTTTCTTCTCAAGTGCACACGGAATATTCTCCAGGATAGATCACATCTTGGGTCACAAATCAAGCCTCAGTAAATTTAAGAAAATTGAAATCATATCAAGCATCTTTTCCAACCACAGCACTATGAGATTAGAAATCAATTACAGGGAAAAACATGTAAAAAACACAAACACATGGAGGTTAAACAATACGTTACTAAATAACCAAGAGATTCCTGAAGAAATCAAAGAGGAAATCAAAAAATACGTAGAGACAAATTACAAGGAAATCACAATGATCCAAAACCTATGGGATGCAGCAAAAGCAGCTCTAAGAGGGAAGTTTATAGTAATACAAGCCTACCTCAAGAAACAATCTAACCTTACACCTAAAGGAACTAGAGAAAGAAGAACAAACAAAACCCAAAGTTAGTAGAAGGAAAGAAACCATAAAGATCAGAGCAGAAATAAATGAAATAGAAACAAAGAAACCAATAGTAAAGATCAATAAAACTAAAAGCTGGTTCTTTGAGAAGATAAACAAAATTTATAAAAGAAAATAATAATCATAGTACCTAACTCATGAAGTGCATATGACAATTAAAAAATTAGTACTTAGAAAGGTACCCCATTACTTAGTAAATACTGAATAAATGTCAGCTATTATTATCCCATCTCCAAATCTTGCCTTCAAAGCAGCTCGATCCTCTACCTCAAGGATGCTTTTTTTTGAACCCATAGCTATATATAAGCATTGCAGCTCTTAAAGTCTCTGTTTACCTATATTTTTCTCTTTGCATTTATTTTCTATCATGCATGATATGTAAATTTAATTTCCCTGATAAAACTGTATGTTCCATAAGAGAAAAGGTAAGTCCCTTTCTTTGTATCCAATTCAATGCTTAGCACATAGTGCATACTCAGATATTTAATGAATGACTTAATTTTCACCACAAAATAAAAATACATAGCACATGTAATACATATCAATTTATAATATCTTAGCCAAAGTCAACTCACAAAAGCAGTAGAAAATTCCCAATTCAGAGTTACATTTATCTCCAGGAAACAAATCGCAAGTTAAAAACTGTGGAAGTTAAATAACAGTTCAGCCTCAATTGTTCATCTTTATTATATGTGAGGATTGATTCCACTGTGGATTGATTTATATCACAAGAAAAATAAGATTTCAGATGAAGAAACCAGACCTGTTTTTGTTGTTGTTGTTATGTCTGTGGTACACAAACCTCTAGGCCAGAATATTATTTCCAATTACCCCCAAGTTTATGAATCACATAAAAACTCTACGTAGCCCAAACATTCACAAAGAAACATTATTTTTATTCAAACATGTTAATCTCCAGCCTCTTATCTCCTACTTGACTTAAGAAACTGTTCAGTTCACATTAACAAAAATCACCATGCTAAGATGGTGATTTGGAAGGTGATTACAAGTAATAGCTTCTGCTTTATAATCGAAGAGATAGTACTCATTTATCTATCACGTGAGCTCAAATCTCTGTATTCAAATCGCTGCCAATTTCTGAGACCAGGCTTCACAAGATTTCAAATACAAAATCTAGGATAGTTTCCACCAAAGGAAGAGAGTGGGAGCTCAGTTTTTGTTTTGTTTTGTTTAATGCTCCAGTGGAAATATAATTAGCATTTTAGAAATATAGAATTGTTATTGGCATCTGATTCAGAAAGTATTTACTATATTATATCTCCTGAGTGTAAGTCAATGTACTGGTTACTTTAAAGGATTCCATGACAATAAGACAGAGTCTCTGCCCTTCATGAGCCTTTAGCTAGTTAAGACAAATGTTCAAACTCATCTAAGCAAGAAAAAGAACATTATAATAAAGCCCACATGAGAAGCCCTAGTGCCATTTGGATTAAACTGAGGAAGGAAACAAATTCACCGGGATAATGGGACTTGAGTCAAGACACTTATATGTTATGGAGGGAGTTACACTTCAGATGAGACTGGAAGGAACAGTTAGACTCAGCATTTGGAGGTGGTGAAGAAAGGTTCTCCACAGAAAATAAAGAACATGTATGATCTTATTTTTGCTGGCTGGTATATATCTATTGTGTTCCTGGCAAAATAGCCCTGATTTTCCTTTGAGGAAGTACCACTCTAGTCTGTGCTCTTTGAATGTATTTGCTGTTACTGGTGGTAACCTAGGCCTATCATCTGATTTTACTATCCACAGTGATTGATTTAGGTATTTAGAGCTTAAATCAAATACCTTGATTTAAGATATTTAGGCCTTTTGAGTCAGTGACTGAACAGGTGATGTTTGCTTTGGCAATGACCTTGAGCATGGGAACGGATAAGCCTGAGGCTGCTGTTTGCTATCTTTCCTCCACATGGACCCTGGGACTAAAGCCAACATAAAGGTAAGACCTAGGAGATGAAGAAGACTGCATCCTAATGACATCATTTGAGACTGAATGTCAAGCCTACATGGAACTAGCTAGTTCTAAACTTTCTGGTTACTTGGACCGAAGAAATTATTCTTCTGATAATTTGGGTCAAGTTTTCTGTTGCTTCTAAAATAAAGGGTCCAAACTGATTTAGTAAATAAATGCATGGATCTGGAAAATCATGTGTAGAAGTAGTAATATCTCTCTGAGAAGAGAAAGGTTTCTGCTGTATCTTATTATCAATAACTGTCAACATCTTGCCCTCTCAGGAACTGACATTTACCTTCAGTGTCAGACCTCACTGTGTACACGTCAATTAACTGAATCTCAAAATAACAGAAAGTGAGACCAAGGCAATGAGAGGACTTTTAATGTGACTGTCAGATTTGTTTTGCCCACTTCCCGTTGCCCACCCCCACCATTGGGTTGCCTTCTCCAACTAACACATGGGTTAATCAGCACAGAAGCCTTCCCTGATGCCAAATCCACTGCCCAGTCTACTTCTATTGTGCCTGGGCAGCAACTGAAAGCTGGTGGTAAGATTTGAAATTGGTGATGATGCTGTAATAGCTTCCATTATTGAGGGCTTCCTATATTCCAGGAACTGTACTAAAAATGCTGGATGTATAATTCCCTCAAACCCTCACAAAAGTCCTGTGAGTTATGTAGTTTCCCTGTATACAGAGGAGGAAACTGAGGCTCATAAATATTAATTAACTTGTTCTAATTTCCACAGTGTCATAGGTCAAATCATATAAAATCTATCTGATCCCAAGCCCCACTCCCAAGCCTCACCTTAGCAATAATCTGTGAGTTTACAGTGTATCTGGAGCTTTAAGTGGTTAGTAAGAACTTGTTGATAGGGTCAATCGAGAGCTTGCTTACTTGCTTTCACTGGCATGGAGATCAAAACACAATTCTGTTCAGTCTAAGGTGGCTAGACAGATGCTCAGCAAAGTCCGGGGTCTTGGGAAAACAGTTAATTGTGGCGGAGAGATCACCATTTGCTCTCTACAGTTGTAATTGATAAATAAATGCTTACTCTTAAATACGTTATTCTTATCGACCATAGGAGTACAAAGCAGATGAGAAAGATGAGGTCTAGAGAGGTAAACTACTCTGAGAAATAGTCTGAGTCAGGATGAGAATCTGACCAATCTGGACTGACCCTCTGAGTAGATCCCTGTTTCTTAGGGAAAGTTTAAATCTGAACCATAACTAAGACCCTGGGGCTGGGGTTATGATAAAAAGCTTGGCAGTTAAGTGGTCAAACCTCCAGCTCTCATCACTGAAGAGATGTGAGGTGGATATTCAGGAAGTGCTGCTTCAATGAAGGAAATAAATTAGTATCTGTTAAAAACCAGTCACAGACTGGTGTACTTATGCTTTTATCTTTCTCAATCAAATGGTAGTGTGTACAATCTTTTTGTGGTAGATAGTATTATCCTTATTTTACCAAATAATAAAAGTGAGGTTCAGAGCACTATGTAGCATTCCCCAAACTACCAAATTAGTAATTTTCAAAAAGCAGGAATTAGATCTCTCTTATATGTCTATATATCTAAATGGAGCTTTAAATGTAATTGTATCACAACACACACTCACTCCCAATATATGACTTTAAATTGTCAACCCAGAAATTCATTCTATCAATGAATAAACAAAGTTTATTTTTTAAATTCATTCTATTTAATGCATATTTTATTTGTTGGTATGTTTGTTTTTGTTAGAAACTTTGTTTTGGTGTGAAAATTAGTCAAGATAGCCTTTTCTTCAAAGGAAAAAGAGAAACCAATCTTTATGCCTGATGCTCTAGGTTTTGAGTACTGTGGGTCAGAAAGAAGTGACCAAAAAAAACGTACAGGCTACCTTTTTTTTTTTTTCTTTTTGTTACACAACGGGAGCTTATATCAGCTTCCTAAGTTACTGACAAAAAGTACAAAGCAGCCATCAAGACCTCTCAGTAAATGTAACATGCAACCCTCAGGAACAAGAGGACCCCAAAAAACCACAAGATTGCAATTTTTAGTCCTCTTTTTCATCACTTTGATGGACACTCACATTTATTGAAACAGTCCAATGGCTGCTTTGTGCATCCTTGTCACCAGCTGTGTGACTTTGGAAAAGTCTATATTCTTGGTGCTTTCGTCTTTGAGTCTTGCAGAATTAGGAACAAATTGTTTATCAGAGATAACTGGAAGAAAACGTCATCCAGTTAGTCCCCTGGTAGTGAATAGGGCGGCTACACCCCACCCATCTACACTGCTCTTTGAGAATACAGAGGTGAAGAAGCTACAGTAGGTGTTGGAACTTAAACGCTTACACAGGCCACACAGGGGATGTAAACGAGTGATGTGAGAAAATAGGGAGTGGTGGAGCACACAATATCTGGAGGCATCCAGAAGGTAGTTTTGCAAAGTGGCTATAATGCTGCTAGAATTTGGAGTACGAATGTCTGGGATTCAATCCTGGCTCTCCTTACTAACTGTGTGTGCTTGGATAAGTTATCTAAGCATTTAATGCCTCCGTTTCCTCATCTATAAAATGAAAATAAGACTGAATTTAGAGGGTTGCTGTAAAAATTAAATATTATCTATATAAATTTTTAGCACAGTACCTGACAAAGAGTCAATGATCAATAGATTTTTTTCTTCAAAAAATACAGGGATACACTTATATTTTCAGCAAAGCCTTGATTGGCCTGACTTTAACTGGAGTGGGAGAAAAGGGATGTCTTGTTAGCCCTGGGGAAAGTGAAACACACATGAATCACTTCCATAACTTAAGCACTTGCTATTTATTCCAGGAAATTAAAATTTTACTTTATTTCTTGACTATAAATTGTGCTTTACACTTTAACATTCTAGAGTAAACACAGAGTTGTCCTTGAAAAGTGTAAGAATTGTAAAAACATGAAATAGATGTGAAAGCAAGAGAGGAAACTGCAAATATTTGCTAAGTAAAATTTTAAAATCCCATTTTATCTAATGGAACACAGACTGAAACAAGTATTTCTAGGAAGTACATCAAAGGGGCAAAATATTTTTTCTATAAGAATTAACAGAAGCAAATAAACAACACCCAAGGCCAAACTAAATAGACATCAAACATAAAAAAAGCAATCACAAGAGGAAATGTGTTAGGAAATTAAGTATATAGAAAACTGTCCAACCTTCAAAAATGTTAATTAAAAGAAACATGAGATACTTTTGCACTTATCACACTGGCCATATTTTTTTCATGAAGATAATCTGATTAGAAAAAATTCAGCTGGCTCTCATATATTTGTGTTAAGAGTATACAATGCTATAGGAAATGTTTTAGAAAGTGTATATCCAAGCTTTAAAAATGTCAAAAGACAGAGTTCATAATGTTAATTATGAGAGTCTACCCTGTGAAAACAGTCAAAAGCACAGAATAAGCTTTACATGCAAATATACAAATATGTTCTTTTCGGCCAAAATACTTAAAGGAGGTATTTGCTTTTTAAAAATTGACACATAGTAGTTTGCAATATTAAAATGGTAACTAAACACAAGGAGAAAATATGAAGTGCCATACCAAGAATTTCTCTGGGGCCCCTTTCCTTCAGCAGTCTGCAATATAATTGAAGGGGACAAAGCACATATTGGAAAAATCTTGAGAATAAATGTAATATAATATTTTAATAAAAAACTTGAGAATAATATAAAAAGGAAAACTTGGATGCTGCCGAGAGGCAAAGTAAAATAACAGACTAATCTGTACATTTTTCTCTTTTATATCTGTTTTATAATAATAAAAGTAATTCAAGGCTATTCCCAAAAATGTGAATAATATAGGATAAAGTAAAACAAAGAATATAAAATTATCTTAATTTCCTTAGATAAATTTTGTTTAATTTCTTCTTTTCTTATTGTGTTTCATTATATTTTTCCTTCAACAAAAACATCTTTTTTGTTTTTAATCCTTGATTCAGGTGAGATGAGACCTGGGGAAGAGTGGCTAGATACCCATGTAGTAACAAGCAGAGGGTCTTTCTAATGTGCCTGTGATTATGTCATTTAGACACTATTCAAGGCCCTAACTGACATTTTTAAAGGAAACCCAGAAGATAAATATGCATTTGCAAGGGCAGAGTCTGTCTAGACATCATCTGTTGTAGTAAAACTGTTCAAATTCACAAAAAAAAAAAATCAAGTGAATTTTAGTTTAGACCAGGTTCCCAAACCTGAGTCCTTGATAGCTCTAGCACAAGAGGTCAGACTTCCATCCTCCTACAAAGGGTTACATAAAGGAGTCAGGCTTCTTGGGTTCAAATCCTAAGTTTTGTGATCTTAGACATGTTATTTAAACCATTAGTAGCCTCAGTGGACTCATGAGTGTGCATGTGTAAAATGGGATGATAATAAAAGAAGCTTCCTCACAAGCTCATCAGGGAGATTAAATGACATAAGTTGTAAAAGCGCTTTCCTAAGTGCCTGCCTCCTAATTAAACATATATGAATGGTTATTATAATTATTATTTTTAGTTAGTCTCATGCCTTTCTCCTCCATGATGTTTCACAGCACTTAGAGCAGTTCATTTTCCTTTTGAAAAATAGCTGATATTCTGTGTGTCACTCTGATGTCCCTTAGCCACTAAGAAGGGCATCTGGGTTTGGTCAGGGAGTGTCTGGGGAAGCTGAAGGAGGGTCTTTTGGAGCCAGAGCCTTCTTTTCCATCCTAGTTGCTCTATTTATGAACTCTAGGACTTGGGCAAATATCAACTTCTCTGAGCTTCACAAGCCTCATAAGGAGAAAATACCAAGAACTACCTTGGAGGCTGTCAGGAGGACTAAATGAGGTATTCCGAAGATGACTAGCATATTGCCCACCATGTGATAAATGCTCAGAAAATACAGCCCTGAGTCAGTGGATGGAAGCAGTGCCCCATAAGTCACGGCCTGCTAAGCCTTTGGCAACAGGGACACTCATTTAAATGTTTATCACTCTCTATCTCTTTTTTTCCTGGGATTTAAAACCCTGTTTAAATGATTTTGGATTTATTAGCAGTGCTAGTGATGCTTAACGATTGATTCATTCTTCCCTGTAATTAATTGAGGTGATTACAGAAAGCATTCTTATTACTGTAAAGTTTGATTTGTAACAACCTGTTAAACCCAGAGGGAGGGAGGGAGTTGAGAAGAGGTCAGTCCCCTCCAATGATGAATACACACCCTCCCTCGCAGGAGTAGAGTGCCTTTTTTTTGAGGAGGGTATTCGGAATTTAGGCATGATTGGCTAGTGTCTCTTTGCCAACAAGGCTTTAGCCTTCAAATGAAAAGAGCCAAAATCTATACCAGCATTTCCCAAAACACATTCTGTGAACTATTCAACCCTGCCCCCGACCATGAAACACTCTACAGAGAATAAAAGAGGGAGTGGGTCTTATGTTCAAATAACTTTGGAAGTCTTGCATGAACTAGCGCCCTTGAAGATTCACAACACACAAGATGACCCACCTATGTAATAATGTTGGGATAATCCAGATAAAGAAAATTATTTAATGAAATGAAGCCTTTTTCCCCTGTCAATTAATATCTCTTAATGCTGTGAAGAATTAGCATAAGCCAAAAACTGCTTAAGAATTCTTATCTATAAATAGATAAACAGACAGACATTCAATAATATATATTTAACTATATTAAAAGTTTCAAATAAAACAGAATGCACCTATGCTGCTTATAATAAATGATTACCTTAAGAAGGGTTTTATACCGGAGAAATCATACTCTAAATAAAGGTGAAAGTTGTTTTGCTCACTTAAGCCACTTTCTTGCCTTAAATGCCTTCTTCATCCTGTTTGCTCAATGAATCCACAGTGTCCCCTATTAAACGGATATTAAATGGACACCCACAGAAGAATCAGTATCTCTTTCTCTAAACTTGTGTACTTATGTCTTTTTGTAGTAGTAAAGTTTGAATTTTGATTCTCAAATCCTTTCTCTCTAGTTTCTGCTCATTTTCAGATACTATCTTGAAGAGGTGAGGGGGAGATAGAAGCCCTTAAAAACTAGAGTATTTGCATAAGTGATAATTTGAAGTTACTGCCGTTGTGTAGAAGTGTATAGACCAAGGGAAGAGTGTATAGACTTTCCAAACTCCATCCCTTCCCACAAACCTCACTAAATAAATGAATTGGAACTTTGTTTGTTCCTCAACTCAAATATAAATAGCAGGGATATGGGTTAATTTACTGTGTGCTGAGATTAATAACTATACATTGTTAAGAAGCTCAGGATGCTGTTTTGGGGGACTAAGGTCCAGGTGATTTATTTATTCCTTCTCCCTCCATCATTCCTTCCTTCTCTTTTTTTAAAGCTGAAGTTTACTTGTTTGAGCTTATATTTCTATCAGCTATCCAATATAAGCTTGAACCAGGTGGGATATAATCGGCACAAACCCTGTGATTCTGTAGAGCACCATGATGGGCCCTCCCTACTGCGAAAGTTTCCAAGCTACAGCTGAGTCATTGTCAGGGTGCTCGTGTTGCTGCCTTAAATGTTTTCCTCTTGACATTAGTGAATGTAAGACTTTTATTTATTCTGTTATGCCTGATTTAAAAAAAAGAAGTTTGTTCCTCAAAGAGAGAAAAACAATAATTATTCTTGTTCATAAGAAGAGAGGTTTAGAACACACTGAGAGCTGTGTCTCTCACACCACCAAAGTATGCTCATCCCTTCTCTGCCTTAAGTAAGACAAACACCTTTTAATCTTATGGATGGAAGCACCCTGGCATTAAAAAGTCAATTAACTAATCGCCTGCAGTTAATTTACTGGTGAGACTGAGAACAAGAGCAAGAAAGAGAGGGAGAGAAATTAAATAGATGTTACATAGATATCTAGTTTATATATTTATACATCTATATAACATATCATATACAATATAGAATTTACAGACCAAGGGAAGATTTAAGCCACTGCCCCAGGGATGGCACCTGGACTAGGTTGGGCAGAGGCTGTGCCTTAGCCAGTAGGATGTATGGGTCAGGGGAGGACAGAGAACTGGCAACAGCAAGATAATTTCATGTCAGAGCATTTGGCACTAATGGTGTCATCGAACAGTCACTTTTTCATTCAATACATAATTACTGAGCTCCATGACTTTTCTATGTGTTGGGGGAACAGCAGCAAGCAAAACAGACAAGAGGGATGATTTCAAAGTTGACACTGAAAGGGGAAGCACACACAAAGAGTAAATTTAATATGAGGGCCTCAAATAAAAGGAGTTTCTAATGGAACCCAGTTCACCTAATCCTCTTCCTCCCACCCCCTTCTAGACAAAGTATTTCTCAGAAAGGAACTAAAGAGCTATTTTTCTCCTCACTCCTGCTTGCTCTTTTTCTCTCCGTATTCTACTCCCCCTTTCTCTCCCTTTCACATACTACACATATGAACTTTCATAACTGGTATAACTTCAGTATAATAATAATAGTTAAATTCAACATAATAATAATTATTTGGAATATTGATATAGGGTTGGAAAATATTTTGCAATGTTGGGATATAAATTTCCTGAGCGCTTATTCTTTTAAGTGTGTTTTTGTCTACTAACCCATTTCAACACAACACCTTATGAACTAGGTACTATTATTATTCCCATTTTAATTATATGGAAACCGGAACTCAAAGAGGTTAGGTGTACTTCCCCATCTAACCCCATGGCAGAGCCAGGCTGTGGGCTCAGGGAAGTTTGGCCCCAGAGCTTGTTCTCCTGACCACCCCATGTAATGTGGACCCTAATACTACCTGAGTGAAAAACTCGCTTGTCTTTTTAATGTTTTTTTAAAAATTTCCCTGTAGATAGATGAAAATTTCGTCAAAGCCTTGCTTTGACCCACTAACCTGGGTCCAGGAACCCCAGCCCCACGCTATCAGTCTTATGAAGGCTTTTAATTCTCATCCCAGATTTATGTTGTAGATGTTGTAGGACAAGAGCTTAACTGTGTTCATAGGGTGCTGTTTACAATTTATTTTGCCAATGGCTTTCAAAAACTGCACACTCTGCCTGATTTTGAACACTCTCACTCAATAGCCCTTTTAACAACGTGTTATTAACCTGGTAGTCAGGAGACTGGGAAATGACCCTCAGGTGATGAAGGGATTTTATCTCAGAGCCCACAGATGGACTTGAGGGGCCTAGGAATCCCCTGAAGTCAAATGAAAAAATGTATTCACATGCCAGTAACCCTACACACACACGCACACATGCACTCCACACACATATGGTCTGGGGAAAAGATCCACAGGTTTCACAGGAAGCCTGAAAATATCCATAAGCCAAAAGAGCATAAGAACTACTGCTCTAGGCCTGAGGACTAATTTACCATGTGACCTTGTGAAAGTCACTGGGCCACACCGTACCTCAGTTCTCCTCTTGTCAAATCATAACTTAATTCTACTCTGACAAGTCTTCTAAAGGGTGAAGACTGAATGATATAAAGTCCTGCATACATATTAGCTATTATTATTTCTTTACCCTTTCTCTTTTACCTTCTGAGAGATTTTGTGAAATTTAGTCATCAAGGTTCTTTTGGGCAAGTCACAAAATTTCACCTGTGCGATGCTTTCTGTATCTTTATTTTTGAAGATATTTTAGTATTCTGTGCTCAATGTAGATGGAAAACTGTTATTCCAATTTGTCCCAATAGCCAAGAAAAATGTTAAATTAAGGATAAATGAAAACAGTAAATCTGCATTTCTGCCCATCAACTCTAGAAATAGAAGATGAAGTGAACAGGTAAACATCAAAACGACACAACATCATTCCAGGCTGATTTTAAAACCTCGGTAAGGGGCTATTTTAAGAGCAGAGCAGCTTTTCTAAGGAAATAAGCAATGTTTATGTAGCTGCGCTCTAGCACTGTAGTCCAATATCAGAATATTTTCAGAAGAAAAAGAAATTCCAGTTAATGTGATTTTGCTCAGAAAGAAGGCTCCAGCAGGTACCAAAGACACTGTCATGATTTCTCTCATGGCTCTGCTGCTCTGTCTATGAGAAGCATCATATGCCCACACACACATACACATACATACACACACACAAACACACACACATCAAAGCAACAGCTGGCTCCTAGAGACATTGAAGGTACATCTGATAGCTTGAGTTCTTGGGATTATCATCTGGCCTGAATTCCCTACAGAAAATCTATTATTAGGCAACATTTAGGAACACAGTTTTATTGTGTTGCCCTCCTATGGGTGAATGAGATGCTTCTAACAGTGGCCTGGGAAACATGCAGCTTCTAAAATCCAGGTAACAGGAAACAGAAGGAGCTATCCTGAGCCAATATACATATATCTAGATAGATAGATAGATAGATAGATAGATAGATAGATAGATAGATAGATAGATAAATAGATATACCATACTGGTTCTGTTTTCCTGGAGAACCCTAACACAGTTTCCATGATTAGAACAATCATTTTGTGTCACCTAGTTCAGCCTTTTTTCTTGAATCTTTGGTAGAAGGCTTATGATATATAGTGATGTAGGCAATACTACAACACCTCTAACAGGCAGCTCACTACTTCCACGTGAAAAGCTCTAATCATCATTCATTTATGCATTAACTCAAACATCTATTAAATTTCTACTATCTGCTGGCACTGTGCTATGAATAAGGAGCACAGCAGTGGCCAAGAATCTCTACCACAGCAAACTACTGATTTCATGGAGAGAGAACTAAATCAGAAATTACATTTTAGCACATCCTTTTACTTTTAACTGAACACTCACATGTAAATCTCACTAACTGCTCTGGATTAAGCCCCTAGCAATACATATAACAAGTCTAATTTATATCCCAGAGACGAATCCATTAGGCATTTGAAGACTATCTCAGCTTTGTAAGTTAAAAATCCCTAATCCATTCATTCTTTTTTTTGGAGCATCTGCTCTGTGCCGTGTTGCGGAGATATAGCAAATTAAATACTAACACAAGCCCTGCCTTCAAGTAGTCATCCCTTCTTGCAGCTACCCTTTTTTTATAGTTGTAAGTCCTCCCATCCAAATAATTCTCTATTCGCTACCTTAAATACTAACAATCAACATTGTGCTAGAGATTGACTTATGCACAGAACTAAATGACACAAGTCTCTGGCATCAAGAAACACACAGACTGGTGGTAGAGGCCAGTGTAGCTACTCCATTCATCTAATCATCATGAATTCACTAAATTAGATATACAGAATATACCTGGTTGGTCTATTTCCCTTTTCCATCACTATCCAGGTAAATAAATATATGTGAAAGAAATAATATGATGATGTTTACATTTACTAAAAATAATGTAAAATGAATGTTGAATATTGAGATTTGATTGCAGAGGTTATGTGAAGTATTTGAAGATTGCTAAATCCACAAAGTCCACTGACCCAACTAATGGCAATTTACGCTTTATTCTTTTTCCTGGATTATTTTCTAAGACCTAGGGCTGCAGTTTATTCTGTACCACCCAACATTTTGAGACCCCACTGAAACACTAAAGCTTGGAACTTGCCAGGAAAACCCTCTCAGCAAACACTCCGGGTCAGTCTGCTCCCCTTCCTCTCCACATTGGCTGCATCTCAGGTCCCTCTGGCTCCTTTAACTCCTGCCTTCAGGAGAGTCAAAGAACACAACTAACTGTTGTTTGTCTTCTTTCCACCAAAGCACTACACACTATATAATCCACCTCCAGTATGTCCAGAGGGATGGGAAACATTTTGATAGTGGTTGTGAGCTTTTTAATCTCCTTTACCTTCTTGGCCTGAGTCTCTGACTTTCACTGTTCAGTCTCCCAAGGGCCTCTCTGTCCATTAATTCATTGGGTCCTCCAAACATTGCCTTGTTTCTTTAATGGATTACTTTGATATACTCATTTTTAAATGAGGATATAGTAATACATTCTAAGAGAGAGACACTTAAATTTCAGCTTTTTAAATTAACACTTCATGAATAAGCTCATGTTACTCCATTCTTTTTTTTTTTTTTTTTTTTTTTTTGCGGTACGCGGGCCTCTCACTGTTGTGGCCTCTCCCGTTGCGGAGCACAGGCTCCAGAAGTGCAGGCCTAGTGGCCATGGCTGGGCCATGGCCCAGCTGCTCCGTGGCATGTGGGATCCTCCCGGACCGGGGCACGAACCCGCGCCCCCTGCATCGGCAGGCGGACTCTCAACCACTGCGCCACCAGGGAAGCCCCATGTTACTCCATTCTTGAGGCTCTCCCCTGCCACCCATTGCTAACCCTCAGCCCTGAGGTAGGGTTTGGAGATGAAGGACAGATCAGGATCATCTAGCAGACAAGCACAGATGTCCTGTCAGCTCCTCAGCCAGGTCCTCCTGTCTACCCAAAGTAGAGTAGCGGCCACAGCACTCTTTCATATCACCTTATTTCGTTTACTTCATAGCATTTTTCATAATCTGAAATTAATATATTCATCTATTTTAGCTTGGTTATAGTCTGTGCATCATCCACTTTACCCCTACTCCTACTTGATATAAACGATAGGAGAAGAGGACCTGCTCCGCTTCTTTATTGCTTTATCCCCAGCCAGTACATAATGAACAGATAGAAACACTGAATAATAAATGATTGAACGAGAAGATCAGAAGATGTATCTTTCATAGTGGCTCATCTCAGAAAGAGAAAACTATCCATCAATCTAGGCCAAGTGGCTGTACTCAGAATTTACTTATATTTTACATAGACTTATCACATCCTATCTGATTTTTCTCTGACAATAACTATTGAGATATAGGTTTATCAATTAAATGAAATTAATAAAATGGCTGCTAAATCACTAAACTTATTCTAATTTCTCTTTGGAAGTCTAGAATTTGGACATACGAGCTTCTGCAGGATTCCTAAGATGCGTTGAGGTTAGCTATTTGTTGGTGGTAGGGCAGGCCAAAGATACTTGATTACAGCATGACCCCTTATTCATGATTCTAGACTTCAGGAAAAAATCCTCAGTTAACTTTTAAGAGTTAACACAAAATATTCAATACTCTACAATAATATCATCTTTAGTATGATAGGATTTCCTTGTAATGTCTTGAGGATCAATACAGAGACTAACTTATTTCTAGTAGGTTCCTCCCACCTCGCTCCTTGCTGGTTCTGCTTCTTCTCTCTGACTGGGATCCTCTATCTCACTCCCCATAGGTAATATCATCTAATCTCATGATAACTGTATACCCTGCCTCAGGCTTTTACCTTTAGTTCCAAATCCATATATTTAGCTACCTAATTCACACTTCCGCTTGGATATTGCTCAGGCAGTTCTAACGTAATATATCCAAAACAGAACTCTTGATTTCTTCCTCTAAATATATTCCTCCATCACACCACCCATCTGCTTAAACCATCAACATTCAACTTACCCTCATATTCTCACCTTCCCTCAGCATTAGGCCATGTCTCATCAACTCAGAAACTATTCTTGGAAACTGTCATGTTCTCCTGCAGCAATATATGCATTGATCTCTTCTAATTGAAAACTAGTTTTCTCTGCATCACTGAATTTCAGATTTTCCAATAAAATATAATGAGACTGTGGTGACATTTTTCATAGCTCCATGGGTCAATCTTTGATAATCCTGGGCTCCCCCATAGACCATTCTCCATGGACAAGCCAAACAGTGACCAGCATAGGTACCTCCTCCAGAATGACCTGTACAATTGTTCATAAAGTCTCTCTAGAGTAAACAGTGGCCACTACTAGCCACAGGCAAAAGTGTCAGAAGAAGGAATGTGCTCTGAAATCTGATGCATTTCTATGGCCAGCATTACAGCTCAATGAGAAAATTCAGTTGCTTTAGCACCTGGCAGCATTTAGGATTCCCTCCCACTATAAATCTTTTCCTGGCCGAGTTACTGAGGGCAAACTGAGAAGGAATGCTAGAACAGAGTTTTAACAGGCAAATAAATATGAGCTGCTCCTAAGGTCAAGGATGATGATAAGAGAAAGCTGTCAGGATTTAAAGCAGTGGAGAGCAGGGGAAATAGGAAATAGATCTCTGTACTCCCAATTACAAATAATTGCTATCAGCCATCTTATGATTTTCCCTAAAGCACAGCAGAGTGAAATAGTACTAAGTAGGTAAGCAACCACCAAAATGGATTATGATCAAATTGCAAACTTAAAATAGAGTAGATTTCCAAACTAGACAAATCACAGCAGCTATGTCTACCCATATCTGCCTCAATTGGTTTATTGGGATAGGAGAGGAAATATTATTAAAGAGATCTGTAATGACCACAAAGAATGAAGGACAAAAAGACAGCTCATGACACCACAAATCTTACCTAATTGGCTGGTTACTACTCCACCTTATTCTAGAAGGAACTACCATGAAGTGCTAAATACTTGCGGGAAACGGACTTTGTTTCTCAGTTTCCCTCCAGTCAGTGCAAGAGGAGGACTTGTGAGTTTTATAATGTACAGTAATATGTGCTCTGTAATTGCAATTCTTATTGCCTCTAGACCAAACCACTGTGGTGTAGACAGCAGAGCAGAAATAAAGAACACCTTAAATATGTTCTGATGCATATATATCAAGGCATAGGTGAAGAATGGTATAAAGTATAATATAACCAAACTTCTGTAATGTGAAGAATTTTAGGACAGTGAATTGGGCCAGCTAGGAAGGCAAGTGTCACAGTTGGTTACAGCAACAAACTCCAAAGCAGAAATTTTTACCCAAGATTGAAAGTTGCTCAATAATATAGCAAGAACAGTTGAAGACCTACCAGAATTTGTAGCTGCAACGGCACACGTAGGTGGTAACCATTCTCAGCAGCAGCATCCTCAAATGCCAGAGACCAGTGACAAATGCATGAAGTATGTGTGTCGCAGTCAGAGACCAATGATTACCTAATGTCTAGAGCAGAGAAGAATAATCAAATATATCAGTCACAATTCTGTAGGCTGAGGTCAACCATTTATTATCAGTGGAAAGGCTAGTCTTTGTCAAAGCCATTAGTGTCCATGAGTAAATTAAAATGTGTGTTTTGATGCTTCTGTTTTTCTTTTACATATTTTGTTCCACTTGACATCAGGAATCCATTTAGACTATACTTCTATGTTTAACTCTAATAATAAAAAAGTGAATTTTCTTTCACAACAGAATCTAAACAGACTTGTAATTCATTAATTTGCAGAATATTCCTCTCTCCCTTCAATCATAAAGTTTCTGGGTGTTCTTCCTATGTATACATCTTAACCACATCTCTATCAATGGTGTCTTGGAGCCCCAGCTTAATATTGAACGGAATAATCTGTTCTCGAGTCAAAAATTTTGCAAGTAAATGAAATTTCCCAATCCTAGAATGCAAAACAATGTATATCTTGTAGAGAAGATCTTGCATTTCTTCTATAACATTAAATGTTCAAGTAACGTTTTTAACATTCCAGGTAACTTATACAACCAAATACATGAAGAAGTAATGCCTTTTTTCATATATCTTCAGAAGCAAAACATCCAAAAATACTGTTGGTTAGTTGATCTTATATGCATAAATTATCTTATATATAGTCTCTGCAACCTTTGGGCTCCCTCTCCCTTTTCTGAAGAAAAGTAAATATCTTTAGTTTAATCATAGCAGTAGGCAAAATTCAGCAGGTCAGGGGGTCACTGAGATCTTGGTAAACAAAGATTCTCAATCCCCAATACCACTCACACTTGAACTTCACCAGGTTTAACTCAATATCATTGTGTGCACATCTTCTGACAGTAAAATTTCTTATCTCCTTTCTTTATGGTTGAGCTAATTCTGTCTAAGTATATTGCAGACTAATTGGATTCAGGCTTACTTGCAAGCACAAAGAAACATCAGGCAGTGAGGCTGTGTTGTGAGTTAAACCAGCCATCACCCTGGAGACCACTCTACTTCGTCCTACATCAAGTTCACCACCAACAAGACCCACATTGCTTTGCACACAGACATTGTATCTAAATATTCCTAGAAGAAAGAAATTCTAGAAAGATATATTAAAATTTTCCTTCTGGAAATGTATATATTTATTTTATGGCATTCCCAGTGCAAAAGTATATAAATACGGTCAGAAAAGAAAGAAAGAAAAATAAATGAACATGGAGATTTTCCCTTGGTCCTACTCTCTTCCTCTTCTCCCTTTACCCTGTCAGAATAGTATACATCAAACCAGAGCCTGATGCTGTAACTGGGCTTCCGGCTTTCATTTTCCTTCATGAATCTTTCAGTATTCAAAGTTCTGTTCAATATACTAAGATGGATGGCACTATCCCTTAATAGATACAACCTGTTTCCCAGCCACTGACGTGTGTGATCCTCTCTAATTTTCTGTTATATCTGAATTTCATTTGGCTGCTCATATTTTTAACACACTCATTTTTTCAAATATCTGTCTTCCAACATCTTATTTTCAAAATAACAATATTTACCTGATTTTTATTTATTTAATTTTATTTCTTAGCACATAGCATGGTGTCATAAATGCTGCAACCCACTCAACTAAGTTTTCTCAGGTTTTGTGTCCTGTCATAAGGACCCCTCTCTCTGTTTAACATGATCTGAGAAAGGCAACAGACAAGAGGGACAAAGACTAGATGTATTTGTGTAAAAGAGAAAAATGAAAAGAGTGATAGAGGATCCCCTAGAAAGAGAAAATCCTCTTGGCCACCCTAACTTCATTCATTTTTCCAAGTTATTGGTTCGTTTTTACCACATCTTGCCAGTTCAGGGAGGAAAATGCCCACCTAGAATATAAAATCCAGCACAGATCAGTGAATATTTACGTAAAATTTGATTCTCTAAACAGCAAAGCAGACATCAGTAAAGTGCTACAGCAGCAGCAGGGCTCAAACTAAATGAAAGAGAATTATTCTTTAGAAAACCTATGTTAGATTCTGGGCCTTGGCAGAAATGGGAAATCACTGAAACACAGTTTAAGGAGACCTAAGAGAGGAAGAGGTGGCCACAGTGGGCATCACAGCCCTCATCAATGGATACACATAGGAAGACAGCACTAGTGGGGAATTCCTGTTGAGAACCTACCAAGTGGTGGGCACTGTGCTGAGCGATTCACATTTGTTCTCTCTCCTAAACAACGCAACGGTATTAGAACTATTATTAAGCCTATTTTATGGGTGAGGAAATGAGGCTTATAGCACTTAAGTTGTGTAAAGTGAAAACTAAGTTGTGGAGCCTGAATTCAAGTACAGGCAGTAAGACTCTCAACCATTATGAATGCGGCAGTAGCTCTGCATTCTATGGAAATTTGCAACGATACCTGCTTAAGGAAGGAGGAAAGTTTATGAGAGAGAGACAGAGAGAGAATAGCATAACTAGACAATCAGTAAGAGACACAGCCTTCTGCCATTCTGGGCATGAAGTATGCTCCCTAGAGGAGCTAAATATGGGAAACCTAACTCACCTTCCTTTCATCAGGCTCAGTATCTCTCACAGTGGGGTCTTGTAAGCTGCTTGGGCATCCTTCAGTGTCTAAAATACAAAACTTTTTCATATGGCATGGCTTATAGATGAGCCAGCTACTTCATCTGATGCCCAATCACAGAAGGATCCACAGGACACACATCCAGAAGAGAACTTAAACTCATTGAAAGATGGCATTGTGTCTCCAATGTGGCACCTTCTTAAGGGATTCTGGAAGCAATGTAACTTTACCTCACGTACCCCTTTAAAACTTAATTCCAAAGTCAAAGGCACCTCCTTTCTGCTTCCAAATGGTACAACTCCTGCTCTCAGAAGGCACAGGCTCTTCTTGGATGCCCTTATTTTGCTCCAATCATTCTTAATACAGCCGCTATATTTCTGGGTAGCATAAAATAATTTAAAACTATTTTTCAATTGAAAAGTGCTTCTCCAAGAACAGATTGTTTTAAAGACAAAGTTGATTGTAGTAATCATTTTAAATGGTCCAATATGGTCTCTTCATTTGACCTAGGACAATCTCCCCATTGGGAGGAGAGTGGGTAAGTGAACAGGTTTCCAAACTGGGATAAGATGGTAAAGATAAAGACAGAGACAGAGTGAGGTCTTTGGTGAGACATGAAGGGCTGAATGTAAACACAGATTTAAGCAAATATAGATTGATGCCCACCTTTTCTCCCTCTATTCCTAGCTTTGTGCAAGGAATAATATAAAAGCTATAGTAAAAGAAAAAAAAAGTATGTCTGAATTCTTGCTCTGTCATATATTAGCTGTGTATCCATTATTTAATTTGGTTGAGCCCCCTAACTCCACATTTATAGGAAGGTTATCAGAATATCCAGTTAAGAGGTTCATTGAGAAAATAAAGTTCCTGGAGCAGATACATTCAATTAAAAGTTGTGGACTCTGCAATTCCGTCCCCCACCTTATTTCAAGAAATAAATGGTGGCCATCCTAAGGCACATGATCAAAGTGTGACTCTCCAGAAACCCATTCAGGTGATGGTGCTCTTCACTTCCTAGTCATGGGTGCATACAGTTATTTTCTCACTAAGTTTGTCTCCATTTCCAGGATGCAGACTTCGTTGTTTCTCTCTCTGGCTTCTCAGCAATATCTTTGGCACTTGTTGTCTGAATAGCAATATCATGCTCTGAATCAGAGGATTTACTGAAGGAATGTGTGTACCTGTATCATGGCAGTTACTTGTCAGAATAACACACAGATGTTCTCAGGTAGTGTTTCTTTCACCGTATGAACATCACAAAAGAATCATCCACTTCTTGCAAATACCACACCTGCTCCCCACTTCCCTGAAATAGAATTCCACAGCTTCCTAACAACTTTTACTTTATTTATCCCCAAAGTAGCCATCTGCTTGGTACTGTTTTTTTGTTCGCTGGTTTGATTTGGTTTTGCTTTCTTTCCCGGCATTTTACTTTGTTTTAGACAGAAAAATGTATTCTGAATGAGAAAAACAAAGCAAGCTCAGTTTAAACTACTTTAACTTGGTGTCTATACATCAGCATCTGAAACACCCGTCACTATTTTCTTCTCGAAAAATTAATGGGACTCCGACTGGCTCCAAATATTACAGGACAAATGCCTCAGCCCCATGTTTACATGATAAAAATAGGCAAAAAAACCACAAGCATATAGATGAACCATCTCTATTTGTTTTGAGACATTTTACTTATAGCATATTTCCTCTCTTATCTAAGTTTTAGTCCCGACCATGTGAAACAACTTCTGATTCTAAGAGTACTCCATCTTCCTCAAGTGGGGCAAGTGTGCCTGAAAGACGTTTGGTGGCTGAGGGAACTCACCAGATCAACAGAGAGTTAATTAATATCATTTCAATAGTCATGTATAAAGTATCTCCTATGTGCCAAGAACTAACCCCTTCCTGATGGTGAACCTCAGTGTGGCCAGCACTTGTTGGGACATTACTCATGAAATGTCATAATACATCATCTTTAGGTCATTCTTCTAGTTTCTTCTCAAAAAGGCAGGAATAAATATCAATTCTTTTCCTTTGACTATGCTCCTTATCTATGTTTAACTGCTTGTGAGACTATTATTATTTTACATTTCATAATAGTATGTAATATATATATAGTAAAAACCACAGTTAAAAGCAACAACATTTACTAATAATTTTATCAATAAAACAAAGATACTTCACTGTGTCTTGCACCAACCCCTCCACTTCCCCAAATTCAGCTCCCAGAAACAACCATTTTTATCTTTTCTACTTGTTTATTCACATCCTTATTTAAAATAGAATTTCTCTTTGATATTCCTCACTCAGTTATTCAGCTCATGAATTTGGCTGTGCTGGGTGACACCAACTTCAACATATATTAATTCTAACTTAAGCCACTTAATGGGTAGAGCAAGAATCAACAGAGAAGTGTCTAAATCAAGCAGCACTGCATCATGTAGTTATTTTCCTGTTCTGGAGTCATGCCCAAATCCAGAATTAGAAAAAAAACAGGAAAACTTATAGAATTTACAAGTCTTGTCCCCCACCTCCATCCTCCTCCTCCATTTGTTTTCCCCCACATCTGACTCCAAACTTCCTATGGATACTTTTTCCATTACTTTTCTTTTTCAGTGTCACTTCCTCTCTCCTTCTTGATCTTTACATCAAGGTTTTGATGAACAATATCAACTGCATCAGAAAGGCCATGTGGTTTATAGATTAAGCACATGCTCTTTGGTATCAAATGATGTGGTAGGAAACCTAACTCTACCATAAGGGTGACCTTGGGAAAGTTGTGAGTTTGTTATACATCTAAAACGATGATAATATTAGCTACCTTTCAGGATTGCTGTAAGAAAAAATTATAAGATATAAAAAGTACCCAGAACATGACAGGTATGAAATAAATATTTTTACATGTTGTAAAACCCTGTTGCTAAAGAAAAATCTATTATAAAGTATTTAGCCATTGAAAGGTAGTAATAAATTCTGATTATCATGGCAGAGGTACTGGCCATGAGTATACTAGATTTCCTTCCCAACTTTGATATCGATTTGTTACTCTTGATCAGTAAAATCTCTTCTGTCCATTGATTGGTTAGTTCTATTTTGGGTGATGTTACTGTCTCTCAAGGACTGAGTAAGAAATTAATTTATGACTGTGGTAGGCACTGAGAAACTTGCATGAAAGATGCTTTTGGATGAGAGGTAAGAGTACAGAATGGTTATAGCATCAGATTTTCCCTCCAGAATATAGGCATTATTACTCTGGCATTACTAGCTAATTGGGAAAGTTACTCAAATTCTTTAAGTCTCATCTGTAAAATGGGAATAATAGGAGTGCCTCTCACTTTATACAATCTTTGCATAAATTTCAAAAACAATGAAAAATGTATATAAAGTGCTTTATCATATATGGTAAACCCTAATTTTTTCCCATGAATATTATAATGATGGTGAAGATGTTGATGATGATAATGACATCATGAGATGTCAAGAAATATCAAGATATCAAGAAGGAGATAGCCTTCTCAGTGGTAAAAGCCGTTTATTAGACAAAACCTTCTTTGGTGAGAGCTTGAAAATTTGATTTTTAATCATGGAACTTACTTTTCCAATTGGTATGGATAAGTAATCGTGCTACTCGAAGTGATATAAAATGACGTGATTTATCTACTAGAGCATAATTGGATTTGTCACCCATTATAATTAGTTAAATATTTTGGAAGGTCAGGAGAAGTAAATCACTGAAAGAAACATCTACTGCATTTCTTTGGTGTGTTTCTGTGGATTGCAGATGGTCATAGCCTCAGCATAAAATTCATCATTTGTAACTCAAATTGTGCCTTGTATCCTGAGACTACACCTAAAATGAAATCCAAGGAAAATGACAATACAAAGGACAAAGGAGATGAATGTTTGCAGTAAGCTCCTTATAAAAATAGTTCATCTTCATGTAGTGCACAGGGGAGATTATCAAGCCAGGCTTGTTATTATAATAGATGAATATAAACTTCAAATACATACTGGAGCTCTCTTCTGTTCATCTTCAAGCTCCCAACCCTTCCCTTCATGATGTTGTACAGCCCATAAGGCATGAGCAGAGTCACTGCTCTCACGGCCTGCAGCCCCTGAGTATGTGGTGGATGCAAACAGTGCCCCAGCTTACAGGTGTATCACAGCCCAGGGACAGTCACACAGCAGCACTATTTTCAGAGTGTCCAAATAACACACAGCTAATTCATTAAACTACTTCTGACAGCCACTCACAAAACTTCCCAAAGCCCCAGTGTGTGAACTAGACCCTAGGTATCAGGTAATAGAACAGAGCTTCAGAGACTAAAGTACATTTATGAAAAAAAAACTATAGGTAATATATTCAACGATGAAAGTCTCAAAGTGTTTCCCTTGAAAAAAGGAACAAGATCAGAATACCTGCTCTACCAGTGCTATTCAGTATTGTACTGGACGTTTTAAACAGAGTAAATAGGCAAGAAAAAGTAATAAAGGTCATTCGAATTGGAAAGGAATAAATAAAACTGTCTCTATTTTTTGATGGCATGACCCTATATATAGAAAATCCTACAGAATCACAAAAGAAGCCCTACTAGAGTTAATAAATACATTCAGTAAAGTTCCTGAGTACAAGGATCAACAGATAGAAATCATCTGTGCTTCTGTATACCATCAATAACAATCCAAAAAGGAAATTAAGAAAATTCAATTTATAATAGCAGCCAAAAAATTAAATAACTGGGAATAAATGTAATCAAGTGAAAGACGTGTACATTCAAAACTACAAAATAATGCTGGAAGACATTTTAAAAGACCTCAATAAATGGAAAGACTTCTCACATTTGTGGACTGGAAAACTTAACATTGTTAACATGGTACTACTATCCAAAGCAATCTACAAATTCAATGCAATCCCTAACAATAACCCAAAAGCCTTTTCTGCAAAATTTAAAAGAACTGAAATCCTCAAATTTATATGGAATACCAATGGACTTTTTATCCAAAGTAGAAAAACTATGAAATCATCAAATTAATTTGGAATTGTGAGGAACTCTGAATAGCCAAAACAATATCAAAAAAAAAAGAATAAAGTTGGAGGACTCACTTCTTGATTTCAAAACTTACTACAAAGCTGGAGTAATCAAAAGCCTGTATAACTAGGATAAGGATTGGCATATAGAGCAATGGAATAGAATTAAGAGTCCAAAAATAAATGCATTTACTTATGGCTAGCTGGCTTTGACAAGGGTGTCAAAACCATTCAGTGGGAAGGGAATATTCTCTTCAGCAAATGTTGGAGGTATAACCAGATATCTACATGCAAAAGAATGATACAGCCTCACACTATATATAAAAAAAAATTAGCTCAAAGTGGATCAGTGTCCTAAATATGAGTTAAAACCATGACATTCTAAAAGAAAACATAGGGATAAATCTTCCTGACTTCATGTTTGCCAGTGGATTCTTAGATATAACACCAAAATACAAGCAACAGAAGAAAAGATAGATTAAATCAGACTTCATCAAATTTTTTTTAATTTTGCATCTGAGGACATTATCAAAAAATGAAAAGATACCCTACAGAATGGGAAGAAATATTTACAAATCATATATCTTATCAGAGATTAGCATCCAAAATATATAAAGAAAAATTATAGCTCAACAACAAAAAGACAAAAACTCAATTTAAGAAGAAAAGAACTTGAATAGACATTTTTCCAAAGAATAAACAAATGGCAAACAGGAACATAGATGCTCAACATTATTATTAGGGAAATGCAAATAAAAAGCACAATGAGGTACCACTCTCCACCCATGAGGGTGACTACAATTATTTTTTAAAGAAAAAAAAGAAAAAATATTGGCAAGGATGTGGAGAAATTGGAATACCTGTCCATTGCTGGTGGGAGTGTAAAATGGTTCAGCTGCTGTGGAAAACATTTTGGTGGATCCTCAAGAACTTAAACATAGAATTATTATATAACCACTCCTAAGTATATACCCCAAATAACTGGAAATGGGTACCAAACTATATACATGTCCATCTACATTATGGCAGTACCATTAACAAAAGCCAAAAGTTGAAAACAACCCAAATGTTCTTTAACAGATGAATGCATTAAAAAATTTTTAGTGTATATATTGAATAGAGTACTACTCATCCATAAAAAGGAATGAAGCACTGATACATGCTACAGTATGTATGATATATGACGTAATGATATATGAAAGAAGCTGACCCAACTGTCAGATAGTCTATATTTCCATTTATATTAAATATCCAAAATAAACAAATGCATAGAAACAGAAAGCAGGTTTGTGATTGCCATGAGCTAAGAATAAGAAGATCGTGGAATAGAGGGTAACTGTTTAATGAGTATTGGGCTGTCCTTTGGGGTGATAAAAATATTTTGGAACTTAATATAAATGGTGTTGTACAACATTGTGAATGTACTGAATGCCCCTGAATTGTACACTTTATTTTTTTTTCTTTATTTTTTTTTTAAACATCTTTATTGGGGTATAATTGCTTTACAATGGTGTGTTAGTTTCTGCTTTATAACAAAGTGAATCAGTTATACATATACATATGTTCCCATATGTCTTCCCTCTTGCGTCTCCCTCTGAATTGTACACTTTAAATGGTTAATTTTATCTTATATGAATTTCACTTTAATTTTAAAAAAGGTTGAATACCCAAGTCTCCAACTATTATTGCTATTTTCCATTCTGACAGTTTGGGATTTTTTTTCATGTACTTTGGGGCTCTATTGTTAGCTGCATAACTGATTATAATTGTTTCATGTTCCTGATGGATTAATCATTCTAAAATTTTATTTTTGTCATTCATAACAACATTTGTCTTGAAGTCTATTTTGACTATATTAGTATAGCCACTCCGTATCGCTTCCTTTTAATTGTTTGCACAACACAACTTTTTCCATCTATTTAATTGTAATCTATCTGTGTCTCTAAATCTCAGTGTGTGTGTTATATATATTTAGTTGGATCATACTTTTATATTTTTCTAATTTCTATCTTTTTATTTGTTTAATTCATTTATTTTAAGTGTAGAATTTCCATCTGTTATTTTGTTATTTGTTTTATTCATGTTTTATGCCTTTTTTGTCCTTCTAGTCCTTTATTACTGTCTTCTTTTTTATTAAATAGATATATTCTAGTCTACCATTTATATCCCTTGTCATTTATTTTACTATAATTGTTAGTTACTTTTAGAGTGGTTGCCCTGAGGTTAGGAGGATTTTATTCAGTTGATTTGTGTAAAATTTTGCTTCCAGACTTTCTGCAATAGTTCTTTATGGATTTTATTTTCCTTTTATTCATTTCAGGGTACTGAAGTGTTTTTATAAGATTCCAAGTCTAACAATGTGCTTCCTTCAGTTTAGCAAATGTCCATATACTTTAGTGGGGTTTTGTTTGTTTCTTTTATTGGTAAAGAAAGAGTTTTAATCTATAAAAATATTGCATCACTATGTTGTATACCTGAAACTATCATAATATTGTAAGTCAACTATACTTCAATTAAAAAATAGTTGTAGACTATTTCATTTTATGGTCTAATGCTCTTCATGGTTCTAAGTCTCAAAAACATGGAGAAGAGACTCATTGGCACAGCTTGAGTCAGTTACCCCATCCTTAAAAGGAAACTTTGCCAAGAGGGTGTGTTGTATAATAAGCACTATCTATTTAGAAGTTATATCTTTGTAAACCAAATGGTATTGGAGGGTAACATTTTAGGAAGAATTTCACTGCTTTTTGCAGAAAATGGAGGACTACTGGTCAGATAAAATAACTAAGTACCTATTAAAGTTACATGTATGAGGGAAGGCCCTGCATCAGCCATGTAATTGAGTACAACTTCCTATAAAAATAGAATAAGAAAAAAGAATAACATGGTATATATAATCAGGTTAAATTGTTAATAACTTAGTCCTGTGGTCCCATTCTCAACTCCATTTGAGTACCCCTTCTCCAACATTTTGTTCTGTTTAAATTCCACATACCCCACAACACTCAATGCATTTCTTTCTCCCTCCTTGAAGCTTTTACCAAGTACCATCCATAGCTGTCAATCCTTTCCCCCAACTTCCAGAAGAAGAAGAAGAAGCAGAAGCAGAAGCAGAAGAATGTATACATTGCATTTGTTGATGATACAATGTGTTTACTGTACATTGTTTTTGATATAAAATTATTTATAAGAATTATTATTGTATATTTATAAGAAATATTCATAAGAATTGTTAAAGCATAGTTAAAACTATCTTTGTTGTTTCATCATCAGTTTGTACCACAAACCTTGTTAAACCCCTAGTACGATTATGTTTGGGAACAGATCTGGGGTAGAAGAGGTTTAGTACTGCTTATATGAAGCACACTGAATAATCCAACAAGCAGAATAGTTGACTTTCAGGGTAACTGACTCTTTGCTGAGACATAAATTGGTTCCTAGTCTGAGTAATACCTTAAGAAACACCCCATGCTGAGAGATAAAACTCACGTCATTTATCATATATTAGACAGTGTTTTGTCCACCCTGAAGCATTATAGTAATAATGATCATGGAGTAAGGAGACCATTACCCTATTTCTTCTATTATCTATTTAGGGCTCATCTCAGAAGAGGAAGTTCAAAGGGGTATTCTTTGTTTTCCAAAAGTTAAGTTTGTTTTTCAACATAGATTTTTAATGCTAAAGCTTGTCAAATCAGGCATTGAAAATAACTAACACACCAGCTCACTAATTTTGACTACAGTAACAATCAATTTGAATTTTTAAAAACTCAGAATTATGAGGAATACTTAAAAGGTGAAATAACTTGAATCTGGTTAACAAAGTGTAAATGCTCCACACAACAAACATTCCTTAAAAAACTAATCATGAAATTTGGCATTATTCTATTTATTATTAGGATGTAAACAACGATCCCTGCATAAATGAAAATAGCTTGTTCTTTGAAATGTTAAATTCTTCCTTTTATACCTACCTACATTATTGTTTGTTGAGTTTTATAATTTTTTCCTTAAATATACGCAATAGGTTAAAGTTTAAGTTGACATTCTCATTTAATACTTACTTGTCCTCAAGAGGTAACCAAAGCCACTTTCATAGGCAAAATAATGAGGCTGAAAGGTATCTTGTGACTTGCCTGAGGACAGGCAGGTGGGTGTAGGGGGTGAGGCTAGAATCAAGTTCCTCCTAATAACTCAGGTAAGCAGTGTAAATCACTAAAGTCTGAATAAATAAGAAGATTTTTTAAAAGAGATATATTGATTACCAAAAATAAAAATCAAAATCCCCTCTCTGTGTTAATTCTTAAAGTTCTTAGGGACTTGGTATATGAAGTGCTGGGAAGTGGGATGGAGGCATCCATCTCCTCTGCTTTTGGGGAAACTGGACGGCACTGTAAAATTTATCATTTCTTTGTTGGTCTCGCCCAATTTAAAAACAATAATATATGTTAAAATAAATTAATTACATTTCTTTCTATCTCTGTCATGAGTAAAACACTGGAGCCAAATTGACTTTTGAAATTACACAAGCACCCTTTCTCCTGGATCCTCTGCCTGCACTGTTCCTGTGCAGGAATATTTATGGAGGAAATTAGATTCACTATTTCCTGAAACCAATGTATTTCGCTGGTGGCTCTACCAATCCAATTAACTCCTCTGACAATACAGTAAAATTAGGATACTGGATTATGTTTGTAGCCAATCAGAAAAGTCATGGTCGAATGTCATTCTTGTAACATTACCTAGAGTTATGAAATCCTAGTACTGAAAAATACTTCATGGAGTAGGAGAGACAATTTAGGAGGAAAATGAAGAACAGTTCTTTTCTTAAGATCATGATATGAAAATCGTAACTCTTACATATGCTTAGGAGTAAAGGCAGGGGTTTTTTTCTGTAAGAATCAGAAATATGCGGGGCATAAACCAGCAGAAAGACATCTCCCTATTATAATTAACAATATTATTACTATCACATTAAAAAAATTAACACTGATGGGAGACTATATAAAATGGATGGAATATTGTGTAAAGAATCAATAGACCCAAGTCCCAATTTTATTTCTGCTGCTCCTTGAGCCATAACCTCTCTCATTTGAAAGGTGGAAGTAATAAGTCTGCTATCATGAGAATCAAATGAAATGACATACGTGACGTGCTCTGAAAAGTATTAATCGTAAGGTATAATTCATAAAATAAAATTAGAATAATACATAATTCTTCTGAAATTATTTTAAACTCTAGTACAAGCAAATCTTATTTTATACATTAGAAATGCACACAAGGAAATATTTATTAAAAAATTTTGAGAACCAAACTTCACTTTAATTGTGCTAAAGACAAATAAGTAGACCTCTCACTCCCTTGGTATAAATATTTTGTAAATGAGAATGGAGTTTGTAATATACCACAGAAAAATTGATGAGCTTATGTCAGAAAAGCAAAAAGTCACCATGACTGGGCAAATCAACATGAATAGAAAGTGCTCTTTTGAGAAACTCAAAGCCAAGTGCTAAAATCTAAGCAAGAGAGCAATTCTGAACAACAGGACCAAAATTTTAACCCTAGTCCTTGATCTCCCATCACCAGTTTTTACCTTCTATAGCCACAGTTTAGCCCTGATTCAACAATGGTAATAGATAATTCTCCCAGCAATGCTTCTGGGTTGGTATTATTGTCCACAGTTCAAAAATAAGAAAACTGAGTCTCCAGGAGATTATGTAATCTCCTCAAAGTCACACAGCAAATAAGTGAAGAGTTATTTGATTTAAGTTTTGCCTGAGATCTCCAAAGCTCATGTATTTTTTACTCCTTTACTCTAAGCAAAGAAGTCAGGTATTTCTTTTGAAGTGACAAGTCTGCTTTCATCTTTGTAACCCATGTACATCTAACTCAATTTCCTTCCCTGACTACTCATCACAGTCAAAACACCACATGTTCTTGATTACATGGTTAAGAGAGAAGTACAGACGGTTCCTGGTGGAACAAGATGATGGCAAGAACAAGTGACAGATGGGCCTCCTCCATTCCTCAACAGAGTGAGAAGGCAGAACTAGATAATGAGAGTATTAAGCTGCTCAGAACATCCACATGGCTGCCATGAGATGGGAGGGTTAGGGGCAGAGACACTGGGGGAGTAATATGGCTACCCTATAATTGTCTGTTATCCACTGATCAGCCCTCCATCAAAAAGGAGTCCCTTTTGCACGGCTGACACCAACAAGGAAAAAAAATCATCGTTAATCACAATGAATGGCTCTGCTCAGGCTGCTTGGAAATGACTTTTAACCAGGAAAAGCCTTGGTCATTAGCATGAACGGACTTAAAGTAAAACACTTGGTGAAGCTGCTGGAGGTCTCTAAAACCAACCTTGAAATAATTTGTCTGAAATTCTCTTACTTGTAGCAATTATTAATCCTTAAGTCTCATTAGTTCCTTTGCTGGTAAAATCAGTGTTATGAATGAAATTCCTTTGTGGAGCACTTAGTTTTGCTTTCTTCTTCAGACAGTACACAGTTACAGAGAGTTCTAGGCCAGAAAGTGTGGGTTACTCAGAGCACACACATCTCCGCTATTAAAAGGGAAGAAAAATATTCTGCTATCAGTAGGAAAACAGCATAAGAGCATTTTTTACATAGAAAGTATTGCTTCCCTAATATTTTATATTGGTATAAGTGTCTGACCTAAAAGTTTAGATAGTGTTAGAGCTAGAGTTTATGCCTCACAGAAAACTAAGGTTTGGGCAAAGAGTGAAGTAGAAGGAGTAAAGCAGATGGGTTAAAGCAAATAGAGCTTATCTGCAGAGAGAATAATGGGACACATGAACAGACAGAAGCAGAAATGAGAGAAAACGTGGTCTCAGAGAGAGAGAGAGATACACAGAGACAGAAATAGAAATCAGGACATCATCTGACAGAGTCAGATGCAGAGAAAAATCTTTAATGGTTTGCAGCTATCAAATCCAATTCCCATAAAATCTGTGAGATCTCCATGCTTTTGTTGTCATATATTTTACTTATATAAAAGTTAAAAACTATATAATACATTTTTATTATTATTTGTATTTAAACATTCAATGAGCATTTTAACAGCTTAATTGAGCTATAATTCACACACCATACAATTCACTCATTTAAAGTATAAAATTCATTGTATTTCTATGGTATCAGTTGTAACATCTTCTCTTTCATTTCTGACTTATTTGTGCCCTTTCTCTTTTTTTTTCTTGGTGAGTCTAGCTGAAGGTTTGTCAATTTTGTTTGTTTGTTTGTTTGTTTGTTTTCAAAGAACCAGCTCTTAGTTTCATCAGTCTTTTCTATTGTCTTTTTAGTCTCTATATCATTTATTTCTGCTCTGACCTTTATTATTTCCTTTCTTCTACTAAATTTGAGCTTTGTTCTTCTTTTACTAGATTCTTTAGGTGTAAAGTTAGATTGTTTAAGATTTTTCTTACTTCTTATGCTAGGCTTATATTGCTATGAACTTCTCTTTTATAACCACTTTTGCTTCATCCCACGTACTTTGGTATGTTGTATTTATGTTTTCATTTGGCTCTAGGTTTTTTTTAATCTCTCCTTTAATATCTTTAATGATCCATTGTTTGTTCGGTAGCATGCAGTTTAATCTCCATATTTTTGTGGTTTTTCCAGTTTATCTTGTAATTGATTTCTAGTTTCATGTCATCATGGTAAGAAAAGGTGCTTGATAAGATTTTAATTATCTTGAATTTACTGAGATTTGTTTTGTGGCCTAACATGTGATCTATCTGGAGGATGTTCCATGTGTACTTGAGAAGAATGTGTACTCTGCTGCTTTTGGATGGAATGTTCTCTATATATCTACTAAGTTTTTCTGGTATAATGAGTCAGTTAAGACTGATGTTTCTTTATTGATTTTCTGTCTGGATGACGTATCTATTGATGTTAATGGGGTGCTAAAATTTCCTATTATAATTGTATTGCATCAATTTCTCCATTTAGAGAGTCTGTTAATTTTTGCTTTCTATATTTTGTTTGCCCCTATGTTGGGTGTATATATAATTATAAGTGTTATATCTTCTTGCTGGATTGACCCCCTTATCATTATGTAATGCCCTTCTTTTTCTTTTCTTACAGTCTTTGTTTTAAGGTCCATTTTTTCTGATATATAGCTACACCAGCTTTCTTTTTGTTTCTAGTTGCATGGGCTATCTTTTTCCAACCTTTCACTTTCAGTCTGTGTGTCTTTTAGATCTGAAGTGAGTCTCTTCTAGGCAGTTATAGATGTGTCTTGTTTTTTTATCCATTCAGCCAATCATTTTTTTAACTGCAGGATTTAATATGTTTACATGCAAATTAATTATTAATAGGTATGTACTTATTGCCATTTTGTTCATTGTTTTCTGGCTGTTTTGTAGTTTCTCTGGGTTCCTTTCTTCTCTTTCTCTTTATCCTTGTGGTTTGATGGCTTTCTTTAGCGTTATATTTCACCAACAAATTGGACAGCCTAGAAGAAATGGATAAATTCCTAGAAACATACAATCTTCTAAGACTGAATCATGAAGAAATAGAAAATATGAAGAGACTAATTACTAGTAAGGAGATTAACTCAGTTAAAACAAACAACAAAAAACCTCCCAACAAACAAAAGTCCAGGACTAGAAAGTTTCACTGGTGAATTTTATCAAACATTCAAAGAAGATTTAATTCCTATTCTCCTCAAACTTTTCCAAAAAATCGAAGAGGAGGGAACACTTTTAAAGTTATTTTAGGAGACCAGCATTAACCTTATACCAAAAACAGAGAAGGACACAACAAAAAAATAAAATTTCAGGCCAATATCCTTGATGACCAGAGATGTAAAAATCATCAAAAAATATTAGCAAACCAAGTTCAACAATGTATAAAAGGATCATACATCATTAGCAACAGGGATTTATTCCAGGAATGCAAAAGTGGTTCAACGTCCACAAATCAATGTGATATACCATATCAACAAAATGAAAGATAAAAATCTTGCAGTCATCTCAATAGATGCAGAAAAAGCATTTGACAAAATTCAACATTCACTTGTGATAGAAACTTAACAAAGTGTGCATAGAGGGAACATAATTCAACATAATAAAGGCCATATATAACAAACCCACAGCTAACATCATACTCAATGATGAAAAGCTGAAATCTTTTCCTCTAAAGTGAGGAAAAAAGACAAGTGCCCATTATTACCACTTTTATTCAACATAGTATTGGAAGTCCTAGCCACAGTATCACAGTATTTAGTCAAGAAAAAGAGATAAAACACATCCAGATAGGAAAAAGTAAAACTGTCCCTATTTGCAGATGGCATGATACAATATAAATATATCTATATCTATCTACATATAGATAGATATAGATACAAAACCCCAAAGACTCCACCAAAAATCTGTTAGAATTAATAAAGTCAGTAAAGTTGCAGGATACAAAATCATTATACAGAAACCCATGGCATTTTTATACACCTATAACAAATTATCAGGGAGAGATTTAAAGAAAAACAGTATTATTTATATCACAAAGAATAAAATACCCCAAAATAAATTTAACCAATGAGGTGAAAGACCTGCACACTAAAACCTATTAGACCCTGATGAGATAAATTGAGCAAGACACAATAATGGAAATATATTCCATGCTCATGGTTTGGAAGAATTAAATTGTTAAAACGTCCATTTTACCCAAAGCAATCTACAGATTCAGTGCAATCCCTGTCAAAATTCCAATGGCATTTTTCACAGAACTAAAACAAATAACCCTAAAATGTGTATGGATCCACAAAAGATCCCAAATAGTCAAAGCAATCTTGAGAAAAAAAACAAAGCTGGAGGTATCACACTCCTTGATTTCAAACTGTAGTAACCAAAACAGTAAGGTACTGGCTTAAAAACAAACACACCAGTCCACGGAATAGAATTGAGAGTCCAGAAATAAACCCATACATATATGGACAATTAATTTATATAAAAGCATCAAGAACATACAATGGAGAAAAAAAAAAACGCAAAGAGATTCTCTTGCAATAAATACTGTAACACTTCATTCATCTATAACTAAGTGACTTACTTTAAATATCTCCAGGAAGTAGACCTTGAGACAAAGATCTAAATGCAGGTCATTGACCTGTTGGAAGGAAACCTCATGAAACACAGTAGGGGAATACGGTAGCCAGACAGCAAAAAGTAGGAAGCCAATATCAGCGAGTTATCGAGCATGTTAGCATTATGAATGACTAGGGTATAATCATAATACAAAAGTCTGGGAATTAGTGGGGAATGTACACCTCAGAGTTATCCCGCTTGGGGGTGGGAAGGGAACTGGGGTACTTATGCACCAATTCCATCAGTTAGGATCCTCTCCCTCCTTAAGAGTGATAATTCCCCAGCACATCTGGCCTGTAGACCTTATAGGCAGAGGAGGCTCTGATGGTCAGAGAAAGCCTCAAACAGACAGGAAGTATGTACTGCAGTTGCAAGTTGGGTCAACATGCAGTGAAAAGGCAAGGGCAGAGGGGATGCAGTCAGGGTACCAAATGTGTCTTCTATGATTACTTATTTGTCAACTTTCTAAAACAGATCTAGATGAAAAATCTAGCTAAGAAAGGTATCCTTGAGTACTCAAAGCTCCTTTCCTTTGGAAAGTGCCACAAATTCCCACTTAAACATATTTGCTCACTCCTAGAAGAGGCTTCGAACCTTTATGAAATTTGAGTAACAAAGGGCATATAGTTCCCTAATTCACTATAGCTTTCATGTTAGATGCAGCAGGTGCTTCCTAGTGGCAGACATGTGCTGAAAACACAATAAATGACAGTGGAGTTGTAAGAGCTGACAGTGAAGAAGAAGCCTGAAAACTGTAGAAAACAGATAAGAGAACAATGAACATAGATCTTTAAGGAACAAATAATCTTACACTTTCCAATATCCTTAAAGGCATATTATATTAAGCTCCAGGATAATAAATAATGACCATAATAGGCACGGATTAATTCAACAGTTACTGAGCATGTTAGTGTGTCATTTGCATTGTTGTAGATGGAGGGGAAACATAATTAATATTGCCATCAATGTCACAGCCATTATGGAGTTACCATCCTGGGGTGAAGGCAATTTACCAAAAACGAACAAACACATACGTAAAGTGGTTATGTTTAAAAATGTAGGAAATAAAATTCATCTTAGAAAACATAGTCAAATAGAACCTTATTTTTAATTTTGAAAGAATAAGTATGGGTGTGCTTTATAAATAAATAAAGAAAACTTGGTTATTCTGAAATATTCATTCCCCAGGAGTGATCAATAACTAGACTTTTATAGTAACTGCCTTGCACTTTCTCCCCCTCCTGCTTGCTGACTGTGTGAAAGGCTTTAGCAAACAATTCTGTGGCAAATACAGGGCTATGCAGAGGAAAGAAAATCTTATAGAATTAATCTTCAGAAAGAATAACGAACCCTTGGAGAATTGTAAATAGTGATGCTAAAAGGACAACTGGAGTGCAGTATACTGCAGAGAGCTTTGGAGTCCAGGAGTCTGAAGCTTACCCAGCTCTCTAGTGACTGTGTAATCTTGAGTAAGTAACTTTCCCTCTCTGAGCCTCAGTTTTGGGGGATATAAAATGAATTTTTAAATAATACTTAGCTCTGAGAATTGGGAAATTGGATTGAAATATCAAATGAAAAATGTCTAGCTCAGCAGTTCTTGGCACACTGATAGTACAAACTCAATAAATAGCGGTTCCCTCCTATTCGTACAAATATTCAGGTCAATCTGCTAGCAATGGAGACAGATTTGTGTTGATCCATCCTCGCATTTGAGCCCAAGAGTGGCTGGTGATGGCTGCTCTTGACTATGTTTGCATGTATATTTTGTTAAATTGGTTTTATCTGGGAGAAACTATCAACATGGGGATTTCAGCTCTACAATCCTAGACTTGTTACACATAGTAACCATACTCAGCTCACCAAACAACTGGCTTCAGAATCAGGAATAGCATTTTGCTTCTGGAGTTTATCTACAATTCACTTTGCTCTGTTCCAAGTGTTCTCTTTAAAAGTGCAAAGAACTCTAATGTTTCAGTACTTGGAAAAATGTACTGAGCTTCCAGAATCACTACCAACCAGGGCCAAATATGAGGAAGGAGAGTTGGGTGAAGAGCAGAACCCATCCCGGACCTACTCTGGATGTTTAAGGAAAGCCAACTGCTTACAGCACAGGTCACACTTGCTTAACTAGTTGTAGTCAGAGCCTTAAGAGATTCACAAAGAAATTAAGTAGTAAGAAATAACTAAAGAGAATTTAACAATTTCATACTAAACACAAAACAGAATATAATAAACAAGATGGCAAATGAAATTGCAGGTTAATGACATTGTACTTTACAATATAATGAGGCACATACAGTACTAGGCTGGAATAAAATGTATTACAGGATATAAATGTACATAATGGCAGTTTATAAATAAATTATTCTACACTGACTGCAATTAAATTGTCTTGTTTCAATACTATCTTGTAATTAAGGTGTGAGTGGCTTGCTGCCTTGTTACTCCCTGATCAACAACAAATACAAATATTTTTCTCAGCTACAGTAGTTGTAAATAAACACCCAAACTTTTTAGATAAACTTTTTTTTGTCAGATGAATATCCAGGTACAAAATCCGATTATCACAAATTGGGTAAACCTGCAAACACCATCAGTTCTGACTCAGTACTCTCCCCAAAGACTATTTCCAGTTGTTTCCAATTAAGGAAAATTGCTTCCAAGTTAAGGAAACTTTTAAGTCCTCCAATTTTACCTTTCATCTATTCCATACTACTAGATAGATGGCACTCTGGTCAGAAACGCCACGGCAACTATGAGCGTGGCTGTGCCAGTATGTAAGGCCCCATCTCCTCCCCACCTACTGTCTGAGTCAGAGGTACTTCCTTTGGGCTGCTGTGTGTAGTTCTGTCTTGGCACTGTGCACACCACATTCTAAGCATCCATTCACGGGCCTGTTTATGTTGGTCCTGAGGACAAAAGCATGAGGGCTTTCATGCTCCAGATCACATTCTCTTTCTAGAATTGGGTTAGAACCCAAGTGTACACAAAGGAAACGAAAACCCCACAATAACTGCCTTTAAGGGGCTTCAATTTGGCAAGAGGAATAATAACATACAAACCAGTTAGGTAAGGCACAGTAACACTAATTTTCAACAATGTTACAAGAAGCAATTTGGGGAAGTTGAATGGAAGGAGCGACTAATTAGCTGGCGAGTGATAGGAAAGTTCATGCAAGTGGCATTTCTTTGCCCTGGGACTTAAAGGAAGAGACTTCTGCCAAGGATTTCTTGTGTGTGTCTCTTTTTACATAAATTAAAGAACATCTATTCAAAGTACCATTCAATGAAGGAGGAAAATCCATCATGCTTGAAGAACAAACAACCTTATCTATACTAAGGAAAACCAAACAAATTTTTTAAATAAATCAATCAATCAATCCTGGATTGAGGAGAGAGGGAATATTTTTAGAGAAAGGTCAGAGGGAGGGGCAATCGCAAGAAAAAGATAATTTAGCACCAATGGGGGAGTGTGACTAGAAGAAAGTCACTATCAAATGTAAAATAGCTGATTCTCCAGGTGAATGGACTGGGGATAGACAGATAAAGGAAGTATGCAGATTTCAGTGCATTGCTCTGTACTAATAAGTCAACTGTAGGCAAATTTTAAGTAGGAAGAGGTTAGCTAAATGGATCAGGTTCTCAGGATACCCAATACATGACAGCCCTCTGTCCCATCCTGGGTTCTGAACTAAAGAATAAGGTCAATGGGGAGTTCAAAATATTACCTTTACTATGATAAAATCAAAGCGAGGGTTGGGGGGGGCATAGGTTGTTATAAAAATATAAGCAAAACAAAGCAAAACAAATAGGTCTGCCGGTTAACCCCAGAATCAGAAAGACTATCAGTGCACTCAGAGGTGTTGGGCCAGGGCAAGACCCCCACACATTTGAGGAGGAAGCAAAGGGAAAAGCCGCCTTTGAAAAAACAGCAGAGGATACCACCTACCTGCAGGCAGCTGCCACCTGAGAGGAAAAGCCAAGGAGGTCTGATATGTTACCAATTTACCAATCCAATAAGTCATCCCAAAGGGGTCTCATAAATCTTCATTCCTAACAAGTAGCCACCAGTCCCATCCCATTGTACTTCCCTCCCCACTCCAACCCTGCCCCCAACCGTTGTTGATTTTCTTGCAGTTTGTAAACGCTCTTTGAGGAGGAATGCACTACTACCTCATCTGCCTCTCACCACGCTTTTATTGTGTCGCCCTAGCACAGTAATAGTAATGAACCACGTCAAACTTGGCATAATTCTCCATTACTAGTCCTACATAATTATTCACTGAATTGTTATTCTGTTTTCATTTTATTTTTCCAAGTAAATATATATATTTTTAAAGAAATTCTCTTTACCTTGTTGGTCCAAAGAAAGTCAAAGATCATCTTCAATGAAACAGTTGCTTGATGACTTTTCAAGTGTGTTGAAGAGCACTTCATTTAATAGTTCTCCAAACAGCAGTTGTGAGAAACAGCCATCAAACTCTTCTGACAATCTTTTTCCAAGAGCTCTCCACCCCAGCAGAAACGACATACAATGACCTTAGGACCCAGGTATTCACGCAAATCTCATCCCAGCTTTCTTGGATAAGTACCCAGTAAAACAGTCACATCTTTCTACTCCTCAGGTGTTTTAGATACTCTTTCAATTAAATGGCAATTAGCAAGTAATTAAGCCCCACCCTTCCTTTTCCATCCTGAGCCAAGACATTAAATCTGCAGAAGATTGGAGGATGTGAGATCAAGCAAGGAGACATAGGCGTTGGTAGCTATCTATTTTGCTCTTGCAAAGATTTCACTGAGAGAGAGTATTTTCTTTGCTTATGTCTGTCTTATTTAACTAATTGTGGTGCTACACTTGGTCCATAATGACAACCTTTAGAATCAACAGACATTTTAGAATCAATAGAGGTTTCAGGCACCACTGTTTTAGTTAACAAGGTATTTCATTATATTAGGTGGTGAATGACAGAGATGTCCTTGGATCTTATCAATTATAAATGAGCTATTGCTTGAAGAAAACCAGAAGGGCTATCCCTTGCCAGAGATCAGCCAGGCTGTCCTCTCTACAGGAACAGGCTTTGTGAGTTAGACAATAATGATTCAGCTTTAGTGAGTCAAGCTCTGATCTAAGGCAATGATAATCCTCTGGGCTCAGCCTAACACACTGAGGACAGCTCCCCATGGTGTAGGCCCTGACCTTCAGGAAGCCCCTGAGGAAATTTCTTCTAGTTTGTTCATTCCACTTAAGTGCAGGGTCCTGGGAAAAACTAGAGCAAGGCAAAGTCATAGAGAGCTAACTGGAAGATGGGAGTTACATGGGTGTCCTAAACAGACAAATATTTTTATCATTTCAAGATAACTTTATGTTTACTAATTTACCTAATAATCACAGTAATAAAATTATAATAGCTACAGCTTGCGTGGACATTCTATGCATAAGACATTGTGCTAAGTACCATACCTCATTCAAACCCACAACAATCTTGTGAGATAGAATTTATTACTAACACCATTTTTCTAGAGGGATGAGGAAAATGTGGTTCAACATACTAAAGATTTTTGTCCAAAGCTATGTGGCTAATGATTGGTGGTCTTAGGATTAAAGTCCAGGTTGATAAGATACTGAAGCCAATGGTCTAACCCACCATGTTATAGCCCAGCAGTACTCTTATCAACCAATTCAGATTAATGGGGGACAGAGAGCCCTGATGACCTGAGTTCTTTGTCAGTCACAAGCACAATGAGCCCCCATTTGTTGGTAAGATGTGGGAGGCATCAAACTTTACTGGTTCAAAAACCCACATCTGCAGTGGGCCAAAGATTCTTTCTGGTCATCAGCGAAGGCTTCCTTTTATTCAAATTATATTGTGTACAAAGGAAGAGGAATTTATCAATATCCTTCGGACGATTTTCAGGCATCCTGTATGGCTTGACGAGATGGAAATAGAATGAAGAACAGCATAAAGGAAGAGAGAGTCCAGATATCATGTCATTTAAGGAGATACCAAAATAATGATAGGAGGATTTATCTCCTTTTATTTGTTTGTTTTCTAGGGTAAAAAAGTTCCCTTAGAAAAAAGTCAAGGTTTGTCATAGTTACTAAAGGGAAAAAAGTATTTCTGAATTCTTAATCTATTCAATAGCCAGCATAGTATACTGAAATAATAAAATGAGAATAGTAATTCTTACTTGGGATTTGTAATTTTATTGAGTGCTTTAGTGTTTATTGCCCTCTTAGATCCTTACAGCAGCCATGTAAGAAAACAGGATGGAGATTATTTACCTCCCATTCTACAGGTGAGGAAATTAATTTTTTTTTAAGTTTTGACACCATAAAAACTAAATAATTAGCCTAAGGTCACACAGTTAGTAATTCGCAGAGCCAGCACCAACCCCTGGTCTTCAGCTTCAAGCATCCCTTCTACTACAGCTCAGAGACTGGTTGAAATAAAAAGTAAAGATCTCAGAGAGTCAGAGGGCAGTTGATGGAGAAATCTGTGAACAACTGATCCTATTCTGTCTTTACCATTTCCTATTCTGCTCTGAACCTTGTGCTTTAGAATAAAATCCCGTATGTTTGTCCTTAAAAGTTATTTCCCAAATATATCTCATGGCTAATTGAGGCTAAGGACATACCAGCTAATGGTTTAAAGCATTCTTGTGTTTCCCACGTTGACAGTTATGAAACAGAGAGATCTAAGCATGTTCCAGCCTACTGTGTTATGAAGGTGATAGAGTAGGGAGGAAATAAAGAAGGATATTCATTTTTTCAACCAGATAATAATGATTTAAAAATGTTTCAGAGTCTCCCTTTAGTTTAGGGAGGTTAATTGGGCAAGGTTTGTATTTGGGGAGGGGCAGGTGCTAGTTTTTCTCACTATTCAGTGCAGCAGGGCCAAATATGTGTTTTCTTTATTTTGGTTTGCTTAGTGTTAGGTTTTTAATTATTGTGCAGTTTCCTTAAGCAAATTATTACCAACACTGCCTGTACCAGATAATCACACTTTCTGCTTCTATTGTTACCAGATCAGAACAAATGAATTAGATCATGTTGCCATATCTTGAGAATTTTTCATATTCAAGGGTCTAGGGCTCAGAAAAATAATCCTAAATCTTCTTGTCTTTGGAAAGTCAATTGGAGTTGAGCAGAATAAAAAATATATAGCTACAGCTAATTTTTTATGAGACCGAAAGCTGAAGAAAATATAAGTGCGGACCTACAATAAGCATATATGAGCTTTATTTGTGCTTTCACCTAGGATGAGTTACAAATGACTCTAGAGACACGTTTTCTATGCTTCCGTCCCACCATAGTTTCAAAGACTAGTTGAAGAGACAAGGTTTCTGTGTATATTACATGCAAAGAAACAGGAAGGTGATTCCCCATGGACAAGACAATCAGTATTAGGTATCAACTGGCCAGTTTTTAGTCACTTACAAGGATGATGTGGTACTTGAGAGTATAAGCTCCAGAGTCAGATACACCTGGAACATATTCTAGATGTTGTGCTGGCTTGGGTAAGATTGTTCTTCTCACCAAAACTTCATATTATTATCTATAAAATGGAGACTGTGATATTAGCTACCACCTAAGATTTTCATGAAGATTAAATGAGGTAACACATTAAAAAAAAAGGGGGCTTCCCTGGTGGCGCAGTGGCTGAGAGTCCGCCTGCCGATGCAGGGGACGCGAGTTCGTGCCCCGGTCTGGGGAGATCCCACATGCCGCGGAGCGGCTGGGCCCGTGAGCCATGGCCGCTGAGCCTGCGCGTCCGGAGCCTGTGCTCCGCAACGGGAGAGGCCATAGCAGTGAGAGACCCGCGTACTGCAAAAAAAAAAAAAAAAAAAAAAAAAAAAAAAAAAAAAGGAACACTGTTATATTGTAAATGCTCATACATGTTAGCTAGTAGTAGTAGTAATAGCGGCAGTAGTAGCAATAATAACAAGCAAAAGCTTATAGGAAAGAGATCAAAACTGGGTATGATTAGGTGGAGCTCAAGAATGTGTATGGGAAACAGCATATCAAGGAGTGCCACGTCAGAGTTTAGAGGATCACTTAAAATGCTACTGTCAATCCAATAGGCTCATCAGAAAAAGGAGTGATGCCCATAGGCTCTACCACCAAGAGGAACAGATAGAGAATCATGTTTGAAGCATAGCGTGGGAATTAGAGCATGGAGTAACTTCAAAGCCGACATGCAGGGGCTGAAGCCCTTCTGTTATCTAAGTCCCCAGCACTGTACCCTGCAGCGTATGTGGTGCACATGACATCACTATCCACCCTCTCCCTTCTATTGGGAATTTGATCAGAGTGAAATTCCAATTCCAGATGTAGAACTGAGAGATCCATGAAAGGGGAGGTTACCAGCCAATGTACACGGCACTATGATAAAGAAGTGAAGTCCCAGAGTATGCAGATCATGGGAAATTTTACAGAGTAAATGTTCAGAGAGACCCAGAGAGATCACAAGAAAGAGAGCAGGTGGAGAAAGCAGCCACATTCTAGAGCTGTCCTTCTGGAGGCTCAGCTCCTGATATTCCTGAGGCTTCATGCTCAGCTCTTCCTAGATTCCAATGAAATCTCACTGTAGTTTTTCCATGGTTCCCACTCAATCCTTTTCATTGGTACCTACTCGTTTTCTTTTCTTTCCAAATAGATGAGAATCTGTATATTAATTCTAAAAGCAAAGATTTCAAGGAGCCAACTAAGCAACGTTTTACTTTCCTAGAGTTTCACTTCACTCTGGCTAATGTTTGGGGATTATCCAGAAAAACCATAAGCAAAACTATTCACAATAGCTTTGGAGAATTGCCGGTAAGCCAACTGGTATCTAATCTGACTAATAAAAGATACATTTCCTCTCCTTAGAAAAGCATCTCTGTGGTGCAGTGTAGACCCCACGGCTGAGGGGAAATAAGCCAGGGCTCTGCACTTTCACAGACAAAGACCTGAGTCCTCCATTTACTGGCTGTCTGACCGTGGATGAGTTGTATCACTTCTATAGGGCTCACCTTCTGCAGCTGTAAATTGGGGGTAATAATATCTACTGTATATCAGTTCCACATAAATGTGCATCAAACCTTCAGAATGTGGGCCCACAGTAGCGGGCCCTCCACAAGCCCTTACAACATTTATAGGAATAAGAAAAATGTGCTTTTTCTTATGGGCAAACAACTGGTGAGTAGGTCTCTGAAGACCAGGATATGGCAACTCTGCTTAACAGTCATTAAGTGGAAATTATGTTGTATCAATAATTTATGTCCAAGTTTGCTTCTTTTGGAAAAGCAGCATAGCTGTGTACAACAAATTGTAATTTATATAATTTTCCCTTTGTGATGGTTCATAACTAGTCAAGTAGTTAGGGTGGAAAAAAAAGTTGTCATCAAGGTTTCAGCCTGATGGGAAAATCAATGCAGCCCAGAGTCAATAGCAGCAGTTACATCTCATCGGTCATGATGGAAAGCGCTTTACACTTAATACAGATTTTTTTAACTTGATGCCTGATTATATGTCACCCTAAACACTGAATCAGAGTAAGTCGACATGAAAATCTCTGTCTTCCAAGACATCCCTGTCTTCCAAGGCTCAGTTAGCTGCCTAGGAAGAGTTGATCTATCTATAACACAGAGTAATTCAAAATGACAATAAAGAAGCTCGCATAATTTCATGCACACAGAGGATAAAGATTGCTGACAGATTTATGGTTATAACTTACTGAAGATTCTGTGTGGAAATGTTTCACTCACTCCGCTTTGCAAGGCAGGAAAATTCTTTCATCTTCAGGCCCTTTGGATACATTTTCCCCAGGAGTTGCTGGACATTAAATCTGTCAAGTAGAGACCTATTAAATCTGACTTGATGCTATAAATGGTAGTAGCCTGAGGCCCTGAGTTGTAGCAGCTCTAAAGATGACACACACCTCCCCATGTGGCATTGTATGGTAGAGGACAGCAAGGTTGTTAGGATGGCCATTCTCCAAGACAGAAATGGGACAGAGCATTTGCAATTCCTGTCCCTCTTGGAGGGGTCCTGCTTAAAAAACAACCCGGTGACACCAACCCCAGGCAGTTGTGACAACTTCCCAGTGGGACTGTGCTTCATTCTCGCACATGCCAATAGTTGGGTGGCTGGAAGAAAGAACACAGAGTCATGTGATTCTCTAGAACTGGTTAATGAATATTGGTAAGTGGTGATGTTTTTGTTCCCAAATTTGACAGCTGCCAGCTATGGATGTTGAAGCATTCTGAAGGTGTCAGATTTAGGAAAGCTTTGATCTAACACACTCTGTTGTGTGAATAAGTCATCAAAAGTCCAAGCATGATAATACTTTAGCAAACTGAGTTCTCTACAGTTTGTATTCCATCTGTCTGCTTCCAGAGAACAATGCTTAGGCACCAGAACCTCTTCAAGAAAAAGAGGAACGAGGTCTCTGGGCGGTAGGTCAGCCCGTGCCTAGTAACAGCCTGGCGCACAGCAGACGTTCTGTGAAAAGTCCTCTTCTCTTGCTTATCTAGGACACTCTACCCTTCTGACTGGGGGAATTGTTCTTAGCATGGGAGAAGGAAGAATATTAATTCTGTCCAAAGAAGAACTTGACTTGAAGTTTCTCAGGGCTTATTGGAAGTCAGCATACCAGAAACAGATAATCAGATGAAATTTGGCATGCTAGATATCTATTAGGGATCAACACCTGTGGGAAGGTGTCAGTGGAAGTGAGATTGGTAAAAGGGAGCTGTCTAACTGCAAAGCAGGTCACGTAAGACCCTGGCCAACTCCACTGGAAGTGTTGGAGTATGTATGGCTTGTCTGAGTTGTTCCATGTTGGGCCAAAATGTCTGGGCTTTTGGTCATGTCCTTAGGAGAGGTGGCTCTCTACAGTGAAGCAAATCCTGAATAGGCTGACAACTAAAGTCTATTTGTTGGGAGCTGGCAGCAAGACTTCCCTTGAAAAGGTCTCATTCTATAAGTCCTTAGCAAAGCAGACCTCCCTTGGTTGGCTTTTAATCTTCTCTGGGGCTTAGCCACTCTGACTCAGTACCTGGTCTTCAGCTTTCTGAGCACTCTGGTTGCCAATCATGAGAGCCTCTCAATAAGCTACCAAGGATGTCTTCTCTTCTGGCTTCCACACTTTTATTTCAATTGCCTCTTGGTCTCCTGGGAATTTTCTGTAACATCATTTTCTTCCTCAAGTGCTGTCCCACAGGCTATTTATTTGTGGTTAAATGCTACCAAGTGGCCTCTATTATTGAGTGTTCTCTGATCCTATTGCTGTCAGTGAGAGCCTAATCCTCTCCTACTCTCTTCTGTAGCTTCCAGATTAGAGCCTGACCATTATTAGTACACAGGTACAATCCCTGGACCTTACAGCTTGTAAATTTGTCCAGTTAAAAGTTGATGCCCTATTTGGAAGGTAAGGAGTAGAGTAGATTATCTAACAGTGAGGACTCCAGAGTCACACAGATCAGGTTTGAATCTCAGCTCAGTCTGTAGCTGAGTAACGTCTGGGTAAATTATTTAACATTTTTGAGTCTAGAATTTCCTACTTAGGAAAAGGGTATATAGTAGTACCTATATTAGACTTACGAGAAAGAATATTTAGCAGAAGAAAGGAAGGAAGGAAAGATGGAACAAAAGAAGGAAGGAAAGAAGAGGAGAAGAAACCAAAGAAAATTGTCCAAAGTCAACTATTTATTACAGATGATCTGTAATAGGGCAGGCTGGAGATATCTTTTACAAAGCATTTCTACCAGAGCCTGTTCCTGTTTTCAAATTTCGCTGATATAATTTGTGAGCTACATGAATTAGAAAATAGAGGAGGATATAAACATGGAAGGAACATCAGCCTTCTGGGAGCATTTGCCCAAAGGTCATCCAAGTGTCAAGCACATTAATTGTTCGTGGTGGTGGGGTGAGAAGATGCTGAGTCCCCTTGTGACCATGTGGCCTAGCAGAGAATATCAGCAGATGAATGGCCTTGCCCTTGCTCTGCAATTATAGACACCATTACAGGGGCAAGTGAAAGCAAAAGAGGCTACAGCAATCTAAATAAATGCCTGTCATCGGCCACTCTGCCTGTACACATCCTCAGATATATTGGGGAGGCACTTGGGCTCCAGCCCCAGTCTGCTGAGATGCCTTCTCATTATCATCTTGCAGCTGATTTTAGAGGAGATGTATGGTGGAATACAGTGACCACACTTTGTTCCCAGCAAGATTCTCTGGCCCCAAGATCATGATTCTCATAAACCTAAAAGAGTCTGGCTTTGTGAACATATGTTGTAGTTTATGGAGGGTGACCATATAATTTATGACACAAACTAAAACACTTATTGAGAATTAAAATGGTATATTAATAATTCTATAGGCAACTGATCTAAATTAGAGCTATTCCAGGTAAATTGGCCATGATTTTATCTAAATATAGACACACAGCTGATGCAGAACATGGATTTAGGGCTTCCTGATGCATAAATCCATTTAAAAAGCAGGTATGAGATTTTAATTGGTTATCATTCTCCCTATGGAAACTACTTATAGTGAATTCAATAATGGTCCCCAAAAAGATCAGATCCTAATTCCTTGAACCTGTAAATATTACTTTGTATGGCAAAGACTTTGCAGATGTTTTAAATTAAGAATTTTGTGATGAGGAGATCACCCTGGATTATCTGTCTGGATTCTAAATACAATAACATGCATCACTATACGAGGAAGACAGAGGGAAATTTGACTACATATAGAGGAAAAGAAAATGTGAAGATGGAGCAGAGAGAATTTAAAGATACTGACCATGAAGATGGAGGTGATGCAGCCACAAGCCAAGGAATACCAGCAGTCATCAGAGCTGAAAGATGCAAGGAACAGATTCTGCGCGGAAGCCTCCAGAGGGAGTATGGCCCTACTGACACCTTTATTTTGGACCAGTGATACTGATTTCAGACTTCTAGACTTCAGAACTATGAGAAAATAAATAGTGGTTTTAAGCCACCAAGTTTGTGGTAATTTGTTACAGCAGCCATAAGAAACTAATATGCAAATTAACTTTATTCGCTAGCAATGATTTCTGAAAATAAAATATATTTTAAACTTTTAATAAATAAATAAGTAATATAGAAGCATACAAAAAAGGAGAGTAAAAATAAAATCACTAGAAGTTTTACATCCCAGGGAGGGAGAAACAGCATTATCATTTGCTGGACATTAGTTCCACTGTCTTTCTATTCTTTAAGAATAAATAGATGGATAGAAAAATAGCTGTATTGAATAAATCTAATTCAACAGAATCATAATATATTCAACACAATTAAAATTTTGAAATTTAATTTAGCACTACAAAGGAAAGGGAAATGGAAAAAATTAAAAGGAAGTATTGAACTTGAAATAAATGCTTCTTCACAACAAGGAAGTTGAGTTTTTAGTCCCAAACTCTCCAGGACTCTACAGACTACACATTCTTGGATAAATCCCCTTCTGATTTATCCAAGTCCAATGTCAGTTTAACTTGGGTTAAAGAGAAGGTTGGCCTTTAGTAGGGCAACAGCCTGGTGGTGAGACCAAAGGAATGCCAAAGATATTCCCTGTGCCAAAATATCTTCCCTGTGGTCCTAGGGTCTGTATGTCCACCTTCAGACACTGATTTGTGAAAGGCCTCTGACATAATATGAAAGTGTGTCTTTGAAGGCTTGGTGCGGGTACAGCAGGAAGAATGTTTGATAAAGACAGGAGACCAAGGCCTTTCATCCTTGTTACTTTCCCTTGCTGCTGTCTAATTATCAGTTAAGATTTTTGATCTGTTAGTGCTATTGTGAAGATGTGAGACATTATTTGAAATCTTTGGAACATAGAACTCTAAGGTATGGCTGGTACAGTAGCGCATTCACTAACTGCATTTAGGATTTTGACCCAGGAGCAAAGAATAAATAGAAAGGCATGATGAAATGAGCCATATTTCTATGACCTTGATCCAGTTTCTTAATCTTCCTGAGCCTCAGTTTCCACATCATTAAAACAGAAATAATAAAACTTACCTCATAAGGTTACTGTGAGAATTACATAATATATCCTATAAAAGGATCATAGTATGGATTTTGGGCCAGCATGAACATTTTACAAATGACAGCTAACAAAATACAACAAAACAATTTTTCATGAGGGGAGCTGGTTAGGGAAACTTCAAGGAAAAGGCACTTCCTGGGATAGACAGGACTAAATAGGGTATGGCAATAGGGAGCCAGCACATGGACAGCTCTAGAGGAGCAAAATGGCAATCCATGATGGGAAAAAGCCACTTTTTTCATGTCAGATTTTTAACCTTTCCTAGCTCTGCTGATCATGGTTTATATTTAATGCCCGCAATGTGTAAACTCTCTGCAAAACACTGTATGGGATAGAGAAGAAGTATGGTGATGAAGAATACAGGCTTTGGATTCAACCATTGGCTGTGTGGTGAAGAGGCTGTGTGATCAAGGGCAAGTTACGTAACCTCCCTTTTTCTTCATCTGTCATATGGAAATAATAATTAACTTAATAAAAAATGTGCAGAGGATTCTGTTTGCGATGTGTGTTCTATAGGCCCTGTTATTAGAAGCAGATACTTCCGAAATTGCAGTTAATTTCATGACTAATTTTACTGGAACCTGCCTTTGAGGAGGTCACAGCATAGCTGGAGGGACAAGACTAATCAAAATTCAATAAATGAGCCAACAACAGAACATAGGAAACTATTAAGAGTTAAAATTAGGGATTCCTTTCATCAATACATATTAACTATGTATTGTACTAGTAATTGTATATTACTATGCGCCAGCTACTGTACTATAAGCTACAGAAACAGTAGTGAATAAAGTAGCAACACTCCCTGCCCAGTGGCACTTACAATCCAGGGGTGCTGGTGACTCTGCAGGAGTTCATCCCGCAGGGGTTATTATATAATCCAGAGACACTTAGAGAAATTCCTGTGAATAACCAGGTCTAAATTTGCAGCGTCAAAGGGCTGCTTCCCTGGAGCTTGATTTGCATTCATGAATAGTAGGATATTGCTTTACAAATGTGGCAGTATCGAAGAAACCATATACACAGTAATGGTTATAGAGCAAGTTACGTGGTGCTGGACTTGACCTGAAAAATGAGCTTTGAACCATAAGGGAAACTGGGCAAGGAAGAAAACCATCATTCACTGAGAACCTACCCTGAATAAGGCCAGATGCCTTAAAATGATATCAGTAATTTGAAAAACTGGTCTGTGGGGTTTGTTTCTTATCCCCATTTCACAGATGAAGAGCCTGAGGCTCAGAGATATTAAGTGACTTGCCCAAGGTCACAAAGCCAGTAAAGGGCAGAGGTAAATTTCAAAGCCTAGTCTATTTGATTCCCATCCCAGGGCTCATCTACCCCGTTATGGAGCCTCAGGAGACAGACACCCTGGCACTGGCTCTGTCACTAAGTCATTGAGCTGCTACAGACAGAACATGTATTGCCACTTGGGCTCTGTGTTTGTGAATAAATGAGTGGTTTGGGCTAAAGGATATCTGAGATGTCTTCATTCTTTCTTCCTTATCTTCTGGCTAGGATTTGACAGAAATATCAAAGACAGAGCTGGGAACATCAAAAGCAGTGTGTGCTACTGGCAGAAGGATTTCTCCGGATATGGTGTTATGGTGGGTCTGACACCCAAGCTGCCTTTAAATGACGCCTTCCTTAATCCAAGACATTATAGACGCCCTCTGTCCTGGGAGTTAAAAAGAATGGTCTTTAAAGAGGTCTCTGTCTTCTTGAAGTAATTGATTGCAATTGAAGGTAGCGTCTGGCATAAACAGAGCCAAGATCAATAGTTACAAACCTAGTTAACCTAGAAAGGCCATCTAACCTTGCTTAGCCTCAGTTTCCTCAGCTGTAAAATGGGGGGATGATATGCGTTCCTCATTTCGATCCTTGAATTTCAAATAATAAGACTGAGATACGAAAATGCTTGGAAAAAGATGGAGTGTTCTCAGTAGGCAAGTTAGATATCTATAACTAGAAGAGAGCATACGGCTAATATCATAAAAGGAATAAACATACTTAAATTTATATACATTAAGATTTACGTTAAACTTGATCATTTATATCTTCTCATATTAATATTCTGTATATTTTAATACAACTCTAATTTTACGTACAGAGACAATATTTTCTGACAAATTCATCTATATACAGCAATAATCATTATGATCCAAAAAACGTGAGTAAGAAATGCTGGGAGCACTTATAAAAGAAGATGCTTGTGGCACCAACAAGACCAATTGCTTCAGAATTTTCAGGAGTGGGACCTAGAGATCTATATTTTAACTAATTACTTAATTCCTCAATTGATTCACATATAGATGACCCACAGGATTCTGGGGGCAGAGAGTAAGCTGAAAGCTTTTGATAGTGAAGTTTAACGATGAAGTATTTGGGGACTTCCCTGGTGGCACAGCGGTTAAGAATCCGCCTGCCAATGCAGGGGATACGGGTTCGAGCCCTGGTCCGGGAAGATCCCACGTGCCGTGGAACAACTAAGCCTGTGCGCCATAACTACTGAGCCTGTGCTCTAGAGCCCGTGAGCCACAACTACTGCAGCCTGCGTGCCTAGAGCCTGTGCTCCACAACAAAGAAAAGCACCACAATGAGAAGCCCACACACCATAACGAGAGTAGCCCCCACTCACCCCAACTAGAGAAAACCAGTGCCTGCAACGAAGACCCAACGCGGCCAAAAAATTAATTAATTAAAAATAAACAATGAAATATTTATTTTGGGGGGGATTAACTAAGCAGATAATAATGGGTACCTGGCAGGGGCTAGTGGCAGGTGTGGGTGGACCTTCCTTGTGTTTTAAGGAATGGGAGTCAAGTTTAATCAGGGTAGCACAAAACCTTGCCAATGAAAAGCACTTCTGTTATTCCATAACTACCGGGAGTGTCCCAAGAGGTAAGAGCTAATGCTTGGACTAGAATCAATAATCCTAATGCTCTGAGAACCTCAGACCATCCATCAAGGAATCACAAAGTTACAGTGGTTAAGAATGTGGCCTCCAAAATAGTAATGGCTACAATGAAATCCCAACTCTACTAATTATTAGCTATGTGATCAGGAAAGTCAGCCTCATTCACCCCATCTGTAAAATTGGAATAATAGTACCTATGTTGCCTTGTTTATGAAAACACAACGTGAAATGAAGTATCCCTAATGCAGCACCTGGCACAGAATGAGGACTCAATAACTGCCAGTTACCAAGGAAAATGGATCGTATAAGTCATGTATTTTGACCTCAGTCACATTTGGGAAACTTGCCAAGTAAGCAATTATAATCTCTTGGATGAATGATAGACGTGCACACACACACACACTCACACACAGTTGTTTGAATTGAGACAATATTTGGAAGTGGATGAAGGAGGCATCCCTCCTAAGTTCCAGTTGGGGTAATCAACAGAAAACAAAGACACTCCCGGTGAACTCAAGGTGGTGGCTCTGTCTTCCTTCATTGCAACTGAACCATACATCTGGATCATGATTGCCCAACTCTTTTCCTACCAAGAGCATGCATATTATTCTATATCTTTTGATTCACGAGGAGATGAGAGTCATCATCAACCACATAGTTATTTGAGATTTTTTATCATGCTTCAGGACTAAGTGTTTTATATTATAAAAGAATACAATATTTATTTTTCACAAGAATCCCTGTCAGACAGATATTGTTATCCCCATTGGATAGGTAAGACAGTTAATATTGCTCAGTCTCCTTCCAGATTGCAAGATCTCCTACAGCAGGAGTCATACCTCAGCTTCTTTGGCAGTCCTCTCAGAGTTAGCGAAAGTCTTGCACACAGAAAGTACTTAATAAATATCTGTGATCATTCCCAGCAACTGCTCCCACAAGATTATAACTGTAACTTTCTAGTCCTTACTCCAAGCAGCTTAGCAGCAGCTCCCTTCATTGGTTACTTGCAGTGACTGTCCTATGAAGTCCTGAGTGTTTCTCTACCTCCCTACACAACACCATTAAAAAACTATTAGGCCCCTCTGAATCTGGACAGTTCCAGTGTACTTGCTTCCAGAAAGCAGCTGAAGCATAGCCCTGGTGCAAACCCTCTAGTAATGGCTGTTATGCTGCAACTGGTCTTTGAACTCACAGGTGCTCTGCCCCCTATCTATCAGATGCCCTTTCCTGTCCCCCAAGGCAGACAGATTCCCATGAATCCACTTTGGTTTAGGTGAGCTCTCATGCCACAAAAGGCCATTTTCCCTGACTCATGGGGTAGGAGAGAAGAATGACACACATATTCAGTTTCCAAACTCAGATGACAGACTTAACCACAGACCCAAATCTTCCTCAAAATTCTCAAAACTATTCACAGAGAACCCTATGCAAATCAAATCCCAGAAGTCACTTTCTTGCATTTATAATTTAATTGGATATACAAACTCTAATAGTGGCTCTGAGGTTATACCAGGGCTGAGGTTGGAGGGATGGCATTGGGGAAAATCAAAACTACACATTTCTATTTCAGTATTTTCAAAATGTGGTCCAAGGATTATCACATTATAAATGCATGGGTGGTTTTGATAAAATCGAAATTGAAAACCACTCAACTAATTATTGGATGTGATTGGTGATCACAGGAAAAGAGAAGATACAGGGCTTTCAGTTCATAAATATCACCCTCCCCAAACAAGCACACAGGATGATTCACAAAAAATATATACATACTACATATATGATTTAAGTTGATTAATTACCCACTGTTCAAAGCCCACAAAGCAACCCTCCCAGCTTACCTATGCTATAGTTCATGGATCTGTAAGATGGGTCCTGTGGATGTGCCTGGTGATATCCATAAAACCCCCTTGTGTTTACAATGGGTAACAACCAGGTTTCTTTCTGTTGTAAATGTCAAAGAATCCATCTCAAATTACCTTAACCAAAAAAAATAAATGTATTGACTTCCTCACATGACAAATTAGTTTAAGGCAGGGCTGCATCCAGAGGCTGAAGTGATATTAAAGATTTTCTGTTATTTTCCATCTCTCAGGTCCCCTGTCTCCATGCAATAGTACTCAACATCTTCTATCTAAGACTTTTCCTGCTTTGAGTCCAGCAAAAGAGGGGGCTTCATCTTCCTAAAATCTCCAGTTTGGGCCAATTAAAGTAAAACATTCATTCATGAATGAATCACTGTGACTAGAAAGGGTGAGTATCCCTTACCCCACACCCCAAGTCCCAAGGACTATGAGTGGGGGAAGGACATCACTCCCCAAAAAAGTCCACCTACTCTTACCAGAAGTGTGAATAAATATTATATAGGCAAAACAACAGATTTCACCATGGTTCATAAGTGTGTTAATTTTTTTTCCCCTGAGAAGAGTGTCCATGGCTTTTATCAGATTTTCAATGTGGTCAAAAACCTTTGAAGTTGTTAATAATTGATAAAAGCCCATGTTTCTTTATCTACAATGAAGGTAGCTGTGAAATAGAAAAGACATGTTTAAATCAGGAACAAAAAGTTACAGGTTGTAGATCCTGCATCTTCCTAACAAATTCTTAGGAATTTCATTTTCCTCATCTATGTTTACAAAAAGAATAACCTCAAAGAACCTGCCAAAGCATTCTTTACACTTGTAATCACTTTTAAAATATCTGACTTCCTATAAGACTAATAATTAAATGTTAGCCATATATGTCATTTTAAAACTTCTAATAGATTAAGAAAAATTAAAGGAAACTGAAAATAGTTTTAAAGGCATTTAAACAGCTACATTCAAAATGTTATCATTTCAAATAAACATGAGTATCAGTGAACTATTTTTAAAGCTTCATTGATGTATAAAGTAACAAAAAGTATACCCATATAAAGTGTACAATTCAGTAGATTTTAGTATATTTAGCGTTGTGCCAAAATCACCATAACCTAATTTTAGAATACTTTCATCAACCTGAAAAGAAACTTTATACTCATTAACACTCTCCATCCTACACCTCCAGTTCCAGACAATTCCTAATGTATTTTCCATCTTTATGTGTTTACCTATTCTGTACATTTCATATAATGAACTTAGAGACTGAGCACTCAAAAAACACAGTGGACAGATTACATATAAAAATAGAACTCTGACCCACAACCTGTAGTAATTAATTAGGCCTGGAAGTCAACCCATTATCTTAAAGTAACCAGTCCAGGAAGTTAGATAATAAACCCTTGTAACAATAGACCCCAAATGACCAGGATTTGAGTAATGACTTACACTTTTCTAATTTTTGCCCCTGTTTCCAAATTAGGGCCACCCCTAATCAATCAATTACTAAGAATGCCCTGCTTCTAGTTGGCCCACCCTACAACTTCCCCATGTCAACAGCATCCAAAGAGGGCATACTTGAAGCCGCCCTTCTTTTTCACCCTTCTGCCTGCCTTTGAGTCTCTGCCAAACGCAAGTGCTGGTGGCTGACTCCCTTGCTATAGCCAACTCTGAATAAATCACCTTAGCTTGCTCTCATTTGGGTGGTCTTCATTTATGTTCCACAGAATCATACAAAATATGGCCTTTTGTGTGGCTTTTTCCACTTAGCATAATGTTTCACGTTTCATCCATGTTGTAGACTGTACCAGTACCTCATTCCTTATAATGGCTGGAGGACATTCCACATTTTATTTATCTATTCATCAGTTCATGGACATTTGGGTTACTTAAATAATTTTTTGCTATTTGGAACAATACTTCTATGAACATTTCTGTACAAGTGTTTGTGTGGACATATGTTTATACTTATCTTGGATATATACTAAGGAGTGGGATTGCTGGGTTATATGATAACTTTATATTTAATATTTTAAGGAACTGACAAACTGTTTTCCAAAATGTCTGTACCATTTTAGAATTCCACCAGAAATATACGAGAGTTAAAATATCTTTATATCCTTGTCAACACTTTTTATTGTCTGTCATTTTTCTATTTTAGCCATCCTTGTAGGTGTGAAGTGGTATTTGTGGTTTTTATTTCCATTTCCCTAATGACTAACAATATTGAGCACCTTCTCACGAGATTTTTGACCATTTGTGTATCTTATATGAAAGTATATCTATTCAAATCCATTGCCCATTTTTAAATTGAGTTCTGTGTCTTTTCATCATTGAGTTTTAAGTGTTCTTCACATATTCTGGATTCAAGTACCTTATCATGTATATGATGTGTAAACATTTTCTCCCACTCTGTTGCTTGTCCTTTCACATTTTATCAATAAAATTGGAAGAAAAGTAAATTCTATTTTATTCGATTCTATTAATCTCTAGCCATAAGCTCAAATTACAGGTTTTCCGTGCTATCGGAAAACACAGCATTCCTGTGAAACTTTTCAAAAGCAGAAATGGAGTAAAGTGAAGAGTATACCATACTTTCTGAAAATTCCAGTTTTACCACTTTGCTTTATCCCTCAGATCTGCATTAGTACAGTAATGGCTTTTTTGGTAAAAGTGAAAATCCTCTTCGGATTTATTTCAGTTAGTGAAAACAGGTACTAAAGTATGTCTTCATAAGAGTGAAGTGGCCTTACGTGAACTTTTGGAAAGCAGGAAGATCTGTATTGGGGGAAAAAAATCATCTGTTTACTGAAGGGAATTCCAGAAAATCTGTATTCTAATTCCGGTTCTTCTATTATCTAAAGGGTGACTTCACATAATTAACTTCTTTGAAACTTTATTTTCTCATCTGCAAAATATGGGGACTAAAGTGGGTGATCCTCAAAATCCCATCCAGATAAAAATTATATTGGCTATACATGTAGCAGGACAAAGTATGAATCCTGAAATATACCCATTTCACATATTAAATCCTGATGTAAAATAACTGCTCTAGAGATGCAGATCATGCATATGAGTTCTAACTCCTGGCACTATGCATCATATACTTTCCTCATCTTCACTTTCCATTCTCTCCTGCATTCACTAGTTACTGAACACTTGCTCTGTATGCACCAGCTCTATAGGAGATTAAAAAAAATGAATCCAATTTCTCTATGTTCCTATCTTCAGTAACAGACTTCACTCCGGGGCCACAGTATCTGTCTTTTTAGAAGTTTCAAAGCCTAACCATTATAGCATTAATAAGATAAACTATTTCCTGATCTTGAATGCACAGCCTATTACATAGTATGTAAATGACAGACTAATTCTCCCTATAACATAATCCTTTGAGAATAGAACTTTGGACATAATAATGCAACCAAATATACAATGGAGAAGAGCTCTTTTCTCTGGTGAATTTCTTCTTCGAATCTGGATTGATTTGGCTGTGCTTATGTCCCTGAAGAATTTCCTAGCCCTCGACCGTATATTAATGCTGCTCATGCTAAATTGACTTCCGTGATGTATCACACCTGGATGTGAAAAATAAAAGTCCTTCTTCAGAAAATATACTTTATACCACAGGTACTGCAGCTTTCACCAGCTTGTTCATTGGTTCAAGTCCATTAATAAAACAAGGATGAAATAAAAATGCCTCAAGCATAAACACAAGAGCAAAAATACAGATGATGGTTTGCACTCATTTGTAATATATTTTTCCAGCATCCTGTAAGATTTTTACCTTAAGCAAGAAGTTGATGATTTTATAATAGAGTTTTCTTTCTAAATCTTTTCCTTTCTGCTTAAAAACTGCCGACTTTTACCACAGGCTGTCATACAATTATTTGCCAACACACATCTCTAAATCGCAAAGCTACCTCAATAATGCTTGGTTAATTGTATGGGCACTTGGTGACAAGAAAAAGACACAAATTATTAATTGCATACCATATAGCATTTGAATGCTATTACTCTTCTCAACAAAATCTCATTTTTAAATGTAAATGGTACTTATTTAATTTCAATTACTTACAAATAAATGGTTTCACACCAATAGTGTCCTAGCAATTCAGAACAATCATTAAGAGCTTTCTGGTCTTATGGACCTAGATTCAAACTCCATCACTACCATTTTGAATGATGAGACTTTGTTTATGTTACTTAAATTCTTTAAGCCTCAATGTCCTTACCTTTAAAATGGAGTCATAATAGTACATACCTCACAGGGTTGTGGTAAAGTTTCTGAGATAGATCTTCAGGTTCTGTACAGGACATATAATAAAAACTTCACAAATTCTTGTAGTGTACTTAGAAATAGGATTGGTATAAGCCATGTTCTTGTGAAGTATGGCAAGGATATTCTTTTCCCGTTGCAGAGCACAGGCCCCGAATGTGCAGGTTCAGCGGCCATGGCTCATGGGCCCAGCCGCTCCGCGGCATGTGGAATCTTCCCAGACCCGGGCACAAACCCGTGTCCCCTGCATCAGCAGGCGGACTCTCAACCACTGCGCCCCCAGGGAAGCCCTGGCAAGGATATTCTTGATGTCCCCTTTATACCTGACTTTTTCTAGACTTTTGATTCTAGAAGGGATCCAAATAAAAGACAGAAAGAATCTTGTTGTTTACAATACGATATGATCAGACGAGATTGGGTGTGTTCTGGGTGGCCATCATCAAGAAGTCTACAAATAATAAATTCCAGAGAGGGTGTGGAAAAAAGGAAACCCTCCCACACTGTTGGTGGGAATGTACGTTGGTACAGCCACCACAGAGAACAGTATAGAGGTTCCTTAAGAAACTAAAAATAGAGTTGCCATATGATCCAGCAATCCCACTCCTGGGCATATATCCAAAGAAAATCATCGTTCGAAAGGATACATGTACTCCAATGTTCACTGCAGTGCTGTTTACAATAGCCAAGACATGGAAGCAACCTAAATGTCCACTGACAGATGAATGGATAAGAAGATGTGGTAGCTATATACAGTGGAATACTACTCAGCCATTAAAAAGAATGAAATAATGCCATTTGCAGCCACATAGATGGATGTGGAGATTATCATACTAAGTGAAGTAAGTCAGGCAGAGAAAGAGAAATATCATATGATATCTCTTATATGTGGAATCCAAAAAACTGATACAAATGAACTTATTTCCAAAACAGAAACAGACTCACAGATTTAAAAGCAAACTTGTGGTTACCGGGGGGAAAGGTAGGGGTGAGGGATAAATTGGGAGTTTGGGACTGACATGTACACACTACTATAGTTAAAATAGATAACCACCAAGGACTTACTGTACAGCACAGGGAACTCTGCTCAGTATTCTGTAATAACCTAAATGGGAAAAGAATTTGAAAAAGAATAATATATGTGTATGTTTAACTGAATTCACTTTGCTGTACACCTGAAACTGACAGAACATTGTAAATCAACTTCGTCCAATATAACATAAAAACAAAAAAATGATATGATCAGCTTGCTATCTAGGCCCTTCCCCCTGATCAGCCTCACACATAAACAGCCTTCTCGGTTCCTGGAATCTCTCCCCACACCTGCAGCCAACAGGACACTGTTTTTCCTTTCTAACCCAGCTTCCCCCATTTCTGTTACTTGATGACCTTCCCTGGTGTCCTCTCTTTTCTGCTCATGGTACAATCAAATACAGCCTTTGTCCATCTACTTTCTTGAATCCTGGACAATATAGTTTTAAAAATCCTTTATCTAACCAAAACTAAAAATGCTGGTTTTCAAAATGAAACTTGGGAGCTACTTCCTCATAAATATCAGTCTATTTTCCACCTAAGGTTAGAGATGCATACCCTGCTTCTGAAGCAGTCTTTGCATCATTTTCAGAATCAAAGTGCAGAACTGGCCCTCTCACTGCCCAGAGAGAAAAACATGGTTTTGGTATACCAGAGCTAGAGCCTTTTTGGTGTAATGTTAGTTGCAGCAGAAGTGGACTGAGGAAAAAAAATAAGACAAACCCTTTTCAAAGTCAAAGGGATCAAAACACATAATGTTTACAAAAAGATGTACCTGATTTTCATTTTGTGATGGGGAATATAAAAAAATGATGAGAAATTAGAAAATCATTATAGTCATACCGTTTGTTTCCATAAAAGTGCATGCATTTCCTCAAGTTCAGGGTAGAACTGTGCCAGGATTTATAATCTATTGTTTCTGAAAAAAGTCTCTAATTCTATCTGGAGAAGTTTGCATGTGTTCTTTATAACATGAAGTATATGTAACGTTTAGTAAATATGGTATATAATAATTTAACTAATCTCAAAGTCATAAAAAAATCCTTGAGATGTCAATTAATCCAATGTCCTGACTCCACATCCAACAGTCCCCAAATTATTCCAATAATACCTTCCGCTTTGAGTCTACTATAGTGTGTCAGAACAAGTAATCAGGATCTTTGGAAGGCTATGCTAAATGATAACTAGGTGAGGTGAAGGATGTGTTAAGTAACTTGATTATGACCATGATTTTACAGTGTATATATATACATATATATCAAATCATTGCACTGTATACCTTAAATACATACCATTTTTATTTGTTAGCTATGCCTCAATAAAGCTGGGGAAAAGAAAGAAAGATAGAAAGAAAGAAAGAAAGAGGAAGAAAGAAAGGAAGGAAGGAAGGAAGGAAGAAAGAAAGAAAGAGAAAGTGGGAAGGAAGGAAGGCAGAGTGGAGGAAGGAAGGAAGGAAAGAAAAGAAAAGAAAAGAAGGGAGGGAGGGAAGGCAGGCAATGCTAACCCTGGACTTCAATCACCTGCTTCAAGAGGTTCAGCAATTTCCAGTTCCTATGCTTCTATGACTTGATTCTGACTTAAATCCTCTATTTGCTCACATAAACAAAACATTGCATCAATGAAGTCAACTTCTCATGCACACAAAGGCACTCATGTTGGAGATGGTCATTGAGACAATGTGCATATTAGTTGACCAGCAAGCTGGACCCAGGCAATTCAAGATTCCTTACCTCCTCTCCTGCCTTTGGAATGTAGTCTGCCCACCATTCCCACAGTGGGAACCATTTTCAAGGACACAGCCTTGAGAGAGCAATGTGTTGAGACCATCTTGATGGTATACATGACTGAACCTAGTTAAGGCCTCTATTTGAACTTTTGAGATTCTGGCAGGTGGGGGCAGAGATCTACCCATTCTGTGGCTGCCAAAGACAAGCCTTGTATGTAAGTTCCCTTGCTTATTAAACCTGCCACCTACCAGTCTGGGGTGGTCTGTCTCTTTCTTCATTCTCCTTGCCCTGTATGTAAGGAGGCCAGCTTCAGATTTCACCCAGTAAGGTCTCAAGGTTTCAAACCAACAACCCAGCACCCTTGGTGCAGATACTTTTTCCCACACACACACTAGTCTCCCTAAAACCGTTCCTCATCATTTTTTATTCCTCCCCACAGGAAAGGGTTGAAATTTGTATTATACCCAAAAAGTTCAGGAAATTTAATCCCTAAATTCTCAATTCTAAAGAAAGTTTTAAAACCAGATTGATTTTATTTTTTATTATTTTTTTAATATCATTCTTTATTTTTAATTTATTTATTTTTGCTGTGTTGGGTCTTCGTTTCTATGCGAGGGCTTTCTCTAGTTGTGGTAAGCGGGGGCCACTCTTCATCACGGTGCGCGGGCCTCTCACTATCGTGGCCTCTCTTGTTGCGGAGCACAGGCTCCAGCCGTGCAGGCTCAGTAGTTGTGGCTTACGGACATAGTTGCTCCACAGCATGTGGGATCCTCCCAGACCAGGGCTCGAACCCATGTCCCCTGCATTAGCAGGCAGATTCTCAACCACTGTGCCACCAGGGAAGCCCCCAGATTGATTTTAAATGAACTGCTTCCTTTCTCAGGTTACTCTACTGGGATAAATGTAGCCTTCTATTTTATTTGTCTGTCTTTATTTATGAAATGCTTTTCCCTTTCTCAATGGCTGAATAAAGGTGAGAGCTAAAGGAAGGGCTAATAACAACTGTTACTTAAAGGGCTAAGCAAACACATGCCCCATTTTCTCAGGAATGCTATTCCAGTTAAATAATGTAGAAAGGAATTAATAGAGATGCCCAGGTGCTACATTAAAATGTCAACTCTGTCCTTTGAAGATCAGAATAGTCAAAGACAGCTATGATTAATGATTAATGGGAAGGAGGCACATTTATAAATTATAGCCTTCAGCATGAAGAGAAAGTTTGTGGTTACTGGACAGGATATAGAAAGCATTTATCCCCCATGCTCTTTCTGTCTATTTATTAATTATGACAGTTTAAAAAGCTGATTAGAATGTAGCTATTTTTACCACATTCACTTATTTTTGTTTATTTAATGTATTAATTTAACATATTTTTCTTCAATGCATTAGTGGTCATACATCATCCAGATTTCAGAAAGAGAAAGCTAGGCAAGGGTCCAGACAACTCAGCATGCACTTCTTGTTTTTACCTGAAACTCTGTCAACACCTCTTCCCATCACTGGGAACAGGTTCAAAGGGACAATGCAGGTGGTTGTGGAGATGCCAAGCACCTATCCTCCAACACCGTGCTCTGGACAGGTGGAAACATCATAGTCTTTGGCTTTATTTATTTATTTGTTCGTTTGTTTGTTTATTTATTTTTGGTCATGCCGCGGCACGCGGGATCTTAGTCCCCTGACCAGGGATCGAACACATGCCCCCTGAAATGGAAGCGTGGAGTCCTAGCCACTGGACCCAGGGAATTGCCTTGGCATGAATTTTTCCAGTACAAAAATGAAGTTGAAATAACCTAAGCAACCAATTACTGGCTTTTAAATATTGCAACAAGAGCTGATTCCAGTATCTGGAGAGGGGGCTCCAGATTCAACTTCAGTAACCACTCACATTCACCTCTTCCCCACACATAATGCTTCTCCTTCATCTGCTGCATATTTCTCTGTCTTCTCATTTTCCTTAACATACTGTGTTTAGGGTCTCCTTTTCTCAGGCTGCAGGTTCATATTTCCCGTTGTTTTTGGTGTCTGCCCCCAGTGGGTAAGGTTGGTTCAGTGGGTGTGTAGGCTTCCTGGTGGAGGGGACTGGTGCCTGTGTTCTGGTGGACGAGGCTGGATCTTGCCTTTCTGGTGGGCAGGATCATTTCCAGTGGTGTGCTTTGGGCTGTCTGTGAACTTATTATGATTTTAGGCAGCCTCTTTGCCAATCGGTCAGGTTCTGTTCCTGCCTAGGTAGTTGTTTGGCATGGGGTGTCCAGCACTGTAGCTTGCTGGTTGTTCAGTGGAGCTGGGTCTTAGCATAGAGACTGAGATCTCTGGGAGAGCTTTCGCCATTTGATATTACATGGGGCCAGGAGGTCTCTGGTGGACCAATGTCCTGAACTTGGCTCTCCCACCTAAGAGGCTTGGGCCTGACAGCAGCTGGAGCACCAAGACCCTATCAGCCGGTGTGAACATAAGCTTTTATTTTTCAGATAAAAAACCTAGGAATGGAATTACTGGATCATACTAACACATTTTATATTCCCACCAGCAATGTATGAGGTGTCTAAATTCTCCGCATAGTCACAAATATGCAGCACTGTGAGCTATTTTTTTAAGCCATTCAAATAGAAATTTCTTAATCATGAATGATGCTGAGAACCTTTTCATGTGCATATTTGTATTCTTTGTGGAAACATTGTTCAATCTTATTTTTAAATTGTGTTGAATATTTTCATATTATAAACTTTTGAGAAATTTTAATATATTCTAGACACATGACCTTTAAGAGACATGTCTTTTGAAAATATTTTTTCTCAGTTTATGTCTTATCTTTTTATTTACTTAACAATGTCTTTATTTTATTTTTTAAATTTATACAAAAAAATTGACTTGGCACCATACAGTTCTGTGAATTTTAATGTATGTTTATAGGTCCATGTATAAACCACAATAATCATTGCATAGAAAGTTCATTTACTCCAAAAAATTATTGTATTATCCCTTTATATTCATGCTGTTTTCTCAGTCATAACCCTTAGAAACAACTGCTATATTCTCCATACCTACAGCTTCATCATTTTTGAATGTTATGTAAGTGTAATCAATCAGCAGTAACCTTTGGATACCAGGTTCTTTCACTCACTACAATGTCTTTGAGACTCATACAAGTTCTGTTTTGGTATATTGTTGAGTGTTCCATTGTGTGGATGTCCATTTACCTACTATAGCATATTTGGTTTGTTTTTCTGTTATAGGACATTGGGTTTGTTTTCAGTTCGGATCTATAACTAATAGAGCTGCTATAAAAATCCATGTAGAGATTTTTCTGTGAACATATATTTTCATTTTTCTAAGATACATTCCCAAAAGCAGGATTGCTGAGCCCTGGGGTACAGTTAATTTTACAAAACAATGCCAAACCATTTTTTGGATTGGCTGTACCAGTTTCCATTCCCACCAGCAATCTATGAAGAGTTCCAGTTGCTATACATTCCTTGTTAGCTGTTGGTATTGAATGTTTTGTTTTAGCCTTTCTATTAGATGTATAGTAGTATCTCATCATGATTTTAATTTTAAATGGCTAATGACTTTAAACACCTTTTCATGTGCTTATTTGTCTTCTTTATATCCTCTTTGTGGAGGTATGTGTTCATGACACTAGTTCTTTCTTTAAATTTGTTTTTTGATTTTTGAAGGTCATTTATATATTCTAGTTAAAATCTATTTTAAGATATATGGTTTTCAAATATTTCTCCTAGTCTGTAGACTATCTTTTCATCTCTTCATACAATCTTTTGCATAATTAACATTTTTAATTTTGATGGAGTACAGTCTCTTAAATTTTTCTTTTATGAACCACACATTGGTTCAGACCTTGTCTGAACGGTATTGCCATGTTGGCTGCTCCTAGGCACCACAGAGGATTCTAAAGTTTGGGGGCTCCTGAGGCATAGATCCCTCTTACTTGACTCTAACGGGGTATTGCTGCCATGCGCACGAGTCCAAGCCAGACCAGACACTATGCAGAAGGCGTGCAGAAAATTAAAGAGATTTTCCCAAAGTGAAGAAAAAGGGATGCATGGCTGTCATAAACAACACATATTTATGGCAGATGGCTGTGGCAGAATAATAATAATAATAGCTAACACCACTCATAGGGTACTTACTCATCCTGCGCCAGGCACTGCTCTAAACTCTCTTTGCATATTAACTCATTTTGCCTTCAAAACAACATTATGGGGGAAATAAGATTATTATCCATTTTTTACAGCTAAATAAACAAAAGCACAGAGAAATAACTGAGTTATTCAGTGTCACAGAGCAACTAAAGGACAGAACTGAGATTTGAACCCAGGTCACCTGGCCCTAGCGTCTTCACCCTTAAACTCTACTCTATTATGGCTTTTCAAGTGTGGAATCCATGCTCAATGGAGAAGTAAACCAGATAGTTTACAAAGGGAGGAAAAGACCTCAAGATACTAAATTATTTCATTATATTGTTTTATGTCATTTACTGGAAGGATTTTCAAATCATTTGATACATCAGAAGAAAATACACGGTCTCACTTTCACTGAAGGCTTGAAGATGAACCCACATACATGCACAAACAGAAACACAATAATCTTTAATGATTACGAACATAAAATTGGTATTCTGAAGTCTGTTTTCTATAAGTTCCCTATCTTCTCCAAAATTCTGAGGCTCTGATGCTGGTGTTATCAAAAGGGTTCTTCCCTTTTCATTAAAAAATTGGAATCAGGTAAGATCAGTAACATTGTGTCAGTTGAAGTCCCTCATGAAAATGTTGAACACCAACACATAATTGAGGACTTAGTAAAGCAGAGTAGGTGTTAGACAGTGATAGTAAAATCAGATACTACCATTATCTCAGTGCTTGCAAATCCAGGCATTTCACGCTAGAAATGATTAATCAGTCTCAAGAGGGACAAAGAAAAAGAAGTCTCAGATAGTGTGTCTGTGTGCCTACAGTAGCTGGGATATCAGTAGCCTTGAGAGGTTGCCATAATAATCAGGGTTCAGTCCACCTAAAGCATATGCCAAGACATGTGCGTGTGTGCGCACACACACACACACACACACACACACAAACACACACACACACAAACACACACAATGTCAAATAAGAGAATTTTATTGGGTTGGCCTCTTTAGACAGATGTCCAACAGCGGGCTGATACAAAAACATAAATTATCTGTTATCTTCCTAGCAGTGAGTATTCATTATAATTGTGACCTTAATTTTGTCCATGTTACTTCAATTAAAAATTGTATTTACATGTGGACAGCAATTATACTCTTACCCCTGATCCCAAAGCTTAAGAATAATTTTAAACAACTTTGTTCTTTTCTTTAAAAGCTGTTTATCTTCATGGCATTTCAAGTCATTATATAATGCATCACTCTGTTCAACTTATTCTAATAAGTCTAAGATTGCCATTATAATAGAACCAAAGCAGACTCTCCAAAGACCTTAAGTAAATCAGCTTAACTTGAGATGAACTATTTTAAAAACGCTTAGTGCCAAAAATCTTCTCAGAGTCATTTCCATATCCATGTAAATCTTTTCACTTATACCCAGCTCTATAAATCTTGGAGAGCAGAGTCAGCAAATGTTTAGAAAATAAATGTCAGAGAACTGCAGTGCAGATGGGGTAGAATGATGGAGGGAGGATAGTATTATGTTAAAAGCTGCATTTTAATATAAGATTATAGAAACTTTACCTGGCACCAAAAAAAGGGAAGAAAGGTTGCAAAGTAACCTTGATTTTTATTTCTCTAATATTGTGTCACACATAGGAATGACTTCTCCACAGTGGGGAGCAAGAGAAGACCTCATTTTTGAAAGAGAGAGCAGACAGCTTGTGCAGAAAGTTTATTCCTTGCACAGAATCCAAGTAAACTACACACTCAGGTTGTATTATCACATCTTGAAGTTCTTATCTCATCAAAGTAACTCCAGTGGCATTTAAATCTATAGAAGGAAGGAAGGGAGGGAGGGAGGGAGGAAGGGAGGAAGGGGGAAGGGAAGAAGGAAGGAAAGAAGGGAGGGAGGGAGAAAAGGAGGGGGAAAGGGAGGGAGGAAATTAAATGAGTCTCCAGTCTTAAGAAGTCAGCAAAAAGAAAGAGCAAAATTTTTACAATAAATTATATTTACAGAAAATATACATTAATTAATTAAAAATGTTCTAGGGCTCCCCTGGTGGCGCAGTGGTTGAGAGTCCGCCTGCCAATGCAGGGGACACGGGTTCATGCCCCGGTCTGGGAAGATCCCACATGCCGCGGAGCGGCTGGGCCCGTAAGCCACGGCCGCTGAGCCTGTGTGTGCTCCGCAATGGGAGAGGTCACAGCAGTGAGAGGCCCGTGTACTGCAAAAAAAAAAAAAAAAAAAAAATTTTTAAAAAAAAAAACCTAAAATTTAAATGGAACCATAATAGAGCAAGATTCTTTGCCAAAGCAATCCTGAAGGAAAAGAACAAAGCTAGAGGCATAACCCTCCCAGACTTCAGACAATACTACAAATCTACTGTAACCAAAACAGCATGGTAGTGGCACAAAAACAGACATACAGATCAATGGAATAGAATAGAGAGGCTCGAAATAAACCAACACACCTACAGTCAATTAATCTTCAACAAAGGAGGCAAGAATATATAATGGAGAAAAGACTGTCTCTTCAAAAAGATTGTCCTTGTAAAATTCAGAACTTTCTGTATCTAAATTGTTCAGCTAAATACTGAAAGATGTGGGAAAAGCAATGAGGTGAGAAAAAGCTGCATAATGAAGTCCACTGTGAACACAGTTGCTCAGAAGATTCTCTGAAGGGTAAATCAAATCACGTCATTTCTCTGCTCCAAAATCTCCAATGGGCTCCCCATTTCTCAGAGTAAAATGTCCTTAAAGTCTTTAAAATGAGCAAAAATGCCCTACACAATCTGACCTGTTATCTCTCACTGCAGCTCTTACTAATTTTCTCTTTGCTCATTCAGTCCCAACCAAGCTGGATGGAATACACACTGCTGCCACCTCTACCCTCCAAATACAATGTTCCTCCCTCAGACATCCTCGTGGCTCACTCCTTGGCCTTCCTCAGGCCTTGGCTTAAATGCCACGTCTTAACACGGCATTTCCTGAACAACCCATTATAAAGGTGACACCCCCACAAACAAGCACTGCTGATCCCTATACTTTATTTTTCCCATTTCAGGTATCTTCTAACACATTGTAAAATGCACATATTTATTTTGTTCCCACCATTCATTATCTGTCTCCTATCACTGGAATATAAGCTACAGGAGAGCAGAGGAGTTTTTGTGTGTGTTTTGTTCTATTTTGTATTCACTGTTCTGTCTGCAGCACTTAGAACAGTTACTGAAAGGAAGTATGCATTTACTAAATATTTGTTGAAACAATGAATGAATATGAAAAGAATTGATATGTATGAAAACTTTTAAAGTACTTCATGTTGAGAAACGAATTATAGATTCGTATATTAAGTAAATACCATTTATAAGAATTAAGTGAAACTTCATCCCTAATGGTTTACGTAGATAGGAATACTGGCTGTTCTGAGTCATATAGATGAGCATCTGTCTAACTAGAAAACATGGACAAGCAGAGAATTTTTAGGACCCTTTCACAGTTCTTCTGTCTTAAGAGAAATGACAATTGTAAAAGAAATTTTACACCTTTTGAAGAGGGTATCTTTGTGCATTAGTATGACAATATGTAAAGAGATGTCATTAGAGCTTGTTTCATTTAAATATGCTCAGCACTTACAGTGCTGTATTGTTTTCTTGCATTGTTTAAATTTTCTACCTATACTGATGATATATTCTATTTAGAAAACGGTCATAGCTGGAGTCATAGCTGGAGTTATCAGTATACTATAAACTTAACTATCTTGTATTGAATACCGTATGATGTGGTGGAAAAAGAAACAGGATTTGGAGGCATGCAGACTAGAGATGCAGTTCAGCTCTGCTATTTACTGGGCATCTGGTCTTGAACAAATCATTGAACTTCTTCACATCTTCCATCTTCCTTTCTATAAAATGGAGGGGGTTAGTAATAACACCTACTTTCATGTATGTATGTAAATAAGCTAATGTATGTAAAGCATTGTCATAGTATTTGGGACAGAAGGTCATTAAAATGATAATAACTACAAGTAATTAATGATTCTCTATAATCCAAGCACTCGGGTGCCAAGTGCCTTCCATGCACTATCTCCTTCCATCACAATCCTGTGAAGTAGAAACTATTAGAATCCCCATTTCACAGGTGAGAAAACCAAGACTAATTAGGATTAACTTGCCCACACAGTTACTCAAGCAGAAAGTAGCAGAGCTGGGATGTCAACTCTCATCTTTCTGAGTCCAGAAATAGAAATATAAACACAAATCTATTCTATGTTCCATACACTAGTATGCTAATTCCCTCACCTTTGGATTTACGAAAAACTTACACTGTCTTGAATTTTGCTCTGAACTAGATTGTGTTATATAGCAAGACTCCAATATATTACCTATCCCCTAGCCTGCCACATTTTCAACTTTCTCCTAATCATTCTCACTAAACTATTTCTCTCTGCCTTTTGGCACCTTTTTTGGGGGGGTGGGGAGGGGTAAGATATTCGGAGAGCTCTTTCTTATCTCAATTTTTCTTTACCATTCTTTTCCCCAAGCCATCAGTATTTAACACCTTTACCCAAAGGGGTCACCCCTCTGACTGGGTTCATCATTTCGCTGCCTCCTTCCTCAGACACTTCTCACTCCATTTGTCTACAGCTTCAGGTACAGGGATGCTTGGATATATAGTTATGTTCCAAAGAGAGACTCATAGGGCCTCCATTCCTGCCCAAGGAGAGCCCCTGATTTCTAAATCCAGCCTCCCAGTGCTTCCCAACACAGTAACAATGTTCTAAAACTCAGTTTGGTAGTTATAGTGATGATCACAGATATAAGCTTGCTTGCATTCCAAACAAAGGGGGATAAGGAGAAGGCCTGAGGCATTTGTCAGACGAGAAGCAAGGAACAAACAAACCAAAGGGCTGCAGGTATATAATACTACCGTTCTTTTCTGCATGAGACAAATATTTGAAGCATGACTGCTGAATAGAAAATACATACACACCCCCTCCCATAAATCAAGAAAGTTGAAAATACCCCATAAATTGTGCTAAGCATTCAAAATGAGGCACCAAACGAAAAAGAAGCAGAGAAGCTGCATTAGTACACAGTGTATAAACACAGACTTTTTCAAAGAGCTCCACATATTCTTTGAAGCTACACACAGCAAAAAAAGTCTATGGGTAGCCCAGACATGGCTAAAACCAGAAAGGAAAAGGAAAAGCAAGGAGTAAGGACAGCGGCGACAGAGGGCTGCAGTCCCAAACTCAAGAGCTCATTAAGTTTCTACTAGCTGTCAGATATATTTGACACTTTGTGTTCACTATCTCAAAACAACTCTAGAAGAGAGGAATTATTGTCCACTTCATAGATATTAGGAAACTGAGGTGCAAATTATTATTTAGACATTATTTCTCATCACAAGATTCAAACCTGGATCTGAGTCATTTCAAAGCCCTTTCTCTTAAACACCATGCTGTCTTCTTAAGAAACAACATTTGCAGACCCTGCTTCATTGTTGAAATTATTGCTTGAGACTCCCTGCTCTTGTGGGGAGAAATGAGGGCTCCCACTCCAGGGAGAGGCAGCCACACTTAGCAACCTGGAAAGCATGAATGGTCTGCTGTGTTGTTTTCAACCATTTTGCTCTCTATAGCCACGTAATGTTTAGCTACCATGATTCCCGGAAGTAGGAATCTATTTAGATATTCAACGGAGCTTTATTTTAATTTTATTTCTTCTGGCCCCGTCAGCACACTCTGCATTATAAAGCAATAAGGCAAATATCATGTTTAGTAGGCTTCTGAGTACATGGAAATGTCTGTGTTGGCAGGAGAAACTAACTACAGCAAGCAGGAAAAGAGATACTTTCTGTTATGACCCCAAATCTCTTCCTAGAATGTACTGTAAAACCATGATTGTTTGGGGCTTTGGGGAATTACTGGAGAACACGGAAAAAAGATATGTTGATTGGTAATACAATTCAGCCAAACTGGAACCCTTCTGATAGAGAAAGGGGATGCTAATAGGACAGGATGCTGGGTCAAACAAAGATGAAACTGGGAATTTGCTGGATAAACTAGGAATTTTTGTCATGTTTGTTATTTGTAATTTTGCCCCTAAGGAAAGGCTAAGAGTTTTCAGCCAAATGAAAAATTTTAGAACTCACCTGAGCAAGATTATTTGGAGACCCTTGGTTTGCGCAAAAGAAAGAGATTATTCAAATCTGGAGCAAAACCAACTCTGGGTGTCTCTGTATTATTTGAATAAAAAAACAAATAGCCATTGCAATTGACTCAAATCCTTTCAACCCTGTTTAGGTGACAAGATATGTAAAAGATCCTTCTTTATGGAAAAAGACAAGCCCACTGCAAGCTTCCCTATCACTTTGATTGTTATAACAAACCTAATAAAACTGTATAAAATGAAAGAAGGAGTTACCTATGTGAAGACACTTCAGACAGCTGGAAAAGACCTACTGAGCCCAAGCACCTAAATCATCCTTCTCTAATGTTTAAAATATCTAAAGCAAGGAGTTGAAACTTTCATTTAACTTTGAGATAGAAGACTTAAAATTAATACCCTTAAGAAGCAGAAAACATTTACCCAATTTTGTCCAACAATAATCAGTATCGTCTGCAAAGAACAAATAGCTTTATTTGGGGTCTTAAAAATTCCAGTTCAGGAGACACAGATGCGGGTAAAACCAAACGTGTGTTCTAGGGAAGAGAAAGAAGCAAGGGCTTATAAAGGCAAAAGCCACAATTTTATTAAAGTTGCCTGGTAAGAATTATGATTGACTCTAACACAGGAAAGGAAATATTTGTCCTTATGGGACAGCCTACCACGAATTATGTAGGGGAAGGGTCCAGTAAGTATCTTGAGATTCTGGAATATCGTGCAGATGTCCTTTCTGGATGCCTGTGTCACGACAGTAAGTGATTCAAGTTCAAATTCCATCGGAGCTGAGACATACATGTCACACATCCTCTGTGGCCTCTCAGCTCCATTTTAGAGAATTCTCTTAGCAATACTGACTCCATTTTGATTTTCGTTTTACAATTTCATGACTGGGTATAAACACCTGAGACAATGTCTCTTCTGAAAATAAATATTAATTGTGAAGGTGTCATGAAAAAAGAGAGCATACAATGTGGACAAAACACAGACTTTATGATCAAGCAGAAAATAACAGAGACTTGGGGCTGGCCCCTCATTAGCTATGCAATCTAGGGAGGTCCCTTAAACCTTACTTAGCTGGGAAGAGGGAATGATTATATTGCATCCAGCAGAGTTCAAGGCACACAGTGGTGATAAATCCTGGGAGAAAGCAGCAGGATCCTTAGGGTTGAGGGGAGGATGGAGATAGAACTAAGGAAGGAGGCGCAGTAGAAAGAGAGCGTGGGAATACTGTACGATCAATTGTTTGTCCCCATCTTTGCCAAGATCAGCCCTGGATGGGGCACTAGACCCCTCAGCTAGCCTTAGAGGTCTTGGTGGTCTCACACTGTTTAGCTGAAGGAAGCTTAATCCAATACAAATTGCCTTAGTTTCATTACCATTCTGTGACAACAACCTTCCTTTCCTCCGGTTGGGTTTTTAATATTCATCTTCATTAACTTTACCCTGAACGCACACACAAGGTGTTCTGGATCAGAGACAGATTTTTTTTATTAATTACTTCACAGTAAATAATAAGTGTGCTGCCTCTCCCTCTCCCACTCCTTCTCCCAGTCCTTCCCCCTGGGGTGACAAGAGGAGAGCCACTGAACACTTTTCCTACATGAGTGGCCAGACACTCCATAGAAGAAAGATAAGGAAGAAATGATTTTTCTCTGCTTACAAAGGTGGGGAGTGGGAGGAAGCTAAAGCTCTCCCCTCCTGAAAGGGTCTACTTGGAAATGTAATGGGCCTGATTGCTAACTCCAACCCTTTGGAATGTAAAGAAAATCTCTCCAGGAGCCAGACATACATAGAAGTCTTGGATTTTGTGAGCTAAAGATGTCTCCAAGTCCCCAGGCCTCATACTTCCTTAAAATGTAGTACCTAGGAAGATAGCGCTCCAGTCTACCCTGTACCTTCAGAGATAACCTAGGTGCCTATATGTGGATGAAACCTTTTGGATTCTGGGTACATAAGGAAAGTTTTAAATGAATAACTACAGATGTAATCATTATGATATATGAAAATATTTATAGGAGAAGTGAAAGCAAACATTTTCTAATTTCATAGTAGCTATGTTTCTGTGGCTCAGGAGGCTTTACAGAAGAACACATAAATTCAGGGAAATTCTATTTCCCAACACCTCCCTTCTCTAAGTTTTAATTATCTGCCAATATTAGAGACTTCCTGTGGCAGACCCACTACTCTGGTACTAATCCAAACACAGGGATGGGCAAGTTGCCTTCCATTGCCATGGAAGACAAATTAGAAGATCAGTTTTCTATGAAATTGAAGATAAAGTTGCTATACAAGAATGGATAAGATGGCTGTTTAGGAGAGGCTTTTAATGGCCAAATGTAGAACCAAAGCATAAATTCTATTCCATGGTCAATTCAAAGTAATTCATGGGCATATGCAATCTCGTCCTCATCTCTTAAAAGGGATCTATGTCATTCCAGAGAATTCTAAAACAGCTTTCATTATTATGACCTATTAAATAATAATTATAGTACAGTGGTTAAGAATTTGTGTTTTGGAGTCAGAGAATCCAGGTTCAAAGTAGAATGTCAACCACTCCCTAGCTGAATGATATTGAGCAAATCATTAAACTTCTGTAACCAGCAGCAAAATATCTAAAAAAAAAAGTGAAATAGCAATTTATACTGTGAGGATTAAGTGAGATAATGAGTACAAACAGCATACTACCTGGAGCATACTAAGAATACAGTTAAGATAAATTTTTTTCATTCTCATGAACATTTTGGTGTATGGGGGTTAGGAGTTGAGGGGAATGAATATAGATGAAAGATACTTATCTAGTGAGCCCAGACTAGAACGAAAAAAAAAAAAAAAAAAAAAGAAAGAAAGAAAACAACTTTTTTCCCCTAAATTTCTGGGTTTTACTCATCTTGTCTCCATTAAAGAAAATTTAAACCATTTCTGTGCCTCATCATTCTTCAGTATCTTTCTGAAGCAACATTTAAATATCTCAACTCTTCCCCTTAACTTTGAAAAATAAAGAGTTTCGCTTCTGGCTTCAGCTCTGACATGTAAAGAGCTTGGAAGTTGTCACTCCCATACTTGTCAGGTGGTGAACAAACAAAATCAACCACTTTTCTTAGCTCCATCAAAATACTGAAGTCATAAAGCAAACGGCCACCCTTAAAAGTCCGGAGAGACACAGTTTCTGGGATCTGTTTATCTGGAGCAGAAGCTTCTGGAGCCATAAACTGGTAGGAACACTTAAATGGTAATTTTGACAAAATGCTGGAACCTAAGCATGGACTAACTTGAGAATGAGAAACTCCTGGCACATTCAGTCTTAGGGGTGCCCACACACTGTCATAGGCCCTTCCACCTGGAACCTCACAGTGTTCTCATGCTGAGGATCCAGGAAAGGTTCCTTCTTGACTCAGGCAGCAGACAGGGAAGTGTGACCATTATGCAATACATGCAGAGCCTTCTCCATAACAAAACCTACTGTCCAGGACAAAAGATTTTGCCACAGTGCAATTCTGAAACCTAATCTCAGGTGGGGAAAAGGAATCCCTCCTCTTGTCAATTTGTTACAGCCTTCTTATCTCATATAAGAGAGGAAAAAACCTAGTCAACCCAAAAAATACTTTCAGATAAGTATGGGGAACACTGCAGGCAGAGAAACAAGTGAGGAGGAGGGGGAAAGAAGCTATACAACTGAATACCAGCATAGAAACCTTTGTGAAGGTCACAGCCCTGAGATGGGCCCACTAAAAGGCTAAGAATTAACCTGAGACTATAACCATACCCTTCCCCAGTATCATACCATCACACCAGCAAAGTTAAAGTATAATAACAGTGGACTATTGCTGAAAGAACTGCAGGATAAGGACTCTCTCTCTAATTAGAGTACGTAGGGAACCACAGACTCAATGGGGGAGATAAAACCAAAGACACTAGAGGAAGGTAAAGCCTCTGGCACTTACAGCTCCAAAGAGCATTAAATACAGCCAACTCATAGCCAGATTAATGTAAATCCTCACATTAGAGGTCTGTTTACATCATATTGTGTTACACAAGAAAAAATGTTCAGATATCAACAAAAATCACAAGCTGCACTGAAAAGTAAGAAAGAACACACTCTGAAGTGGCCATCATCAGTCTATTCATAGCCAAGGAAAGGATCAGTGAGTTTGAAGGTAGATCGATAGAAACTTACCAATCTGAAATGCAAAGAGGAAAGAAAAAAAGAAAACAAAACATCCAAGAGCTTTGGACAATACCTAAAGAGGTTACATATGTATAATTGATGCCATGGCCACCACTGAAAGAAGGACACCTTGGAGAAATGGCTGATTCTAGAGCTGGGGCTGGAAATGCACAAGATGAGCCCAGAGCGTTTTGCAGTGCCAGAAAGTAAGGAACACACGTGATGGGGCATTTCAAAGAGACACTGAGCCAACTGAAAAAGGTCCTAATGGTCAAAGTTCAAACAATTTGAGCACAAAGTTAAACAGCATTGAATTATAGCCCAAAGTATGAAATAAACATTTGTAAGTCCACACTTACATAAATGAATGATTGAATAAATAGTTAATGGGTAGAAGAGACAAATCTCCCATCAGAAGGATTCCAAATAATTCTTGCAGATGCTTTGCCTTCAAGAAGGTAGAACATAACTCCCTTCTCCTTAAGTGTGGGCAGTACATAGTGACTTCCTTCTAAAGAGTACAGCATGGAAAGAGAGGAGGGAAAAAGTACTTTGACAGTGTTAAAAAGTACTTTAACATCAAAAGTAATAAGGTATATTGATGGAATATATCCTTGATATGATAAAATGGGAGTGGCATTTTACCTCTGTGGCTTCCTCCCCAAACCCATATCCATAAGCTAATCATAAGTAGAACATCAGACAAACCTCAACTGAGGAACATTCTGCAAAATATCTGACCAGTACTCTTCAAAGCTTTCAAAGTCCTAAAAAGAAAAGTAACATCTGAACAGCTGCTATAGCCAAGAGGAGCGTCAGGGCACAGGACTAAATGTAATACGGGATCCTAGGTTGATCCTGAACAGAAAAAGAACATTAATTAAAAACTAAGGAACTCTGAATAAAATATGGAATTTAGTTAAAATAATGTAAAAATATTGGTGCATTAATTGTAACAAATTCACCATACTGATACAAGTTGTGAGTAATAGGGGAAACGAGGTATGAGTAGATGAGAAGTCTGCATTCTCTTTGCAAATTTTCTGTTAATCTAAAACTACTCTAAAATTAAAAGTTAATTAAAAAATAAAACATTTCTTAACATTGACATCTTATTCCTAAAAATATACACAATGGAAATGTGTTGAAAATTAACATTCACATTAAGACCTCATTTTCCTTGCTGAGTAGCCTGTCTATCGTTGTTTCTTGAGATGCATGATTACGCCCCCGTCATTCACACATTTAAACAGGCAATTAGTGCCACTAAATCAGAGAGCAGCTCAGTCAAGAACATAAAATTTAAATTTATCTGAAGGGAATGTAAACTGCCAAATCTGATTCCCTGTCATACAGCTGGTGTGCTTTGAAATTAAGACAATGTCCTCTAATCTTATGTTTATTAACTGTAATGATGGATAAGAAAACTTCAGGATTCCATTCACGTAGAAAGTAAGACAAGATGCAGAACTAACAAATGAAGGCAAAGAATCCCAGGCCAGGACTGCCAGAAACTACACATGTAGGGAGAGAGAGAAAGGCCAGATGGAGTATTCCAAAAACAAACAAACAAAAAAAAAACCCAGTTAATATAGCCAAAGGAGACACATGGAATCAAAATCTGTATCTTTATCTTTTAAAGTACATTGCTTTGGGTTATTTTTAGAGCAATATATACTCATTTAAAGAATTCAAATCATAACCCCTTGCCCCAGAATTCAAAGAAAAAGATAAAAAGGGATACCCAATCCCACAACTCAGTTATAATTATTGTTAACTCTTTGAATATCCTTAGACATTTCTCTGTACTTAGAAGTACAAGTGGTATATTATGTAGTACATGCAATTTATTCTATCTGCTTTTGTCAAGCAACAATTACCCATGAGCATCTTTCCAGATCAATAAATAAAATTCTGAATTATTTTTCATTGGATTGATAATATTTCATTACTTTATATATCATAATTTATATTTGAAATCTTACACTAGGAAATTTAGTTTGTTTTGACATTAAAATCGACACCAAGCTCTGTTAAAAAACAAAATTCAACCATGTAAATTGGAAAATCTAATTGGCTTTATTCAACAATTCATGAATTTAAACATGTTCTCTTACTGTTTCTTCTGACAGAGCTTGTAAAATGTCCATGTTAGTTTTTTCTTTAAATATTTGTTAGAATTCAATCTGAGAAGTCCTCTAAGCCTGGGCTTTGCTTTGTAGGAGGACATATAATTACTAATTCATGTTCTTACTTGTTACAGGTCAACTCAGATCTTCCTTTTTCCTTGTTTTGGTAATTTGTGCCTGCTTAGATGTTTATTTCATCTAAGTTGTCTAATTTTTGATATAAGGTTATTCATAAAATATCCTGTCTTTTTAATTTTTGTAGGATTGGTAATGACATCTCTTTAATTACTGATTTGGGTATTATTTTATGTTCTCCCTATTTTTCTTTGTCTGTTTAGGTAATAGTTTGTCAATATTGATGGTTCTTTTCAAGTCTCTCAAATTTCTTTCCAGACCTTCTCCCAATGTGGAGTTAGCCAGAATAAGAGTTTTACTCACCCAGGTTATGTTTTTGATGTTTGCACATGGCTTTGCTTTTTTGAATGTGAGGGGTCACTGAGAGTAACAGAGAGTGGGGCACATACAGTTTACCATGAATCAGGTCCTCAGATTATTTGGTTAGGCTCTGACTGAGGTCTTTTTTGTTCTACTCTTATTGTACCAAGAAGGCTTAATATTGAAATCTTCTTATTTTGTCAATTTCTTATATGATCATTATACAGTTTATAGGGCTTTTCCCCTAAATTTACTAATACAATTTTCTTTCTTTCTAGTTATCAACTTTGATCTTTTTCCATCAATTAGGATAATGCATTTTATTTTTGATCAATACAGCCTACTAAATGTTTTTTTTTTTTTTGGAGGTAAAGCACAGCTTCTTATCATTCTCTTCACATGTCCTCCACATCTATGTACCAACTTTAATTTCTACCTTTATCACAAAAAAGATCTTTCAACTAAACCTTGTAAAGCATGAAGCCCTTTGTAATAATTTCCCAAATAGGTGCTCTAAATATGTTCCCATCTCTTCACCGTAACATTCAAGCATTTCTCCACTAGACAGATATATTGAGAAGATCTGTCGATTGCACATTTTGAAAAATACTAAAGGTGCTGACAAATAAAATTAGCCAACATGAGAGTATAGACGTATGATGATATGCTAGAGGGTCAAGACTTATTATGTGGAAATAGTTAGCAAAAATAAAATGATACATTTCTAATATAAGAATTGTTTCTAGTTAAAATTTTCGAGTTAGAGTAAACTTTAAATCATCTAATCAAAAAAATTTTTGACACCTGCAAGCATATGAAATGAAAATACAGATGGCTATCCTGTAACCAATTTGAAGCCATGAGAGACCCATTTTAATTCATTCTAATAACTGAGAATTATCCCCAAATGAAACAAATCACTTTACCACCAGAAACATTCCATCAGAGACTGGATGGCTTCAGTAACAGATGCTATAGGAAAGATTTCTGCAATGGATGGACAGTGACATTTTAGGCCATCTCATATCACAGAATGGAGAACATTGCAGTGAAAAGTTGAGTTGCCTCCTGCTTCCTTCCCTGAAACTTAGGAGTGTGGGAACCACCTCCTATTGGAGGTACAATATCTATCTTATGATGCTCAATTAAGGCTCCTGAATACTTGGGATATGATATGGTAATAGTGAAAAGCAAAGAGGACTAGCCCAGGAGCCAGAAGACCTGAATTATTCTACCACTGGAAAGCTATATGGCTTTGAGTAGTCATCTCACATCTCTGGACCTCAGCTGTCCCTCAGGAATACGGGAATAATAACAATAGCAATAATTAAACCTGCCTGATTTTCTTTTCAATATGATTGCTAAAACACTCTTAAAACTATATAAGGGTATTTTAAAATATAAGAGATTATAATTATATGACTTCTTCAGAGGTCAGTTCAATGAGAAATATGATTTTTCCTGCTACATTTATTTTCAGAAAGCCAGTCTTCCAAGAAGCAATAAGACCACTGAAAGGGCCCTATTCTTGGCAGCCCCTTCACAGATGTATTAACGGCTCAGGAGAATTAATATTAAGATGTCTGATCTACCTAAAGTCATCTATAGATTCCACGCAATCCTTATCAAAATTCCAATAGCATTTTTCACAGAAATAGAAAAAACAATCCTAAAATTTGTCCCCAAATATCCAGCTCAATCTTAAAACTTAAGAACAAAGCTGGAGGCACCCTTCCTCTTTTTTTCTCCTCCTCTTCTTATAAATGACCATTAGTATTATTGCTTTGTAGCTTTGTTCCATTGTTGTATCATGAATGTCTATCTAAATCCATTGAAACAAAAAGTACCAATCATTCCTCCTTTGCTATCTTTCCTCTATGAGTAAATAAATACTGAATTAATATAAAATATAAAGTAATCAATAAAAAAATGAAAACAAAAAAACACCCAGAAACAATCTCCTTATTTTCCCCAGATTGAGAAAATCCCTAGGCCAGCAGAGAGTTCTAGGCCTCACTTTGCTTCTTGTATTCCATCTGGCCTTGAATAGCCATTGAATCATCTTAGCCTCAGTTTTTCTATCTATAAACTGGAGGAACTAAAATGTTTCTTTTCATCTCCAGGACATCTTGAGTGTTAACCTCTAAAAATTAGAGAACACTCTTTGTCAATACAACAAGTTTTGTCTAGTGTTCATAATCTTTGATGCAGAAATCTTTTTCCTGGGAATTTACCCTAACAATATTTTTTTTAAAAAGCATGAACTGAAAGATATACAGTGGCTTTTTAAAATAACAAATAATTGTAATCAAACAAAATATCTAATAATTTACTCAATCCCTCAAATAAAGCTGTGTTTTCACATACATCCTCTCCTTTAAGAATCGCAACAACCTGCGTTGAGATGAGGGTAGGTATTTTATTTACCAATGAGAAAACTGAGTCTTAGAGTGATTGTGTGACTCATAGAAGGTCACACAGCTATTAGTGCCTCAATCCAGTACTCATTTCCTTGCACTACTCTGATCTGGCTGCTCCAGCACCACTGTACTGTGTGCCTTCTCTGTGAATTAAAATGGAAAATCAACAATCCACAGAACATCTAATGGAGCAGGGCAAAGAATGAATACATGAAAACCAACCACTTTCCTAGGAAGCACTCCTAAAGCTCCTATGGGAGATGCAACACAACACACACTGTGGCAGTCATCCCCCCAAATAAAATTTTCAGATTTGAAATGCATGTCCATTAGCATCTTGTAAAATACAGATAAATACGTTTCTTCCCAAGCTACTTCCGAAGCACCTTAATATGCATTTTCCCCAAACGTAATGAGTGACATACTTAGACCATCAGTAGGTGAAGCCATCAGTAAAAGCCATTCAAGTGCAGGAAAGCAATGAATTAGCTAGTAACTTTTGATACATCTGTACTATTTAGTGTAGGCTCTCAGCATGTATTTTCAGAATAAACAACTTCAGGGATGCAACTACACAGAAGATGTCAGAGCAGAGTGAAGAGTCAAAAATAAGTGCCTGGCAGCACTATCGAGGAACAGCAGAAGTTTGCTGGAGAGCTGGGGTCCTTGATTTTAATTTGCAGAGGAAAATGATCTTTTGAAATGAGAGAAGCCCAGTACTATTAGTCACTCCTGTGGAATCATGCATATACAAGGAACTAACTGCATGTGAAGGCCAGCTCCTTTCTGTGTGCAGTCGCAGGGAGGCACCAGCTCATTCCTCCTCTTGGCCTGTTGTTGGTAACTTGCTCTTTCTAAAAATCCTCTGGAAAAGATGGATGGAATCCAAGGATACTTAAGAAAGTCTTCTGAACCGGAGAATGGGGGCACTGGTAACTGGGGAGTGAGGAAAAGAAAATGTTTCTAAATTCTTAGGATGGCTTTTTTAACACGAAAAACTGTGAAATGAAAAAAAATTTTAATCTCCTAAAATACTAATGAGATAAACAGCATTTTATTCTTCAAATAAACACAGTTTATGTGTCCTACTCTTCAAAATAAGTACTTACAGAAAATATACAGATATGAGTTCAAGTCCCTACAGCTACTTAATAGTTGTGTGTATGCATATATACGTATATGTGTATATGTATGTGTCCATGTATGTATGCATGCATGTATGTATATGTGCATGTACATATATGTGTATTTTAAATAGGTTCTTTTGTTCTCAAGTAATAGTAAACACTGCAAGCAAATAGGAAAGTGTACTGGAATATCTTACCAACTAGAGACTGTGGCATCGAGGTGTCTCAGTTTTTATTGGTGGGCTCCGTGGAATTTATGTGGAGGACATGCTCACATGCTCAGCTCCCTGAGGAGAGTCTTGTTCAGTTGCTGTGAGCCGTGTTATATTTACCACGCGAGGCTCACACACCCAGAAGTGCTAAATGGACAACTGCAGCACCGTGGTGCATTGCTAGTTCCATGGGTTTGCAGGACACTCAGGCTGCAGTAGATGTGTCAATATCTTCTACACCTCTGTTAACATATTCTTTCAGTTATAATTTCTTCACTTAAGCTAATGTGTGTGAGCCCCATCATTTGCATTCACTCTCAGACAGGCACTGTCCATAACCCCTACCAACTTGCAATACATGAGCGTTTTGACTCAAATTACAAAATTCTCAAGAGGAACAATATGATTGGCCTAGCTAGGAACAAACAACCTCTTCTATTCCAATCCACAGTGACCAAGCATAACATATAGAACACAAAGACAGCCAATGTCCTGTCTTTCTTTGAACATTCTAGAAAACAAGAGAGATCTTTAGGACCGGGGCAGATGTCCTATAAAGAAGCATGATCACAATTAATAACATTCTCTCTCTGTGCTAGTTTCTCTACAGAAATGGAGAAAATCAGATCTGTCATCCACCATATCTCCTTTATTATTTTTTCATAGACTCCTAATATGATATTTTATTTCTTTACTAAAACAAAAATTTTCTGTTTTCCTCCAATGAAATGTAAGCTTTGTGAGAGGACAGCTTTTTGTCTGATGACTTCATTGCTGAATTTCTAGTGCCTTAAGGGACGTCTGTTACGAAGTACATGCTCAATAAATATACTGAATGACAGTGGAGTGATTTAGTGTTATGAGGATAAAATGAAATAAGCTAAGCGATGTAGCTGCCATTATATAGGATGAGCAATAAATAGTGACTATTAAAATTCTTACATTTAACATTTCCAAAATATCTTGCACACCTAAAAATAACAGAAATAGTTAACTTGTTGTAATAAGTGATAATAGATCTTCTTACTGAATAATTATTGAATACTTGAATAATAAGATCTATTATATATCACACACTGTTCAAAATGTGTTACATGAATTAACTCATTGAATCCCCACCACAGCCTGATGTGGTAGGCAAAATGTTATCTCCACCCCATAAATGAGGAAACTTCAGCTACATAATTTGCCCAAGGTCACTCTACTACTAAGTGGCGGTGCTGGGATTTAAATTGGGCAGTCTGGATCTGAGTCCATACTGCTTTCCCAAGTCCCAAATCGTAGGTGGTAGATGGGAAAAGGATAGACAAGACATAATGAGTGAAAATTTTACGGTAGAAAAGATGGGATCTTATAACCAAAATAACAATAAATTTTAAAAAGCAATAGGAAACATATTAGAAGAAACATGACTTCATTTCACAGAAGAAAAAACATTGAAAGACTATTACACGTTGTTACTGTTTATTGTTAAATAAAGAAAACATGATTCAGAATATTGTATATAATATGATCCCATTTAAATGCCAGACTTTTAAAAGGTTCATTAACATCATTTTGATTTGAAAGACCTATAAGTCAATTAGAATCCAGGTCAGTTTTATCTTTTCCTTCTTGTTAACACTGACCTCTTGTAGGCATTCTGACTCGAGTATCTAAGCCAATATACCGAAACTTCTGCCCTCACAGATAGTGAATACGAATGAGGCAGACTGAGTATGATATTTGTGGGGGGATGGACTGTAAAAAACTGAAGAGTTCATACCCATGTGGGCTTCTCAGCTCAAGGTAATCATTAGAGGAAGTTAAGCCCAATACAGTAAGTCCCCTACATATGAACTTTCAAGGTGCGAACTTTCAAAGATGGAAACGTGGAGCTTACTAATGAAGACCTGATGAAGTTGGAGGCCCAGAGAATGGACAAAAAGAGACAAGAGGAAGAAGAAGTAACTGAAGAACCAAAGAGATTCACGATGCAGGAAACGGCAAGGGGGTTTTCTTTATTTGAGGAGGCACTGTTAGTTTTTGAGGCACAAGATCTGAATATAGAACGGTACATGAAGGTTGCAACCGCTATTCAGAATGCAATCCAGTGCTACTGTGTCATCTATGATGAGAAAAAAAGAGCTACTACCCAGACATCACTGGATTGTTTTTTCAAGAGGGTAGATAGAACTGAATCCAGCAAAGACCCAGAACCTGCGCCATCAACATCAGTCGTGAGTGAAATTACAGCTTGCCCTCCATCTCATATTGCTGGAGATCCTTCAGCTCTACCATCTCCCACCCCCTCTCCCTCCTCCAGTCAGTAACTCTTCTTGCCTGTTCACTCGGTGCCAGCCCCTGTACACCAGCTGTTGTACTGTACTGCTGTACTTTTCAAGGTACTGTAGTAAGATTAAAAATGTTTTCTTTATTTTTTGTGTTTGTTTGTTTTTTATGCATTATATGTGTAAAAAGTATTATAAACCTATTATAGTACAGTACTGTAGAGCTGATTGTATTAGTTGGGTACCTAGGCTAACTTTGTTGGACTTAGAACAAATTAGACTTACGAACACGCTCTCATAACAGAACTCATTCGTATGCAGGGGACTAAGTGTAATGCCAGATCTCCCATTTGCCAAGATATGATAGTAATCTGCATTTTTAATGAAACGCTGATTTTTAAATGACTAACTAATTACAATAATGCAAACACTCCATAGGCAAAAAAAAAAAAAAAAAAAAGCCATCAGTCAAACTTATCCAAGTTCTGCTAGTTTTTGCTTCAATGAGCCACAGACTCTTGAAAACAGGAGATTGTCTTCTGCTCCCTTTGTCTTTCCTGCAGCCCCCAGAACCATGTGGGGTTCACTGCAGGCTCCAAAGAAAACTGACTGACCCGACAAGCTCAGAGATTGGCTACCCCCATCCTAGAACAGAGCAAAGCCATTACAGTTACCAAATGAGAATAAATCATTGTGCTGCATCCTTGCATCCTGCCCTTGTCAGAGGGCCAACTGGCATTTGATCTTATGTCCCCACTTGTGACCCAACTACTGAGCAGAAAATTATTTCGTCCCCACATTCCACTCACCAGCTGAACCTCCACCACCTTGCACACGTTTACCTGCTTCACCAGACTCAAGCTGCTAACAACCTGGAAAAACATTGCTTTTCGGTAGGTGGTGGTGTTTTATAACTGGTAGACATTAGATTGGGGGGAAAAAAGAACAACTAAAAAAGTCTAACTATTGATGAAAATAATGGGAAGTAAATTAGCTCTAAACCCTGGTGAGAACATATACTGAAAATGCCTTAGAGGAGCACAGTCCAGCACCCCATATAGAAATGTAAACTACACTTTCCTTCTAATGCCGGGAAGTTAAAAAAAAAAATCAGAAAAGGGAAAAAAGACTCTGAAAATGAATGACATTTAGATATAATGTAAGGGAATGATTCTAGTCCTTTACAAGAATAGGTTTAGATAGAAAAATTAGAAGTGAGAAAATGGGCATTAAAAGGTAAGGTGGTTTTAATGGAATAAGTCAACTGGGATGCAGTAGGAGCCTCGGGCAACCAATGGTTCAAAAAAGCAAATATAATCAACTGAGCACAGATTCTAGGCATTGTGAATTGTCTTCACAATCACAATGAGATGTTCATTCCTCAGATGAGAAAACTGGGCTCAGAAAGTTTATAGTTCTCAATTATTTTTCTGGCATAAATATGATGAAATGATTGAAAATGCACATCTCAGAAAAGATGAATTGTGGGCAGTGAGTCTCCATGGGTGCAGAAGGGCTGTAGACAAGCTGCTCTTAGAGGAATCTCATCAGGATTCCAAGATTCTAGTGGAATAGGGTTTGGAAAAGACTCCCATGTAGTATGGTTAGCACCCCCTTCCTCCTATGAGAACACCTAAATTTTCATTCGCTTTAACTCCGATCATTCTGAGTCCAATGTCAGTATTCTAGCACTGGGCATAGGAGTCAGCAAATCAGTCTACTGTACTTGTGAAAAACCAGCATTTAATTTAGTAGTGCAAATATCTATCCATCTTCATTAGTATATCCAACAACCATGGGCAAGAAATAGTAAGCAAGAGTGTAATTTATTACTTTGTCAGTTTCAACAAACACCATATTGATGTGCTAACAGTCTCTAATGATGATATAAAATATCATTAATTATTAGATTCATGAATAAATTCTCATCCTCTGAAAGGTTCAGAACACATTTATGAGCTCGTTTGTTGCATGTTTCTTATCCAGTGCAAAATCAAAAGTCCAAAATATAGTAGTCAGTGCTAAGAGAGAATTGTGTTAAAATACATATAAAGATGGGGAAATAAACAAGTACTTCAATTACAGCTAGTGGCTTGGAACTAATAAAGAGATTACATTATTAGCCAACAGAAGGATTTTATTTCACACTTGCTCTGTGGCATTGGTGCTATTCCACGGGCTATTTGCAGGGTTTGCTACTTATTTGTGAGTTTCCCCACTGACGACCCTTGGCTTTGAAGGCTGGAGGCCTATAGCTCAATTTAAAGTGCTTTTGTTGTTTCCCTTTTTCAAATATTTATCTGTAAGTTATTACCTGCCTTCTTGCAAAGAAGGATCTAAAGTGATTTAAGCACACTTGCTTCTGTACCAAGGCTGTGTTCTACCACTGACCCAGGCAGGGGAGAGTCAGAGATGGTCTGTTCATTCCATCCCAGTGCAGCCATGGGGCTGGGGCAGGAGGGTGGGGATAGCAGGTGGGGAACAAGGATGGGAATTATCAGTTCTGTTTCAAGACTAAAAACTCATTACAGGTAATTGTTGAATCTTTTGCTTATTATCAATTTTTTCAAAGCTACTCTAAAGCTGGGCACACACTCAACCAGGTATTTTCAGGATCATCCGAGAATCTTATTAAATTAGCAACTTCCCAGACCCCACCTCCAAGAATGAGTCAATTGGCCAGTGTGAGGCTTAGGAATCTGAGAAGTGTCTCATAGGCTGGATCCACATTTTGAGAAACAGCATAATGAATAATATTCCCCGACTGATTGACCAACATTCTGTTCATAGTGTGTTGATCAATCAGTACCACCTGTTCTTTTTTCTACTCCCAAGCTACCTCACCCCCCTTTTTAATCACCTCCTATTCACCCCATTAGTGAGGGAAGGATTCCCACCCTATGGTTTGGGGGAATGGCCAAATATACAACATCTAATGCTGGACAGGTTATTCTATGCATTAGTTGAGGTTCTCCAGAGAAACAGAAAGAATGTATATATAAATATATAAAAAGCAATTTATTATAAGGAATTGGACCATGCCAATTCCTATGGAATTATGGGGGCTGACAAGTCTCAAGAACTACAGGATGAGTCTGCAAGCTGAAGACTCAAAAGAGAGCCAATGGTGTAGTTCCAGTCCAAAGGCCAGCAGGCTTGAGACCCAGAAAGAGCTGATGTTCCAGTTTGAATGCAGTCAGGTGGGAGGAATTCTTTCTTACTAAGCCCTTTTGTTCTATTCAAGTCTTCAACTGATTGGATGAGGCCCATCCACATTAGGAGGGGCAATCTGCTTTGCTCAGTCTTCCAATTCAAATGTTAATCTCATTTAAAAACTCCTTCACAGAAACATTTAGTATAACATTTGGCCAAATGTCTGGGGATCCCATGGCCCAGTCAAGTTGACACATAAAATTAATCATCACACTTTATAAGTCTAAAAACCCCCATTCCTGGTCCTCTGAGAAATAACATAAGACAGAGGAAAATGCAGACCCGGAGCAAAAAAGACATGACAGTCTCATTTAATTATCACAGTTATATGAACATTGATAATACAACCCACCCCATAGTTGAAGAAACTGATGTTCCAAGAGTTCAAGTGACTGGGCCAAGATCACACAGTCATGAGATAAAGGGGAAGGGAGAACCAGAGCTGTAGTAGAGTCAGGAAGAGAGAAAATAGGGAGAGGAAATTATTGTGAATTAGAAGCTTGTCAATTGCTGATATAGAGTGCTCAATTTATGGGTCATAATGGAGGATTGTTCCTTGAAGGAGCAACGTATGTCAACAAGCTGAGTCTGCTAAATAATATGGTCTGGAAAAAATGAAGGAGCAAAGACATTTGGTTTTGAAACCAAAGTCATAAATGAAAGATATAAGAAATATGATAATCCAAAGTAACAGGTCATAAACTTTACTGTACATCAGAATCAGATGTGTAAAACACAAACTGTTGGACCTACCCCCCAAGTTTCTGATTTGGTAGGTCTGGAGGGCAGTGAGTAGTCACACTTCTAGCAAGTTCCCAGGTGATGCTAATGTCACTCATCCATGGTCCTTATAAACCTCTGCTTTAAAGAGATAAAAAGAGAACATAAGGGCTCAGCCTCAGAACTACACATAGTCAGGCTGGGTGAGAGAGCCTGGTCTAAGGGTGTGTGTGTGTGTAGAAAGGAAATACTTATCTTTCCCAAGCAAAGGTCAAGATGAGATTATGCTAACCAAAGGTTGGTACCAAATATGAAGCCCTGATAACTGTCTCCCCACCCCATCTATAAACTTCTTTCTGAAAGGAGAAGTGGACAGGATTAGCATGACTTTCTCAAGCCCCATAAATCAATTCCACTTTATTCTGATTCACACTCATCAATTTCTCTCCAACACGCTCTTTCCCTGCCTTCTTGAAGAAATTTGCCAATTAACCCTGTGAGTTTTGCCCAGGACTAGGGCTCTCACATATCCAGGTAGATGGAAAGACCAAGGGCGCTTTGTCCAGGGACTACAACCATTAAAAATGAGTTGTGTTAAGCCATCAGGATGAAAGAAAATAATATTTAATACTTTTCAAATGTAAGCTCTATGTAAATTTAGCCAGCTTGCTTTAAAAATAAATAATTTGTGAATATTTATGCTTACGCCATTAATCTGTGAGAGGTTCATGCCTTTAATTAACGGTTTGGAAGCAGCTTTTTTCTATTTTATAGAGCTAGGTGATTGGCTGAGGAGATAACAGAATACCGACCCATCTCCTATTTAAAGATAAACAAAACCACTAAACCGCATCTGAGCTAATACAGAAGAAGGTGAGGCTGATCTGAAAGCTGCTGATTTTCAATAATTTATATTCAAATGGTATTTGGGGATCAAGAAATGTCTTCCAAATGCACAATTTTCTAATTACTATGTACTCAATCAACATAAAATAAAGAGGAATAACAACTGAAATGTTGGCATTATTTAAACATGGTTTTATGTTATAGGAATCAAATGACAGACACTTATTCTTTGTCTTCTCGGGGTCTGTCTAGCACATTGATGTTGCTGGTGTGATACATTTCCTCAAAGGGCTTCAAATGCTAATAATCCCTTAGAGGAGAATTCACGTAGAAGAGCAGTTAGGGTAACCCTAGTTGTTGTAACAAAGAACCCCCATGACTTCTGCGACTTAATACATTATAAGTTTCTTTCTTGTTCATGGGATAGACCACCCTCTTTTCATGCATTTCAAGGAATCCTAAATTCCTTCCGTCTTGTCGAAACACCATCCTTAGAGCTGAAGGATAAGCAGCATGCAGAAAGGGCAGGACACCTTCTTAAAAGCTTTGGATCTGCTTACATGCCATTATCCAAAACCAGTCACCTGTGCACCAGCCTGGAAATGTCCATCGAAAGATGGACAGCCAGGCTTCCCTGGTGGCGCAGTGGTTGAGAGTCCGCCTGCCGATGCAGGAGACACGGGTTCATGCCCCGGTCCGGGAAGATCTCACATGTCGCAGCGCAGCTGGGCCCGTGAGCCATGGCCGCTGAGCCTACGCGTCCGGAGCTTGTGCTCCGCAACGGGAGCGGCCACAGCAGTGAGAAGCCCGCGTACCGCAAAAAAAAAAAAAAAAAAAAAAAAGGAAGAAAGATGGACAGCCAATTCTAAGCATATAAGCTCTACTTTGAAAGAGAAACACAGATTTTGGTGGTTATCTCGGACATAAAAAGAATCGTAACACATCCTCTAATGTAGTGTTCCCAGACTTGCCTGATGATCATCACTACCAAACTCTGGGGGCTTTATTTTAAAAACTAGAGATTTCCTGGGCTCTGAACCCAGAGACTGATTCTGAGGTCTGTGTTAAGATCTAAGGATAAGTACTTTTAAGGAGTCTACCAGGATTCTGATTCTCCCTGCCCCAGAATCATGGATTATGTTCCATTCTTCACCTGCAAACAGAAACTCAGCCAAACCCACACTCAGATGCTTATCTGTCCTATAATGTGATGTGCATAAAGTATCTTGGATCAGGATCCATAAACTTGTATTTTAGCAAGCTCTTGGGATAATTATGATAGCTAACTTGTATTGAGTGTTATTTGAGCTTAAGATACGCATGGACTTAATTAACTTTTATACACCCTGTTAGCTTGGTATGGTATTTCTATTTTACAGAAGAAGAAACTGAGACACAGAGGGGTTAAATAAATTGCTTACATTTACAGTAGTAAATGGAAGAGCTGGGATTAAAACACAGCAAAGCCTACATCTTCCCCACTGGACTACACCCAGGGGAATCTGACGCAAAAGAAGGTCTATGGACCACTGAGCTACAGGGGAGATACTCAGGGGTTTCTGATAATAGTGCTCCAAGCCAACTTTGAGAACCCTACAGTAAATAAGAGTTTCTTACTGTTGCTCTCAAATTTAAATCTCCAGCACAGGTGTTTCCTCTGAACTCCATAGATATGGACCACCCATGCTAGACACCTTGCACATACTTCACAAATGGACTCACAGTTTGCCCTTGCCATTTGCTCTTCAACTTGTGCTCCCATCATAATGAATAGTGCCACTTTCCACTCAGTCACGCAAGCTGTGAATCCAGGAATCATCTCCAACACTCAGCTTTTCCTTACTCAACTACTGGGCAATCCAACTAACCATGTGTTCTACAGATCTTGCCTGCCTAATATCTCCCCGAACCCTCTACTGTCTACCTCTCCGTCAACACTTCATAGCACACCTTAATCCCCTCCACAGCTTTATTTTTCTATCACTTTCTAATCTACCACCTACTTTACTTATTTATTTATTTGTCTGATTCCTACCAGAATGTAAGCAACATGAGGGTAAAGGAGAGCGGAATTATCCACCCCCAAAAAGGCCTCTTCGGCATACGGATAATTTTAGGCTGATTATTTTTAAAAAACAGCAGACACAGGAGAAACTCTGAAAACCAGGTAGAAGTTACTCTTTTGTAAGAGATATTTACAGTTATAAGAGAAACCTCTACTTGTGAAGGTGCCTCCCTCTCTGTACCAGGATGACTAAATCTCTAGAAACTCTTAGCAATAGAGAAGGCAAGCACCATATAACAACCATATCCTTTTTCACTGCGCTTTTCCTGGTAACGTCCCATAACTGGCTCCCCAACCCCTATGTCTTTTTTTGTCTTTAGTTGGAGATAGTATTTAAGGTGGTGGCTTGGGCCATTTCAGGGAGTTACTCAGTTTTACTGGGTCTCTCCCATGTATACAGGAAGTACACATGTTATTAAACTTCTGTTTTGCTCCTGCCCAACTGTCTTTTATTACAGCGTGGTCTCTGTAACCTAGAAGGATAGAGGAGAAATTATTTTTCCCCACACACAAGGGCAGAATTATGTGATTCTTGTTCTCTGTTGTATCACCATCACCTAGAATAATTGCTATTTATTGAAAGAATGATTGAATGAATAAATAAATTACATATAAAGTGGGAAGAATAATATTAGCTTTTTCGTGTCTTGCCATAAAAGACATACAATGTATAAAGCACTTAGCACATCATGGAGTACATAGTGAGTGTTCATCAAAGTCAGTTATTACTAGTAAGTAGATAGACAGGTAGGGTAAGAGTTCACAATATGAAGTAGTAAGAGTTTGGGCTGAGGGAGGGGCAAATGGCCAGAGCACAGAAGTACTCATGGGTCACACTAAGGAGTTTTGTACTAATTCCGCAGTTTTAAGTAACGGTGGGACAGAGTAAGCTTCATATTGTATGGACTTCAAATCAGCAGCTGTAAGGAAGATGATTGGAGATGGAGTGGAAGTCATTTAATCCTCTGACACTCAGTTTTTCATCTTGAAAATGGTTGGAATAAAATGTGCCCAATATGCTCACAAAGTGAAAATGGCAAAATAATACAAAAGGGTGTTGATAACTATAAAATGATGTGAGAATGTCATGGTACATTGATCACATCTAGGTACACATCAGATTTGCTATATTAGTGCTCACCAGATTGTTTTTCATAAGCAAGCAGCTTGAATCCCAAGGAAAATATGCTCAATACAAAACACCCACCCTCCTCTGGAGAGAATTTCCCACCAAGCCTTTATTTTCATGTGCCATTGCAGCCATGAGTCAAATAGAGGCACACCTCAGAGATACTGAAGGTTCGGTTCCAGACCACCACAATAAAGCAAGTATAAGGTGACTCACATGAATCTTTTGGTTTCCCACTGCATATAAAAGTTATGTTTACACTACACTGTAGTCTGTTAAGTGTGCAATAGCATTATGTCTAAGAAAACAACATACCTGTCTTAACTAAAAAATACTTTAGTGTTAAAAAATGCTAATCATTATCTGAGCCTTTAAGTGAGTCAGTCTTTTTGCTGGTGGAGGGTCCTGCCGGGATGTTAATGGCTTCTGACTGACTAGGGTGGTGGTTGCTGAAGCCTGGGATGGCTGCGGCAGTTTCTTAAAATAAGACAACAATGAAGTTGCCACATCGATTGACTTCTCCTTTCATGAATGATTTCTCTGGAGCAGGCAATGCTGTTTAATAGGATTTTACTCACAGTAGAACTTCTTTCAAAACTGGAGTCAGTCCTCTCAAACCCTCCACTGCTTTATCAACTGAGTTTATGTAATATTCTAAATCATTTGTTGTCATTCAACAATATTCACAGCATCTTCACCAGGAATACATTCTATCTCAGAAACCATTTTCTTTGCTCATTCATACGAAGCAACTCCTTATCTGTCCAAGTTTTATCATGAGATGGCAGCAGTTCAGTCACATATTTAGGCTCTACTTCTAATTCTAGTCCTCTTTCTATTTTCATCACATCTGCAATTACTTCCTCCACTGGAGTCTTAAACGCCTCAAAGTCATCCTTGAGGGTTGGAATCAACTTCTTCCAAACTCCTGTTAATGTTGATATTTTGATTTCTTCCCATGAATCGCAAATGTTCTTAATGGCATCTAGAAAGGTGAATCCTTTCCAGGAGGTTTTCAATTGACTTTGCCCAGATCCATCAGAGGAATCACTATGTGTGGCAGTTATAGCCTTATGAAACATTTCTTAAATAATAAGACTTGAAATTTGAAATTACTCCTTGATCCTTGGGGCTGCAGAATGGATACTGTGTTAGCAGTCATGAAAACAACATTAATCTTATTGTTTATCTCTAACAGAACCCTTGGGTGACCAGGTGCATTGTCAGTGAGCAGTACTATTTTGCAAGGAATCTTTTTCCTGAGCACTAGGTCTCAACAATGGACTTAAAGTATTTAGTAAACTGTGCTATAAACAGATGTGCTTTCATCCAGGTTTTATTTTTCCATTTACTGAGCAAAGGCAGAGCAGATTTAGCATAATTCTTAAGGGACCTAGGGTTTTCAGAATGACCATTGGCTTCAACCTAAAGTCACCAGCTGCATTAGCCCCTAACAAGAGAGTCAGCCTATCCTTCGAAGGTTTGAATCCAGCCATTGACTTCTCCTATCGAGCTATGAAAGTCCTAGATGGCAACTTCCCAAATAAGGCTGTTTCGTCTACATTGAAATTCTGTTGTTTAGTATAGTCACATTCATTAATTATCTCAGCCAAATCTGAATAACTTGCTGCGGCTTCTACATCAGCATTTGCCACTTCGCCCTACACTTTCATGTTATGGAGACGGCTTCTTTCCTTAAACCTCATGAACCAAACTCCACTAGTTTCAAACTTTTCTTCTGCAGCTTCCTCACCTCTCCTAGCCTTCCAGAAATTGAACAGAGTAGGGCTTTGCTCTGGATTAGGCTTTGGTCTAAGGAAATGTTGTGGCTGTTTGATCTTCTATCCAGACCACTAAAACTTTCTCCGTATCAGCTATAAGGCTATTTAGCTTTCTTATCATTTGTCCGCTCACTGGAGCAGCACTTCTAACTTCCCTCAAGGACTTTTCCTTTGCTCACAACTTGGCTAACTGTTTGGCACAAGAGGCCCAGGTTTCAGCCTACCTTGACTTTTGACATGTCTTCCTCATGATTAAAAGCTTAATCAGTTCTAGCTTTTGATTAAAAGTGAGAGACATGCAACTATCCTTCACTTGAAAACTTAGAGGCTAATGCAGGGGTATTAATTGGCCTAATTTCAATATTGTTGTGTCCCGAGGAATAGAGGGGCCCAAAAAGAGGGAAAGAGATGAGGGAACGGCTGGTTGGTGGAGCAGTCAGAACACACACAACATTTATCAATTAAGTTTGCCATCTTATATGAGCACAGTTCTTAGCGCCCCAAAAGAATTGCAATAGTGACATCAAAAAGCACTGATCACATATCACCATAACAAATATAATAATAATGAAAAAGTTTGAAATATTGTAGGAATTGCCAAAATGTGGCACAGAGACACAAAGTGAACAAATGCTGTTGGAAAAATGGTGCTGTTAGACTCTTTCAATGCCGAGTTGCCACCAACCTTCACTTTGTAAAAAATGCAATATCTGCCAAGTACAGTAAAGTACAACACAAAGCCTATATGCTGTGCACAAGGGATGATATGACTGCAAACACATGGGCATATTTCCTAAAGTAGAAGCAGTATTTAAAAACGCAGGAAAGAAAGGCTACCCTGTGAGCTCACTGGCAGTGGATGTGGGAGCCATCCTGTCATCCTGCAGAACTGAACTGCAGTATCGAAAGTCTCAATGATGGAGTAGAACTCGCCCCAAGGTGGGGCCAGGATCAGGGTGAAGCAAGTTAAGCAAGTGAGGCAAGTGCCAAAAACTTCATTAATCAAGATAAATCATATTTTAATTCAATATTTCTAAAAATCAAAATGCAAAAAATCTCTGGTGAACAATATACCAAAATTTTAAATAAAGATCAGTGTCAAGATCAATAATGGAGATTGAGTCAGAAGAAAAATGTGTGCCCCCCCATACACATGCTTTTATGCATTGTAATGCTTATTTTTTCCAGAATATTAAAGTAATCAAAAATATTTGAAAATTGAAAAATGGGCACATAGAATTACCTTTATGGAAATTCAGTAAATTCATTTAATGTGCTTAATCAACTAATTCAAATAATTAACTTCATTAAAGATGAAGTTAATCATCTTTACCTAAGATCACTACTTGGTCAAAAGAAATTGTCAAACATGGCAATTCCCTCAATAGAAAATGAGATAAGCAAAGAAGTAGATTTTGAAAATATTAATAAGTTTACTTCCATTAAAACCAAGAAAGTAAAAGTATATTATGCTATTGGTATATATAATATATATATAACAATGTATATACATAATAATATTGTTTATAAATATTATTTTATTGTTTATAACAATACATAAACATAATAATATTGTATTTTATTTATTTTTATGACGACTTAGGACTAAATATTTTTACATGCAGGCAATAGTTCAATATTTTTAAAACTTTTTGAGAGCCAAATCAAACATATCAATCTACTGGTTGGAGACAGCTATTTATCCCCAAATTTGTGACCTCTGATCTATTTGTTTCTAAGATGCAATAAATGTTTTATTGCTATTTATTTCCCAATTAGAACATAAGTAAGGTTCTTGAGTATAGAAACACACCATAACCTATCACAGAGAGGAATACTAGGAAAATCCTTGATAGTTTTGATGGACAGAAAACTTTGCAATCATGCCTTCATCCTTGCACACACAATCTGATCCACACTAAAGATTCTAAGGAGAGGTCTGGAAAGACATTCCATATCAAGTCACTAATACCAAGATGGTGTCCTTAATGTTGAGTGAGACTCATGCCCATAGAAAATGGCAAACAGGCATCCTTACAAATGCAAAGCCTGTATGCTGTGCACAAGGGATGATATGACTGCAAACACGTGGGTATATTTCCTAAAGTAGAAGCAGTATTTAACCTTAGTCCAAGCAGTGCACCAAGAGTTTCTCAAATGGCAACAGTCTGCGAGTTAGAAAGAGCAGTTCATAGTCCTCAACAAAGGGTCAAAGATAAGTAAAGACGGTCTCCAGCTCCACTACTTCTAAGAATCCAATTCTATTTTAGAATAGTTGAGGTATTACTGTTTTGTTTCCAGTAACGTTTGCTTGGCTTCAAAGTCAAACTTTTCTTTGTCCCCACCTGAATCCCCTTTTAATAATGAGCCCTGGATCCAGAAATTAGAATGCTGGAATTCAAATCTTGAATTTGACTCTGTGAAGACTTGACCAAGGTTGCTAATATCCCTTATCCCTGATCCTCTGCTTTTGTCACCTTTGAGATGACATCTCATTGGTATAGATTCAGTGTCATAGAGATCTGAGGAGCACAGATTCTGAAGTCAAACATAGTCTCAGACATGCAACTTACTAGCTGTGTAACCTAGAGAAAGTTACCTTTGCTGAAACTTAGACCCCACTCCTGTAAAAACTGGGGATAACAATAGCTCCTATCTCGTGGACTGTTCCAAGGATTCTCATGAGATCACACTTTTAAAATACTGCAGAAATAAAACTGCAGTTTTATTTATCATCACACAATATGGAAATTTTAAAAAACAATGTATTTTGAGGAAGCATAACACAATACATGCATACATGTATCCTGCAAGAAACTGCAAAGACAGAATAAAATTTTATACAGTTTAAACAAAGCAGTATAAAATTCACTTGGGATCTGAGGTAGCTATTTGTCTAGTTAATTGACTTCCTCTGTAAGAATAATAAAACTTCTCTAATCTCCGGGAAAAAATAAATGGTGACACCTTGAGAGAGGCTCCCAGAGACATGTTTCCACATTTCAAGAGGGAATGAGGCTCATGACCTTGAACACAACTCTGCATTGCAAAACTGAAGACTGGACATTATTTGGTACCTGGAGAAATTATTCCATGTTGCAATGGTTAGAGGAAGAACTCAGCTCAGGCCCATAATGGCCCGCAAAGAGATGTGTTATGAAGGGGAAGGGAAGAAAATCATCTTTTCCCTTTTATTCATCTTTATCACCCTTACAAAAGCCCCCTCCCCCTAAATTAAAGATATGTGAAATGTGTTAGTAGGTATGAAAATTGTTAGTAAACGTGTGTATATATTTTTTAATTAAATATTATTATTTGACTATGGTATTCTGCCACCCATTTTTGCTTTCTCCAAGGTTATAAGCTCACATGAAGAAAATTTCCCAGTAAGACCTACTCTCTATTGAAAAGGATCTGGTACCTGAGAAATGGAATATTTTCTGCCATATAAATAAACAAAGGATGTCACAGTCATCAACGATTGCAGCCCTCCAACGTGAGCCAGTGAGTCAAGGAAACTCAGGGCTGAAAAGAATACCTGACATCTAGCAGCCATCAGACTGCAGCTACTCCGTGCGGTAAGCCCTGAGGATACTCAGAGTGTGTCAGGATACTGGCCCCAGATAGCTGAGCTGCGTATCAGAGGAATGATTTCAGTGAGCCCGGACCCTTGCATCTTCCCATACAGAGAAAAGCGCTAAATTCCTTAACTTGAGATGTCTGGTTTTCTTTAATTAATAATAATCTTTTTGTGTGTGTGTGTGGTACGCGGGCCTCTCACTGTTGTGGCCTCTCCCGTTGCGGAGCACAGGCTCCGGACGCGCAGGCCCAGCGGCCATGGCTCACGGGCCCAGCTGCTCCGCGGCATGTGGGATCCTCCCGGACCGAGTCACGAACCCGTGTCCCCTGCAACGGCAGGTGGACTTTCAACCACTGTGCCACCAGGGAAGCCCCAACAATAATCTTTTGACGTTCCTGACCACCTGTGCTTCGTTGAAAAACTCCTATATATCCTGGCTCCTCCCCTCGCCTCCTGGGAGCAGTTTCTCAGAGTTACCTGAAACGCTGTCTTCCAGGCTGCGGTCCTCATTTTGCCCCAAATAAAACTTAACTCTTAACTCTCACATCGTGCATATATTTTTTTAGTTGACATACCCTCCGCTGAGACATCCTGCCTCTCATACTGCCCACCAAGAGTATGAGTCTAGGCAAAAACACATCTATGGAGAGGCAGCAAATAACTCCACAATAGCATGCTAATTTCTGTACCCAACAAAGATCTAAAAGTTACAATATGTATAAATAGACGTATATGTATATATGGAATATTTATTTATATACTAAATATGTGTAACTATATATGTTATACGTATGTGCATATGTGTATGTATATGATTGTTTATGTGTGTATATACACACATATATGTCTAATCAAAAATAGATGTAGCTGACAATTTCCATATAATCCTTTCACATCTGCTGCAGGTATGAAAATTTATATAGGTCAATATATTTCTCATCAATGGAGTATTCTTCGGGAACAAAGTAAGATATAGGTAGGGAACATTGGTCTTTGTGTGCTAGCCAGACTTGCTGACATTCACCATAGTAGAAAGAAAAATATAAAGAAAAAAGTCTTAATATTTCCATTCCTCTAGATGTTACTGTAAGTGCAGCTTCTTAAGGGTTTTGGATGATGAGCTATAATGACTATGTTGCACTCCCAGTATATACTATATATGTGGCTTGTCATATTTGACTTTCTAAACTACTTGATGAGGTTGATATTATCATAATCCCTACTTTATGATTGACAGGAGAGAAGTCTCAAGGGGTTAAATAACTCAACTAAAGTAATTTTAACAGTTAGGGAAATAAAAGTCCATCTCAGGTCATCTGATTCAGAACCCAACTAGGGTCATATGATTCAGCCTAAGCAGTATAACATGTAGGTATTAACTTTTATTATTAACAAGAGAGTTAGGTACCACACATCCACCTACTCATTAAGGACTAGGAAAACATAACAACTGCCAAATATGGTAGAGAATCAGAGACAGCGTATGCATTAAAATCTTCAGATCCATCTCTTTTGCAATCCATAACATGAGCTTCCGGCTTGGGTATAACACAGATGTATCCTGAGTCAAGTTTGAGGAAAGATTTAATGAGGAAAATATGAGACTCCTATTCCTAAAGAATTTAAGGCAGGAAAATGGCTGCCTCGCTGAATTTCAGAGGGGACTTTTTTCTAGAGACTATCCATTTGAGCTCTTCCATCTTACAGTTGAGAAAACTGGTGCCCAGACACATAAAGGAATATGTATAGTCACTTAGCAAGTCAGTAGTACAGCCAGAACGGGAACTCAGGTATATTTATACTCTTCATTTGCTATGCATTTCATGATATCAGGCTACTTGATTTCCATTTATAATGGCTTGAGCCAAGCCTATTTGGAGTAGGAAAACCTTGCTGACTCTGCTGACCACTGGATGGACATGTGCAGGCACAAAGATTCTGTTTGATCTACTGATGTTTTTTTAATAGAAAGATCGAAGTATCTTTTCCTGTGAGGACTAAGAGGGATGTGTCCTCAATTATCGCAAACCCATAATTAATAACATGGGGAAAGTGATTAGCAACATTATGCAACCTAGTCCTTAATATGAAGGATTTTAGATTGAATCCCATTATTAATTTGGCATTTTGTTCAGAGTGATGGCTTCCTGGAAATAAGCAAACAACAAAAAACATACTAAATGTCTTTCTTCCTTCATGCAATCAAATCTATATGTGAAGTTAGAGAGAAAATCAAACAAAACTTTTTTCCTTTTACGATGGCCCAAATATTTCCCAGGAATAATTGTAAACGTTAGGGTTCCCATGGAGTATGTGGTCTTTCTTATCAGGTCATCATAGGCAGTTAGTCAAGTAAACTGCTGAATTGATCCTGCCTTCCAAAAGCTTCCAGTGCCTTTATCTGCTCCACAGTTCAGGTTATCTCTTACACAACCTGTTTCTCACATACACACGTATCTCTTCCTGTGCTACCTGCCTCCAAAAGAAACAGGGTTCCACTCTGATGAACATTCAGTGCTGAGAACCACAAAGTTGGATCTTGAGACTCTAGAGATGCATAAAAAGCAAACACCAGCTTAAAGTTTGGCAGTTCTCAAAAGGTGGTACTCAGAAAGTGACCATTAAAAAAATGTTATCAAGATCTAATCCTTTGGGGAGGGGAGAAAAAAGGATAAGAAAAAATTGAATGAATTAGGCGAAATACTTTTAAAAACTTAAATCCCATCATTGATTCTTCTACTCTGAATTTAGCACTTGCATACATAACATGTTTCAGTGTTTCCTTTCTCTCCAACTAGATTCAAAGAAATCCCAGAATTGAAAAACTCAGGATATATACTCCAACTAACCCTCCTGAAATTCATCTATCAAATCACTGTGCATTTGTTTAGCCAGATGAATAACTCCAAAAATGTTGATATATAGAAATATAGTTAGACAAATAAGATAGACAGGTAGATAGAGATAGATAGATCTCAAACAGGTACAATTTTTCACCTAGAATATTAACAAAACTATTTTTCATTGATGATACCCAAAGTACATAAAAATGCAATAAAATTGTCACTCCCATACACTGCTGGCAACATAATAAATTAACAACTTTCAAGAAGACACCATAATAAGGCATATAACATGAGATAATGTTTGACACAGTAAATACATTTTTTATAATCATCAATACTTTTTTTAAAGTTATAAACACAAAATATCAACTACATGGTTGTTTTTAAATGTTACTTTTCTAACAGTAGGGTAATAGCTACATCTATCAATATATGTTGACACGTATATTATGCAGTAATTCTAAACTGTGGTCAGAAATATGTAGCATCATGGATTTTTGCTTGTAATATAATGTTAATATACCCTGAGAAAACTATAATTCAAAAAGAGACATGTACCACAATGTTCACTGCAGCACTATTTACAATAGCCAGTACATGGAAACAACCTAAATGACCATTGACAGATGAATGGATAAAGAAGATGTGGCACATATATACAATAGAATATTACTCAGCCATAAAAAGAAACGAAATTGAGTTATTTGTAGTGAGGTGGATGGACATAGAGTCTGTCATACAGAGTGAAGTAAGTCAGAAAGAGAAAAACAAATGCCGTATGTGAACACATATATATGGAATCTAAAAAAAAAAAAAAAATGGTACTGACGAACCTAGTGCCAGAGCAGAAATAAATATGCAGACATAGAGAATGGACTTGAGGACACGGCAGAGTGGGGAAGGGGATGCTTAGGCGAAGTCAGAGAAGCATCGACTTATATACACCACCAAATGTAAAACAGATAGCTAGTGGGAAGCAGCAGCATAGCACAGGGAGATCAGCTCGGTGCTTTGCAATGACCTAGAGGGGTGGGATAGGGAGGGTGGCAGAGAGGCTTAAAAGGGAGGGGATATGGGGATATATATGTGCATATGGCTGATTCACTTTGTTGTACTATAGAAACTAATACAGCATTGTGAAGCAATTATACTCCAATAAAAATGTATAAATAAAAAATAAAACTAAAAGAGCAGGACACCGTATCAGCCAGGGCGTTACCTGCAATCAATAATACAAACTCTGGCTAATTTCTGCAATATGAGGAATTTATTTAAATAACTTTAGTCAGTGGGGACTGGGAAAACAAGGCTGAAAACTACACAGGCAGGAATGTGACAGACCTAGTCCAAGGAAGAGGCTATGTTGTTTGTCATTGGGCACAAACATCTCCCCTGCAGTGCTGGCAGTGCTAATGCTGGGGTGTCAACATGAGCCTGGAATCACTTCTGCTGCTCCTCTGGAAACTAGATGCAACTGTATGACATTTCCACCACCACTCCATTGGGTGGAACCTTGCACAGTCCCTGTAACCTCAAGTCACCAGTTTCTGATTCAGCCTGAGGTGAGGGTGTCTGGTTGTTTCTGGGCAGGACTTTGGGTTCAGAGGATGTAAGGAAAGCAAGGATGTGGCATTTTCAACTACTATAATGGGAGGAGGATCCTGTCTGTTATGGAATTCTCCAAAGTAAGACAAGGGTCGGATATCTTGTGTTCAAAAACTATAACAAATATCCACCAGAGATACAAAATTACACTTTGCTATGGTTACAACCAGTAAAACTATTATCACTGGATAAAGATTGGAGGGAATTCAGTCTTAGGTTCACACATTGAACAGTTCTTAGGTTCGTACATTGAAATTTGGGTGATTGTTTTTCCTCTTTACCAATATTGTATATTTTTCTATATATGTTATTAAAATACACAAAATTTGGGAGTATCCTTTTTTCTGTTGAGCTAAACATCAAGTTTCTGGTGTCAGGATGTGTATTTCTTTGGAATCTAACTATGCCTTCTTTTATAGCACCTTGAGTAGTGCTCAGCACATATTGAGCATTTAATAAATATTTAAACACCATTGTAAAGCAATTATACTCCAATAAAGATGTAAAAAAATTAAAATAAAAAAATAAATATTTAATAAGTGATACAGAAAATAGGAGATATGGAGGAAGAAATTAGTACACTAAAGAAGGAATGACTATATGAGTGAATGTTTCTGCATATGGAGTTAACAGAAAATCTGCCACAAGCTTAGAAATAATTTCTTCCTCCTCCTCCTCCTCCTCCTCATCATCATCATGAGTACAATAATACCTATTTCATAAAGAATTTGACACAATCAAGTCTGCCCATCCATCTCAATTAAGATTTTTTCCTAATTAGTAACATACCAAAAATAACTATGTACCTGAGCAAATGGTCCCAGACTCAAGGTCAAAGTAATATTAATCAAATCTTAAAAATGTGTGAAAAAAGAAGTCAGCAAGTTCATTAATAAATAATCTTTATATTTTGAAAAGTTGATAAGTAGGTAAATATGGTAAGTAGGTAGATAATTAGATTAGGCAAGAAAGTAGGTTAGAGCAGGTAAGTAATTAGGCAAAATAAAGAGGTAGGTAGGCAAAATCAAATTTCCCCAAGCCTCTATTCTTAGTCTTGCAGCTTTTAAGCTCACAGATAATAGAAATGATCATTGCAAAGGGCAAACAGTGGGAAGGGCTTGCCCTGTGACAGGTTGGGGTTTTGGAACTTAACTCAAGCTAATTTTAATAGGAGGCAGAGAGAATTACATCAGCCACTGTGTCCATAAATTGGAAACATTTTGAATAGCATGCCCTTGCCACACAATGTAATTTGATTGTTCATCTCTTTAATCCGTAATTAACCTATCACTGTGTGATACCCTTGATTCCACATACTAATTCCCTTAGCTCTCAGGAAAGGTGCGATTCAGCTCCTGGGAGCCCTCTTGAGAGACAAGCTGCCCAGCTGTTTGGGAATAAAGCTCAGTAACAGCGAAAAGAAAGGGAGACATCAATCAATTCAATTGATGTGCTCCTAGATGGCTGTGGGCAACCTCATTTTTATGACTAAAATACTATTTGAAATGCTCCCAGGATGATCAACGCTTAACCCAGTAGGAATTACTTTTGGATAAATGAGTAACCAGCCCTAATTTTTTTACCTATCATTATGAACTGAATGTTTGTATCTCTCCAAAATTCACATGTTAAAGTCCTAACCCCCAAAGTGATGCCATTAGGAAGTGGGGCTTTGGTGAGGTAATTAATTTTAGATGAGGGCATGAGGGTGGGGGTCTCCATGATGGGATTAGTGCCCTAATAAGAAAAGGGAGAGATACCAGGCCATCCTCTTTCCTCCATGTAAAGAGACAGCAAGAAGGCAGCCATCTGCAAGTCTGTAAGGGAGTTCTCACCAGGCACTGAATCTGCCAGCCCCTGGTCTTAGGTTTTTCAGACTCCAGAAATATGAGAAGTTTATTGCTGCTTAAACCACCCAGTCTATGATATTTCGTTATAGCAGCCCAAGCTAAGACACCTATATATGTACATTTTATGCTATCAGCGTTTTTTTTGTTGTTGTTGTTATTGTTTAAAAAAAAAAAATTAGGCCCACTTCAGATGCTATAAAAATGTTCCTGGAAGAGAAAGAAAAAAAGTAATCTAATATAAAGCAAAATTTTTCTATTATCAGTAAAAAGATATGTTAAGATGCTGTTCAAAATGTTTAGAGAGGACATTTCTCCCCTTAAGGAATGTTCATGGAAGTGCAGGTTTGGAGAAAGCAAAGTAAAGGGGCATGTATTAGATACAAAAGTAATTTCTGAGAACCTGGAAGTGGCCTAGTGAACACATGTCAGAAGTGGAAACACTAGGAATATAAGAATTTGGTTCTCACTGCCAAAGTCACCAATTTCCCCATGTGATATTCGCTCTCCCAGAACATCAACCAACAAAATTCATCTATACATCGATCACCAAACATAGGTACCCATATATTAAGTGAGAGAGGTGAGTTTTTAACACAAGCCTGTATGCCTGATTCCAAAGCCCATTTATCTTTCACTGCCTCAAATAATAATATGTAGCTCATTCTTGTAAGAGGTGACTTGGGGCTTTTAACCCAGGAAGCCTAAACCCAGAGTCTCACTAATATTGGTCAGGGACTGGAGAAAAATCACATCCACTAAAACACAATCACCCTTTTTCAGACTTAAAGCACTAAGGCATAATGAGGTGAGAGAAGGGTCACTAGAGAAGAGATGGGAATACATAATACAATTGGAACACCAAGGAGTAATATTTCCATCAAAGAGAAGGCCAACCAGTGGCTTCATTGGCAGTTCCAAACCTATATGTCAGACATGCCTCAGGCAGGGGATTACTATCAAATTATATTTAAAGCTCAGTCAAAGCAATGAGTCAAAAGTACTACCTTCATCGAAATACAAAGTCTCATCTTCACAGCAACATCAGATTCTCTTACTTAGCATCCTGAAAAACTGGATTCTTAACAGGAGCTGGTAATTTTCTAGAAGACACCAGATGATAGAAGTGCCCTACGCAAGAAAAACCCCAGTCCTTCCCTGAGTGGGGTGCCAAAGTCACTAGGTAACTAACCTAGGGTGAGACCACATTTTATTTTATTTTATTTATAAATTTATTTATTTATTTTTATTTTTGGCTGTGTTTGGTCTTTGTTGCTGTGCGCAGGCTTTCTCTAGCTCCAGCAAGCGGGGGTTACTCTTCGCTGCAGCGTGTGGGCTTCTCATTGCGGTGGCTTCTCTTGTTGCAGAGCACATGCTCTAGGCACGCAGGCTTCAGTAGTTGTGGCTCATGGGCTCAGTAGTTGTGGCTCATGGGCTCTAGAGTACAGGCTCAGTAGTTGTGGCACACAGGCTTAGTTGCTCCGCAACATGTGGGATCTTCCCAGACCAGGGCTCGAACCTGTGTCCCCTGCATTGGCAGGTGGATTCTTAACCACTGCGCCACCAGAGAAGCCACATTTTAAATCACACACTGCAGAGGACATTTTCCTCTTTGTGCACTGTCTAGAGATGCTAAATTCTGCATCTATGTATTAAAAATAGCTAGCAGGAAAATTTAAACTTCTGCCTCAAAAATGTCATCAGGGATTCGGATCTGTCACAGCCATCTAATTTAGCCATCCCATAGGACGTTGATCTAGCATGGTACACTTTGCAATGTACTTAATTTCTTGTCATCTCTCCAGCACCAGCTCATTTCATCTTCACAACCCTTTCAACTATTATGCACCTATAAATTAAATTTTATAAGTTACCCTGAGTTCATTTTTAATGACAGTCTTATGCATCACACCTAATTTCTAAATATTATATTGAATATTCTGCCTGGAGTCTCAGTTTCACAATTACACTGTTGCCTTTTTTCATCACTCCAAATCCCATGCACTATAAAAGCACAATTAAAAGTTTCTCTTCCAACACTAGGAAGAATATTTTCCTCCTCTGGACTCCCATAGTCCTTTGTTTATCCTTTCCTATGTTATTAATAATCTGCCTCATTTTAGAGTTACTTACTCATAAATATCTCATCTCCTCTACAAATGGTAAACTTCTTAAAAAACATTCTGAGGTCCATTCATCTTTTTGAACTCCCCACTAAAATCCTGTATATAAAACTAATTCAATTCATTCTTTCTAAATAAAAATATGATTTTAAAAAAACAGTAATTTAGTAACAAACCGGGTACAATCAGAGAAAAGCAATACAGAATGAGTACTAAAAGCACAAACTTTACTATTAAACACCTTTGCAACTTACTAATTGTGAAAACTTGCTAAATACATTTAAATATTCTAGGTCTTAGTTTCTTAAGACCTATAAAATAGAAATATTTCTGGGACATGCGTCACACAGTTTTGTCAGAATTTAATGAGATGATGCCCTTTAAGCAGCTCAGTGTAGTAAATTTCTAACAAATGTTGCTGTTATTTTTCAGTTGAAAAAGAAAGTACCAAGACATATAAGATATATTCATTCTCTCTCTGTCTGTCTCTCTCTCTCAAAATATATACCCACACACACACCAGACATTTTATATGTGGTCATATAAGTAAAAATAATGTAGTGTCACAAAAGGATTAATTATCACTTATACTTTATCATTCTTTGTCTCAACATTTCTACTTGGAAGTTACTGTCAAACAGAAAAACAAATCCAAGCTTAATTGAGAAGAGACTTTTTTCAAGATGATTGTTGCAGTAGAGCATTCTCTGCTTCAACCTCAGAATCTGCAAGTATCTCAAAGTTAAGCAGAAAAAGGCTTTTCTTTTAAGTATCTTTTTTTTTTTTTTTTTTTTTTTTTTTTTGGGGGCAAAGCCCCAAGGCTTTTCTTTTATAGAGAAGCAAAGCAGGGATAGCAGCAGCATACTGGGGAAGGGAGCAGTCAGTGGTGACCAGCAAACAGCGTGATGGTGGTGGTTCAACAGGAAATGTTCTTCCCTGGGGTGGATTGATTCTCGGAACGAGCTGTTAAGGGTGTAGAGGAGAGGGGTGGGGGGTATATTCTGCATCTTAGTACTTGCCTAACCTTGTGGTCAAATCACAGTTCAGGGGTCTGTGGGGAGGAGAGAAGACTAAAGTTTGGTCAACTCAAGTCAATGGGTGAGTTATGGGCAATTATGAGCACTTGACTATTACACATCTCATTGGCCAAAGTAATTCATATGGCTACACCCACTTTAGAGGAGGGAGGGAAAAGTAATCCTGGCATGTGCCAAATGGGAGAAGAACATAGTATCTATGAGCAGACCAAGTGACTACTGCAGTAGGTCTCAACCTTTCCCTTCCTCTTCATGGAGGAAACAGTTCTCCTGCTGCAAGGCAACTTCTACCAGTGACCTCACCTTACACCAGGAAGTTTCAAAATGCCATTCATTCAGGGGCATGACCAAAGTGTTTCACGGTTAAATATTGAAAAAATAATGTGCTTTCCAAATTTTCATTAAGAAATTAAGATAGCAGATTGAATTATTTGCAATTATTTATTTTTCTTTCAAATATGTTTAACTTCAATGACTGTTATAGCCTTTGAACATTAGAAACTAAATGAGAGAATTTATTTAGCCTCAAGGCATTCTGTAAGGACCATCTTGTTCTATGGGCACTTTCCCACATGAGCAGATTTGAGTAGATCTCCTGTGTCTCACAGGACTTGGAGAACCTCTGTTGGCTTCTCCAGTTGGTGGATCAGAAGCTCTGGATTGTAAATCTAGATAAATCAGCTGAATGAGCCATTCTATTTATAAACTGCATGGGCAAGTAGAGATAAGAATATCTGCTAGCTGAAGGGGTTGTTGTGAGGATGAAATGATGTGATATGAGTGCACTCTGTCAATTTAAAGGAGTAAATAAATGGAGGGGATTTTTATTTATGTATCAGATTCTGTTCATTATAAGAGTTTCACTATGTGCCAGGGGAACTTTATATACTTAGTACACTTAATCAGTCCTAAAATTTAATGAGGTATTATCTCCATGCTACAGATGAGGAATATACAAATACATGCACACTAAACCCTACTTTGGAAACAGGGAATGCATTGACAGGACAATAGGTTCCATCCCCCAAAACTTGAATGGAAAGGAGTCAGTCTTTACAATACGGTAGGCTCTGTATTTTAAATTCTGTAATGCCTTGAGTAAATTATTTGTCCACTTTAAACTGTAGTTTCCATATTTATTAAATGAAGATAAAAGTATCTTGGTTCAAGTTGGCGGAGTAGAAGGACGTGCACTCACTCCCTCTTATGTGAGCATGAGAATCACAACTAACTGCTGAACAATCATCGGCAGGAAGACACTGGAACTCACCAAAAAAGATACCCCACATCCAAAGACAAAGGAGAATCCACAATGAGACAGTAAGAGGGGCGCAATCACAATAAAATCAAATCCCATGACTGCTGGGTGGGTGACTCACAGACTGGAGAACACTTATACCAAAGGAGTCCACCCACTGGAGGGAAGGTTCTGAGCCCCACATCAGGCTTCCCAACCTGCGGGTCCAGCAACGGGAGGAGGAATTCCTAGAGAATCAGACTTTGAAGACTAGCAGGATTTCATTACAGGACTTCGGCAGGACTGGGGGCAACAGAGACTCCACTCTTGGAGGGCACACACAAAGTAGTGTATGCGCTGGGACCCAGGGGAAGGAGCAGTGACCCCAAAGGAGACTGAATCAGACCTACCTGCTAGTGTTGGAGGCTCTCCTGCAGAGGCGGGGGGTCACCGTGGTTCACTGTGGGGACAAGGACACTGGCAGCAGAAGATCTGGGATGTGCTCCTTGGTGTGAGCCCTCCTGTAGTCTGCCATTAGTCCCACAAAGAGCCAGGTGGGCACCAGTGTTGGGTCACCTCAGGCCAAACAACTAACAGGGAGGGAACCCAGCCCCACTCAACAGCAGACAAGTGGATTAAACAGCAGCCCCACTCAACAGCAGACAAGTGGATTAAAGTTTTACTGGGCTCTGCCCACCAGAACAACACCCAGCTCTACCCACCACCAGTCCCTCCCATTAGGAAACTTGCACAAGCCTCTTAGACAGCCTCATCCACCAGAAGGAAGACAGCAGAAGCAAGAAACTACAATTCTGCAGCCTGTGGAAAGAAAACCATATTCACAGAAAGACAGACAAAATGCAAAGGCCGAGGACTTTGTACCAGATGAAGGCACAAGAAAAAACCCCAGAAAAACAACAAAATGAATTGGACATAGGCAACCTTCCACAAGAAGAATTCAGAATAATGATAGTGAAGATGATCCAGGACCTCGGAAAGAGAATGGAAACAAAGATCCGGAAGATGCAAGAAATGTTTAACAAAGACCTGGAAGAATTAAAGAACAAACACCTAGAAGAATTAAAGAACAAACAAACAGAGATGAACAATACAATAACTGAAATGAAGAATAAACTAGAAGGAATCAAGAGCAGAATAACTGAGGCAGAGGAACGGGTAAGTGACCTAGAAGACAGAATGGTGGAATTCACTGCTGTGGAACAGAATAAAGAAAAGAGAATGAAATCAAATGAAGACAGCTGAAGAGATCTCTGGGACAACATTAAATGCAACAACATACGCATTACAGGGGTCCCATAAGGGGAAGAGAGACAGAAAGGACCCAAGAAAATATCTGAAGATATTATGGTCGAAAAATTCCCTAACATGAGAAAGGAAATAGTCACTCAAGTCCAGGAAGTGCAGAGAGTCCCAGGCAGGATAAACCCAAGGAGAAAAACGTCAAGACACATAGTAATCAAACTGATAAAAATTAAACAGAAAAAAAAATTATTGAAAGGAGCAAGGGAAAAAAGACAAATAATATACAAGGGAACTCCCATAAGGTTAACAGCTGACTTCTCAGCAGAAACTCTACAAGCCAGAGGGGAGTGGCATGATATATTTAAAGTGATGAAAGGGAAGAACCTACAACCAAGATTACTCTATTCAGCAAGGATCTCATTCAGATTCGACAGAGAAATCAAAAGCTTTAGAGACAAGCAAAACTAAGAGGATTCAGCACCACCAACCCAGCTTTACAACAAATGCTAAAGGAACTTCTCTAAGTGGGAAACAAAAGAGAAGAAAACGACCTACAAAAACAAACCCATAACAATTAAGAAAATGATAATAGGAACATACATATCAATAATTACCTTAAATGTGAATAGATTAAATGCTACAACCACAAGACACAGGTTTGCTGACTGGATACAAAAATAAGACCATATATATGCTGTCTACAAAAGACCCACTTCAGAACTTGGGACACACACAGACTGAAAGTGAGGGGATGGAAAAAGATATTCCATGCAAATGGAAATCAAAAGAAAACTGGAATAGCTATACTCATATCAGATAAAATAGACTTTAATATAAAGAATGTTACAACAGACAAGGAAGGACACTACATAATGATCAAGGGATCAATCCAAGAAGAAGATATAACAATTATAAATATATATGCACCCAACATAGGAGCACCTCAATAGATAAGGCAACTGCTAACAACTATAAAAGAGGAAATCGACAGTAACACAATAATAGTGGGGAACTTCAACACCTCACACCTCATTTACACCAATGGACAGATCATACAAAATGAAAATAAATAAGGAAACAGAAGCTTTAAATGACACAATAGACCAGATAGACTTAATTGATATTTATAGGACATTACATCCAGAAACAGCAGACTACACTTTCTTCTCAAGTGCACACAGAACATTCTCCAGGATAGATCACATCTTGGGTCACAAATCAAGCCTCACTAAATTTAAGAAAATTGAAAACATATCAAGCATGTTTTCCGACCAGAACGCTATGAGATTAGAAATCAATTACAGCGAAAAAACCGTAAAAAACACAAACACATGGAAGCTAAACAATACGTTACTAAATAACCAAGAGATCAGTGAAGAAATCAAAGAGGAATTCAAAAAATATCTAGAGACAAATTACAATGAAAACAAGATGATCCAAAACCTTTGGAATGCAGTAAAAGCAGTCCTAAGAGGGAAATTTATAGCAATACAAGCCTATCTCAAGAAACAAGAAAAATCTCAAATAAACAATCTAACCTTACACTTAAAGGTACTAGAGAAAGAAGAACAAACAAAACCCGAAGTTAGTAGAAGGAAACAAATCATAAAGATCAGAGCAGAAATAAATGAAATAGAAACAAAGAAAATAATAGCAAAGATCAATAAAATTAAAAGCTGGTTCTTTGAGAAGATAAACAAAATTGATAAACCATTAGCCAGACTCATCAAGAAAAAAAGGGAGAAGACACAAATCAATAGAATTAGAAATGAAAAAGGAGAAGTTACAATGGACATCGCAGAAATACAAAGCATCCTAAGAGACTACTACAAGCAACTCTATGCCAATAAAATGGACAACCTGGAAGAAATGGAAAGATTCTTAGAAAGGTATAACCTTCCAAGACAGAACCAGGAAGAAATAGAAAATATGAACAGATCAATCACAAGTAATGAAATTGAAACTGTGATTTAAAATCTTCCAACAAACAAAAGCCCAGGACCAGATGGCTTCACAGGTGAATTCTATCAAACATTTAGAGAAGAGCTAACACCATCCTTCTCAAACTCTTCCAAAAAATGAAGAGGAAGGAACACTCCCAAACTCATTCTATGAGGCCACCAACATCCTGATACCAAAATCTGACAAAGATACTACAAAAAATGAAAATTACAGACCAATATCACTGATGAACGTCGATGCAAAAATCCTCAACAAAACAGTAGCAAACAGAATCCAACAACAACAGAGAAAAAAATGGAGCTGGAGGAGTCAGACTCCCTGACTTCAGACTATACTACAAAGCTACAGTAATCAAGACAATATGGTACTGGCACAAAAAGAGAAATATAGATCCATGGAGCAGGATAGAATGCCCAGAGATAAACCCATGCACCTATGGTCAACTAATCTATGACAAAGGAGGCAAGGATATAAAATGGAGAAAAGACAGTCTCTTCCATAAGTGGTGTTGGTAAAACTGGACAGCTACATGTAAAAGAATGAAATTAGAACACTCCCTTAACACCATACACAAAAATAAACTCAAAATGGATTACAGACCTAAATGTAAGACTGGACACTATAAAACTCTTAGACAAAAACATAGGAAGAACACTTTGACATAAATCACAGCTAGATCTTTTTTGATCCACCTCCTAGAGTGATGAAAATAAAAACAAGAATAAACAAATGGAACCTAACGAAACTTAAAAGCTTTTGTAAAGCAAACTACAAAGAAGACGAAAAGCCAACCCTCAGAATGGGAGAATATATTTGCAAATGAATCAACAGACAAAGGATTAATCTCCAAAATATATAAACAGCACATGCAGCTCAATATTAAAAAAACAAACAACCCAATCCAAAAATGGGCAGAAGACCTAAATAGACATTTCACCAAAGAAGACATACAGATGGCCAAGAAGCCCATGAAAAGCTGCTCAATGTCACTAATTATTAGAGAAATGCAAATTAAAACTACAATGAGGTATCACCTCACACCAGTTAGAATGGGCATCATCAGAAAATCTACAAACAAATGCTAGAGAGGGTGTGGAGAAAAGGGAACCCTCTTGCACTGTTGGTGGGAATGTAAATTGATACAGCCACTATGGAGAACAGTATGGAGGTTCCTTAAAAAACTAAAAATAGAATTACCATATGACCCAGCAATCCCACTACTGGGCATATACCCACAGAAAACCATAATTCAAAAAGACACATTCACCCCTATGTTCATTGCAGCACTATTTACAATAGCCAGGTCATGGAAGCAACCTAAATGCCCATTGACAGACGAATGGATAAAGAAGATGTGGTACATATATACAACGGAATATTACTCAGCCATAAAAAGGAACGAAATTGGGTCTTTTGTAGAGACGTGATTGGATCTAGAGACTGTCATATAGAGTGAAGTAAGTTTAGAAAGGGAAAAACAAATATCGCATATTAACGCATATATGTGGAACCTAGAAAAATGGTACAGATGAACCAGTTTGCAGGGCAGAAATAGAGACATAAATGTAGAGAACAAACTTATGGACACCAGTGGGAATGTGCCGGGAGAGGGAGGTGTTGGGGAGGTGGTGGTGGGTTGAATTGGGAGATTGGGATTGACATGTAGACACTAATATGTATAAAATTGATAAGTAATAAGAACCTGCTATATAAAAAATAAATAAAATAAAATTCAATATATATATATATGTAAAAGTATGTTTCCATGGGGTAGTTGTATAGCTTCAATTCAATAAGATAATACATATAAAAACATTTAGCTTAGTGCCTTGCATACAATGAGCACTCAGCAAATGTTTTGTAAACTAGGTAAATTCTTAGGTCCCAAGCTTGCAAATTGACTTGCAAAGAATGGGAAATGGAAAAAGCTGGAATTTGCATGCAAGAAGCAAATGTTTACAAATGTAAACAAGTACCAGGTTACAAGTCCTGGACCTCAAATAGAGGTCATTGAAACACACATTTGGACAGTGTTTGGGTTAAAAGAACAGGCAGATACAGGCGCAGCACACGCTCCTAAACCTGGGGCCTTCCTCCAAATGCTTCTGAGTTTCTGAGGGTAATAAGGCAAGGAAAGCGGAAAACCGGAAACATGTATTCCTCACCTGTATCAGTCTGGGTCCAATCAGGAGAGAGAAACCACAGAGTAATTTGAACAGGGAAAGTTTGATGATAAGAATTATTAACAATAACGTGGAATTCGAGTCATGTGGTCTTGGCTAATAAGAAGTAAAAAAAAAAAAAAAAAGAAAAAAAAATCTGAGGAACACAGGGACAGTAGTTATAAGGAACTGCCACTACCCCAAGGATTGAGATAGAGGTCCCAAAGAAGAGCACCCTCACCGCCACACATCACTCAGGGCTGAGATTCAGACCTTGCTGACAGGGCACAGCTGTGGCCCATAGACTCTGGGACTCTGCCCACTAGGGTGCTAGGGAAAGGGGTTCACAGAGAGGTGTCTCACTGGAGACACTTTGCTAATAAAATTGCCTGAGCGGGTGCCAGCAAAGCTCTGGTCACTGGGTGTTGCTTGCTGCCATGCAGTGCAGGAATCTGGTGCTAGAAAATCATGAATTCTGCAGGATCCTGCCAAACAGGACACTAGAACCAAGACGCAAAACCCTTCGCTCTAGAAGTCTCTCAGTGCCCCCTATAGACAAAGCTTCACTAGCTGGCAAAGGGATAATGCTTAAAGGGCCCATATCCATTCTCACATAGCAGTCAAAAGGATGAATTTCAATTACTGGCACATAGCCCTTCAGTTAATGGCATTTTCCAAACAGAGCAACAGCAGTGTAGAAACACTTAGCATTGATACTTGCTTTCCACTTCATTCTGCAATCCAAATGACTACCCATCTGCCTTTCAGTTGTCACCAGGGAGCACGTTTGACACTGAGTGCTTCCCGTCTCCATTTCCAGGTCTTCTCTAACCCACTTTGTCCCGCCTCCTCACCACAAAACTTTCACTCTCTGAGCACACCCAGGAATGCTAAAGCTGCCAGTCATTCATTTCTCCATGGAAGCAGATAAGAATTGGTGCAGTAGTTCTCAAAATGTAGTTTTTTACAACAGCATCTGAGAGATTTTAGAAATGCAAAATTTCTGGCCCCAGTTCAGGTCTCTTGAATCAGACACCCTGAAAGGGCCCAAGCCTCCAGGTGATTCTGATGCTTATTAATCTTTGAGAAGTACAGCTGTAGAGGAAAGCAACCTAATTGTACTGATTCACCTGGAAGTGTGAATAACAGGGCTAGACTTATTGAGCCATTTACTCCTTAAAGGGGAAGCTTCAAAACAATTTTGGTAGTGTCCACTTCCAGCTAGATTGACTCTCTTTCTATATAGAGAGTCAGTGGCAGGCAATATTTCCATCCAAGAGTATGAACATTACCAAACCTGCCAGAATGAGACCAATCTGCACTGGCCAGAAATGGTAGTATTCTGCCAGCCTCAGGAGAGGCATAAGGACTAAGTTGCTGAGCTAATTGCTACATGAAGCTTATTTACAAAAATCCAGTCTTGGCCCACCAGGGGAAATGGTTTAAATGTAATTGTAAATTGGTCGTCCTTCATAACCGTGGCCCTGGCTTAGTTTGCACAGGCTCAGATCATAGCAAGTATGTTCATATAAATACACAATTCTATAGCAGACAAGAATCTCAGAGATCTTCTAGCTTAATCCCTTGTGTGTAATACAAGCAAACTGCCATCTAGGAGGTGAAGTGTCTTGCCTAAGATCACGTGACAAGATGGAAGACCAGAGGTCAAGGTTACCAAATTCCAAATCCTATCCCATTTCACACTACTTCTAACTAGGGAAATAAAGAATCTATAGACAAGGAGTGTGATTTAGTAAACTAGAAGAGGACCAATAGCACTGGGTAGCATTTCCAGCTTTCTCTACCTGCACCTGGAAAGAACAGTAGCAGTTTGATGAGTCAACCACAACACATCCGGACCGGAGTATGGAGGAAGTAAAGGAAACAGAAGATAAATACCATTGACTTTGGGCACTGGATAGACAGCCCGTTGATTTCACCCTCGTGTTGAAGGACATGTGAATAGTGGAGCAGATCATGAGATCCTGACAAAGCCTTGGTTTCCTCATCTGAAAAATGCAGAACTATTAGTACCTGCCTGAAGGGCTTTTTTGAGTTTGAAGTGAGACAATGTGTTATTGTACTTATCACCGTGCTTAGCATTAAAAAGTGGCTTTGTTGTTATTATTCTAATCATTCTCATTCAACTACTACTATTAGCACTACTACAATAGGTCCAGCCTTGCTGTACCAGCTTCAAGCACTCCATCTTCTAGCTCCTTCCAGAGAAACCAAAGGGTTTGCCTGATGATTAACTCTGCTCTAGCCTCTGGGTTTCCAGATATCTTGGTAAGGCTACAGAGGGAGCCAATTTCTAGAAAGTCCACCCTTTTCTCAGAGGACCACAACAGTAAACTGCAAAACAAACAATGGAAGAAGCATTATTTCTTTTTATTTATTTAGTTTTGTTAGCAGGAGCCTGCAACTTAGAAAGAAGGGGCCAATAGGACAGGAATTAATATACAGCTGAAGAGATATTATATATTAATTCAGGGGCACTGATACTACAGACAGCTTTGGCAGGTGACAAAGAGAGATTCATGCTTTTCAGAGCAACATGAGAAGTGAACATAGAGTAGTTCATCTTTGAAAAGCATTGAGTGGGGGTCATATTAAGTTCTTTATTATTTTTTTTTAAGATTTTTTGATGTGGACCATTTTTGAAGTCTTTATTGAATTTGTTACAATATTGCTTCTGTTTTCTTTGTGTGTGTGTTTTGGTTTTTTGGCTGTGAGGCACATGGGATCTTAGCTCCCCGACCAGGGATCAAACCCACACCCCCTGCACTGGAAGGTGAAGTCATAACCACTGGACTGTCAGCAAAGTCCCTTAAGTTCTTTACTGAAGTTCCTTTTCCTCCTGTGCTATATTCACAATACTCAGAGAATTTATTTCAGGTTCATCAGCTTACTTATTGTACTCTTCATCCTTATGGTTAGAATTTTGAGTTTGGATGGTTCCCTGGATTTGGTTGTGGGACCTGGTAAGCTACGAAGACAATAGGCTCCTTCCTCCAAAAAAAAAAAAAAAAAAAAAAAGTGAGGGCACAGGTTGCTTGAGCTTCCTGTTAAACCTTGTCAAGGGTAAGTTGTTACCCATCAAGCTGCTTTCTCAAAGCCAAGTCAAACACCCTCAGTGTCCTGGTCTGCTGGGGTAGGTGGGGTTGGCTAAGGAGATAGCGGATAGAGGGATCTACAGAGAGAGTAGGCAGAATGGATCCAATTCTTTGCTAATCAGGTGTAGTGTTAATTTGTTCAACCCAGAGGCATAAAGTCCAAAGAAATCTGCATTTGTTTCCCTGTGAATGAAAAATGACAGACAGACAAGGAGATTTTGAGGCTGATTAAAACAGAGTGTGTGGTTATCTGGCCAGGCATATAACACAGCACAGGGGATATTCAGCATATAAAGCTCATCATCTGTAGGTTTCTAGGCTGAGGTCCCAAAAAGGCTTGAGAAGGGCAGGGTGGTACAAAGAGAAGACTACAGGGTTTTGGAGACAGATCTGGGATTGTGTTTCAGCCCTGCCATTTGCTAGTTCTGTGTTACCAAGCAAATTATTTCCCCCATTTTCAGCTCTAAGATCTTCATCTACAAAATGGCCTAATTAATACCCAGATAAAAGAGATCAACTGAGATGACACTTATGAAAAAGATTCATAAAGTATGTATTCCAAACAGAATATCCTATTGGCTTATGAAATCAAAGTAGGTTTTTATCTAAGTTTCAGGAGGATGAAGGGATGAAGAAACACCTTTCCATGAGCCCTACCCCAGAGTTCTAGGCAGTAAGGACATTGATCTGCACCAATGTAGCAATGTTTGTATTTACAGACTTTGTGTTAAAAGATTTATGCAATGATCTACAGGGCTAGTGTATAAAAAAGAAGAAGATGTAGACCTCAAAGAAAGTGCCATAAAATTGTATAAGAAAAACAGGTGTTTTGTAGGGAGAAAGCTTTACTGCTTTACTCAATATGAAAAAAATTATACTCAGATACTTCAGGAAGAGAAGTATAACCAGGAAATTTTGTCGTGAAGTGTTAGAATTTCCCTTCCTGATCACAGTTTTACTACAGTAAAAACTGGGGTCTCTCAATATCAAGTCAATTTTTCACCCAAAAGCACAGGTTTCTTTTTGAGAAGAGTGTGCTGAATATATCCAACCCTTCTTTTGTTCTACTTTCTGATAAATTTGCCAAGAGAAAAGCAGTGAATCTTACTTAGTATAGATATAGCTAATTTCAGCAGGAATTACAGAACTCATTCTAGAGAAAAACTGAGCTGAGGAGAGAAAAATCTTATTAGGATCATTCTCTTCATTACAATACAGCTGAAGCTAGAAGTCCCCTGACAGCACATCCTCGGTAATTTTGTCCACTTGTGTTTCAAAAAACTCAAGTGATTGGCCTCTTATTATTTCTCCTGGGAACTCATCCCATCATATAAAGGAATTGACTCTTAGGAAGTTTGTTTGTTTTTTTTGACATAATATTATTGTATACATTTCTTCATATATTTTCTTCTATTTAATTACACCTCCATAAAAAATCAATGTGAATTTTAGAAAGAAAGAAAGAAAGAGAGAGAGAAAGAGAAAAAAAGAAGGAAAGAAGGAAGGGAGGGAAAGGGGAGGGAGGGAGAAAAAGAAGAAAAGGAAGTGGTTGGGAAAGATAAGAAAGAATGCAGGATGGGGAGTTTTGCTGGCTGATGGGAGAGGACAGAAGAGGCAGACAGTGACAAACACATTAAAAAAAATAGTTGCGCATGTAGGGGTTGGGGGAAGGCGCACCGCTAAAAGCAAGTTCTAGTTGGGAAAGTTCTAGTTGGGAAATCCATTCCTTCAGAATAGATTTAAGGAGGTGGCAGCAGCCCAGAATCAACAGTAAACTCCATCCCTAAATCTACTTCTTTCTGTGCTTCAAGGCATTGACCTCAAGAATCGCTATGGATTTGGTCAGTTCCCTGGTTGTTACCCTGAAATCGATGTTTAATCCATTTAAAAATCCATCCATAGCTATCCATGTTAACCTGCATAGGAGAGCTTGAACATCAACCCTGAGGAGAGATGCGGAGGGGGATGAGAGGAGCAGCTTTACTTTCCTCCAACTTGTAACATAGCTCTTGCTTTTCCACAGATCCCTACCAGCCTCTGTATTCCAAGTTCACCCCCTTCCCCACCACCCATGTGTATCCATTTTTGAACTTGAGGTTCTCAAAGTGAATATCTGAGGGAATTAACAGAAGGATAGAGAGCAGCTCACAAGGGGGTCCTACAGTCTCTAGAGCCAAGATAGAGCCAAACTCTTTCCATCCTACTTGTCTGAGTTGTCAACAGTAGAGTTTCCAGATGGATGTCATAAAGTTTTCATGTCTTAGGGGTTTGTTGTAAAAAACAAATCCAGAAGTAGGATTGGTAATCATATAGGTTTTTCTTCATTTTGCCAAGGGTACACTTTCATCAGAATCTCTGCTTTATTTAATATAGATTTAATGTCATAGTTTCCAGACCCCCAAGGACACCTCTAATCATGTCACTCTCCTGTTTAACTCCACACCCCCCAAAATGACTATCCTTGTTCTCCAGACAAAATTCAAAACCCTCAACACCATTCACAAGATCCTGCCTGATCTGGTTTCTGTTTCTCTCTCTCTAGCCTTGCCTCTGGCCAGTCTTCCCTGCATTCTGTCCACACTGGCCATCGCCAGCTTTCTAAAACACTGCACACCTCCATGCTTCACACCTCTCATTCCATTGCTTAATTATTCCATCTTCAGGGAAACATTCTTCAATCACCTCTCTTCCCAGACTAGGTCAGGTCCCTGTCGTGACTTTGCCTCCAGAACAAGTACAATTAGACACACAATCACACATGTACACATGTAAGTGTGTCTATTCTACCGGATTGTAAACTCCATGAGGAGAGAGACTTTGGCTGCTTTGCTCATCACCATATCTCTGGGGCCTATTAATGCCTTATGCATGCTGTAAACTTACTCCTTTCTGTAGGAAAAATGGCTGTGTAGGTCACAGCCTATGCTCAGAAACAGGCCTGTTTATAGCAAGGTATGTCCTATCTGAATGGCCAGAGATTAACCACCAGAATCCAGAGACCTGTGAGTTGTTTTTGAAAATGATTAGAACAATTAACACTGATTGTTTAACTGAGTGAAGGAAACCTTTTTCAACTAAAAACTAGTTTGTTGCCTGTTTTAAGTCATCAAAACATCACTCAAAGGGCCTCACAAGTACCTTTCAGTAGGTTCCTAGGTTTATTAATTAAGCTCATGATCAGAGACACATATCTCTACAAAATAATTACCCATCAGGGCTTCCCTGGTGGCGCAGTGGTTGAGAGTCTGCCTGCCGATGTCCACGGAGCGGCTGGGTCCGTGAGCCATGGCCGCTGAGCCTGCGCGTCTGGAGCCTGTGCTCCGCAACGGGAGAGGCCACAACAGTGAGAGGCCCGCGTACAGCAAAAATAAATAAATAAATAAATAAATAATGACCCATCTCCTGGCATTTTGTCCATTTCCTACTATACTTTCCTTGACTTCTAAGAGTATATTATTTTTCTGGTTTATACTGTTGATCCACTGGAAAAAGAACACATCTTTGTTTTTCATAGCAGCCAGTGCGCTGTTAAATAACACAATAATACTTAAGAATAACAAACACAAACATATGTCTTGGGAAAATTAAGAGGTTCTTAAAGCATCTTTTTTATCTTACATAGTAGATAGTTAACTGTGATTTTAAATCCAAGTTAAATATGGATAATAAAGGGAAGAGATGCAATGGTGTTACTAGACAGGCACAAATCACTGATAATCCAGAAGCTGTATTATTTAAAGACACAAGTAAAGGGAACTGGTGAACAGAAATCCCAGTGGTTGCAAGAGTCCCTAAGCACATAAATAAGCTAGTCATTTTTGGGAAAAGGAGGCTAGTCCAGAGGCATTGTTGGGGAAAGAGATCATGAAGACTTAGAGAAATGAGAGAGAATAATGTTCACTGAGAGGAAAATCTGGAGGCTGAAAAGTGTATAAGCAGGATCATGACACCATCATCATCTTCGTGTGTTAAGGCTGAGTTGATAAAGAATTTCCCATACAGCCTTGGCCAGTGTTGGGAAAACAGGAGTTGGCACAGACGCAGGAGCTTATGTTCCCAATACTTTGTAACTGAGTAGGAACATGAAGAAGCCAGTTGTGGATGATACTGTAATGGTCCCAACTGATCTGCTAGGACGAAGACCCACTAAGGCCAAAGAAGAGGTGATCAGGAAGGGGGAGAGAGTCAGGACCTTTCCTCCTAAGTAATGTCTCCTTCACCTCCACCCCCAGAAATCTCTTCTCAGCTGGATTCTTCCTGTTCTCACTGCTATCTCACCCACTGCACACTGAAGTCTGATGTTTCTAGCGGTCAGAATCCTTAGTGTGGAGTTGCCTTGTCTCTCCAGCTAGATCAAGGAGACCATGGTCCAGCTTCTGCCACTGTCTTGGCCACCTCAGTGCATGGTACAGAGGTGGTTGCTGCACATTTGAAAACAGTATTGCTCTGCATTCAAGTCACACACGTAGAAATCATCAGGTCCGTATCTCCTAATATCATCTCATCCTAATGCTGACTCCTAACTTAACAGCTCTGTTTTCAGGCCTAGCTGGTGGGACATCCCCTCTGGCGGGACATCAAAGAGACCACAGCAGGCTTCTTTTGGAACAGCTACTATGGTGGAATTTTCTCTCCTTGTTCTTTCTTCTGATTTAAACAAATGCTGTATATTGGCAACTCCCCTGCTGTGTGCTTTAATTAGCCTCCTTCCTGGGTCCTGCTGTCAGCCTCCTGCTGTGTGCTCTTGGCCCTGTGAGTGATCTGGGAGGGCTCCTGTGTTTCTTTACTGGAACCTGGGTGGACTCTTCAAAGAAGGTTGTTTTTTTTTAAGAATGTTTGGGTCATATGGTATTGATTAGCTCTTGCTGGTCTCTAAAATACAAACATAATTTGACCTGTTCTGTTCTCTTGTGGTTTAAAACTTAGGTGTATAATACTGGACCAAGATGAAGTGGGAAAGAAAAATCAGATTCTTTTATATTTCGTTAATTTAAAAGTTAGCAGGATGATAACGCAGGGGAAAAAATCATGATATCTTTAATTTCAGCTGTTAAGTAGTATAACAGAATGGAAGATGCCTGGAATAGATTCAACTTTTTACTCTGCTACTACCTAGAGAAATGACCTTGAACAATCATCTCACCTTTTGAGGTCACAATTTCTTCTTCTATAAAATAAAAGAATTACACTAAATGAACTCGTCTAAAAGGATTTTGTAGTTCAAACATTCTATGAAAGCATGGCACACCCATTTCAAAGGCTTAGAGAAAAATGTAACTGCTCTAGTCTAGTGAGAGGAGTAGACATGATTATTACAAAAATAAAACTGGAAAGTCATGAAGTGATGCCCTTCATTTCCTTCTATACGTATTTACTCCATATAGTAAGCAGAGTAGTGTTAAGTACTCTGCACATGTCATCTTATTGTAATCCTCAGGACACCTCTACCATAAGCATTTATCACCATTTTACAGTTGAGAAAACTGATGCCTAGAGAGGTAAAGTAAATTGCTAGTTATATGACTAGTAATTGTGTATCTCAGATTAAATCTAACTCTTTCTGATTCCATGGTTCTATTCCTACACTCTATGCAGACTCCATCAAAACAAAGCCAAACAAATAAATAATAACAACAAAAACGACTTAGATTTACTACAAACAATACAAGTGATTTTGTGAAGGATTCTTTATTTTTTTTAAAAGGTTAATATTTATTTGGCTGCACCAGGTCTTAGTTGCGGCATACAGGATCTTTAGTTGCAGCATGCGGGATCTTAATGAAGGACAAGAGAAGACAACTATTGCCTCGTATTTGTGGTAGGGAAGATTCCTAGAGACAGTGGTCTTTTCTAAGAGCCTTTTTCTAGTCTCCATGGAATATCTACCTCATTATTACTGAAGAATGTACCTTCCATTGGGATAAGTTCTTCTGCCTCCTCCTCATCATCACATGTAAAGTGGGGTATATGAGCACAGCTGACCTCCATGCTGTAAAACTGCCTTCCTTTGATGCTTTGGTAAATGCAGACAATGCTGGCCTTCTGACATTCAGGCCTGAGACAAGAGTTTTCAATGAATTATGAAGAGACTATGATAAGAGGACCAGTTTAGAAAAAGTCAAGTATTAAAGTGCGGCTCCTGTTATTCTGAAAAAGCATATATGCTCCCACTGATTCCCAGCAATCTTGCCAATAAGTGCCTTCTATAGCTGACATTGACATCAAGACCCCCACATTGGGTCTAGACTGTTCAGAAAGATCAGTGTGTCTGCAAAAGCTAAACTATAAACATCCTCACCATCTACAGGGGAAAGTAGACTTCGGGACATTACATATTTTCCAGTAAGTGGCTATGTATAGATTGATGGATGTTTATTGGGGAACTCCCTTGCCCACCTGGCACAGGAAGGTCTAGAGAAGGTTTCTGGTAGGCGTGTATGAAGTGAAGTGAAATATACCTTTTTCCATTTAATAGATAGCTCCACGAGTAGGAAAAAAATATCAGTACGTGCTCATGGTCAGACAGATGTATGATATTTTCACTACTTCTGCTAGCCAATTCCTAAGGCACATCTGTGCCATATTCCTCAGCCATATCCTCAAGTCCCTTTCCATCCATCCCTATATCACCTTTTCCCTCCTCCTACCTTGTCATCCACACCAGTTCCTGGAATAGGATAGTAGATTAATTTGGTTGGTTGAATGGTCCTGTATTCAGGAAACAGTCATTTTACCCCTCATGATAGAAGCTGGAAATTTTCACATTGCTCATTTGAAGAAATTGGCCCTGAAGGATTCAGTCAACCTGTTTTCAGGCAGGTCCACTAGCACGAGCTCAGCATTTGCATACACAGTCACTGCTACCTGCAAAAGGCCACTTAAATCTATAAAGAGAATACATTTTTACACCCTGATCAATCCATGGCTTACCCTTTATTTTTCATATACCCTAAAAATAATCCTAAAGTCAATGTGTTGGCACTGGAGTCTGAAAGAAGGGCACAGTGAATGTTTAACTATTTCCTCCTGTTCTGCCTGAGGGTTGAAGTTGGTTTAGAGTAGTGAAGCAGCTGTATGCAGAGCTATTCACCCACTCTTCTCTGGTCTTCACTCTCATCAGCTACACTTGCTAATATGCTGAAGCACAGATTCCCCATGACATAGCGATTACATATATAGGACTTTATAACTACAAAAGATATGAAAGACCAATTAGTCTGGTTTCAGACTAGCTGGGGCTAGGGTGGTGGACTGAATGGGAATCTAACTCATGACTTTGACCTCAGTAACAGCATGTCCTTCTGTATTAGTTGGTAACATTGGAGTTCAAATAACAGATAATCATTGAGCTAGCTCAAGACAAAAATGGAAATTTATCACCCAGATATTAGGAGGGAGGGTCACAGACACAAAAGATAGCAGCTGAATCTCAGAAAGGACCTAAATTCTGTCCTTGGGGATAGGAAGAGACTTGGGATTAGGAGCTGAATTTGGAAAAGATATGGTGTCAGATATCAAGGACACCACCTCTGTGTGTCTTATATTTCAGGCTGATGTGTTCTATGCATTTATTTCCTCCACCTCTGTCTGTAGACCTACTCTTTTTATAGTCAGTTACATGGCAGGAAGGGCTGTGTTGCAGCTGCCCAGATCAGACTGACAAAGCAGCTAGTCTGATTCTAATTAGCCCAGCTTGGAAAAGATGCTGCAGAATATTGAATTATCTCTTCCCATTATTTACCATCCTGTTAAACATCTACAGCCTTTGTATCTCCTCATGGTGGGTAGAGTGTACTTCACCTCAAATGACTTTTGTTTGGCCATAGGGCTTTCTTTGGCTAGCAGAATGTTAATGAATCTGACCCAAGCAAAGGCTTGAAATGTATTGTGTGTTGCATGGTTGAGCTTGTCCTCTTGTGTTCCCCTGATCTCCCATTAGAAGATCACGCTCCAGGTAGCCACTGTCCCTGGGCACTATGATGAACATATGTGGAAGAGACCTAAACCAAACCTGCAGCCTAGAGTCAAGGAGGATTAGAGTAGCCAATCCCCAGTTTTACTGCAGACCCATGAGCATAAAGAATATTTCTTGTTTTAAACTACTTACTTTTAGAGTGGCTTATCATGTGACAATGTGGCAAGGAAAGATGGAATTAAATAAGGAAGGAAGTTAGGAAGGAAGAGAGGAAGGAGGGAAGGAAGGAAAGGAAAAAGGAAAAGATGCCCCACAAAGATGGGGGTATATCAAAGGGACACACAAAGATGGGGGTATATCAAGGGGGTATATCAAAGCCAACTGATAATGTTCCTAATGGCTAAAACTAGAACAATCTGAGCAACAAATTAGTATTGCATTATAACCCAAAATATGAAACAAATATCCATGAATACATATTGATATAAATAAATAAATGGGGGAGTATAGACAAGCATTTTTCTCATGCAGAAGGATCCCAAACGGTTTATATAGATGCTTTATCTTCAAGGAGGGGGAGCATAACTCTCCACTCCTTAAATGTAGGCCATACATAGTAAGTTCTTTCCAAAAAGTACAGTATGCAAAAGGGTGGGAGGAGTGACTTTACAGGGGAGAAGCTGACAAGCATGACCTCAGCCAGGTGATCATGTCAACATTAACAATGATAGTCCTGTTGATAGTAGGTACCCTTGATATGATGTAATTAAAATGGTGGTTTTCCTCCCCAAACCCATACCCCAGTCTAACCATGAGAAAAGCATCAGACAAATCCAAATAGAAGTACATTCTACAAAATACCAACTAGTATTCTTCAAAACTGCCAAGGTCATCAAAAACAAGGAAAATCTAAGAAACTCTTATAACCAAGAGTAGCTTAAAGAGACATAATTAATAAAATGTAATATAGTATCCTGCATGAGATGCTGGAACAGAAAGGGACATTAGGTGAAACTGAAGGAAATCTAAATGAAGTATAGACTTTAGTTAGTAATAATGGTTCATTAATTGTAACATACATAAATGTATCATAGTAGTATAAAGTGTTAATAATGGGTAATTGGGTATGGGGTATATGGGAACTCTCTGAAACATCTTCACAATTTTCTGTGAATCTAAAATTATTCTAAAATAAAAAAATTTATTTAAAAGAAACACAGTGAGAACTATTTCACACCCCCAAAGAGCTATGATGTAAAAGTCAGATGACAACAACTGCTAGCAAGGATGTAGAGAAACAAGAAGCACCATATATTGCTGGTGATGATGTAAAGTGGTGCATGACATTGGAAAAAAGTTTGTCGGTTTCTTACAAAGTTAAAAATAAATATACCATAACATTCACAAATCCCACTCCTAGGAATCCGCTTAAGGAAATTAAAACAGAAAACACAGCGAGACTTGTACATATATATCAATGTTCATAACAGCATTATTTTAAATGGCCAAAAAATGAAAATAGCCTGCTCAATGAATGCATAAAAAGGCATGTTATATCTGTATTATAGAATACTATTCAACAATAAAAATTAGTGAACCGTTGGTACATGGTACAACATGGATGAAAAACATTATGCTAAATGAAATAAGCCAGAGGCAGAAGACAACATATGACACGGCCTTATGTATATGAAATGTTCAGAAAACACAAATCCATCAACACAGCAAATAATGAATGTTTGCCTGTGGCTGATGGTAGGGCAGAAATTGATGGTATTTGGGCACAGGGATATTTTTATATGTGGAAATATATTAAAACTGGATTTTGATGATGGTTTACAGCTCCAAAAATTCACTAAAAAGTATTTAGTTGTACATTTAAATTGGGTAACTGTTACGGTATGTAAATTATATCTCCATCCAACTATTAAAGTCAAGGATATGTTACACCCTGTTGAGATACCTGAAAATATGAAAGTGGTACAGCAGATCTTTAAACCAGAAAAGAGTTCCTAGAAATATTAAGTGTACATAATCTTGATGTAGCAGATATTGGTTCAACCACATCCACTTTATCAGCAAATGTACTCAGCTCCCAACTCTTGCAGATGTTGTCTGTTAACAGCTTGTATCCTGACTCTTCTCTAGACTTATTCTTATCCTGACTGAAGCTGTAAATTTTGAGATTCCTAAGAGGATATACCCCATCTCCCTCCCATGGTCCTGACAAGCAGGTATTAACTCACCAATGAAGGTCTATCACAGCCCAGCCCACACCTCTAGGTGGGATCAAGCTGAGGCTGGACTTCTAAAACACATTTGCCAAGCTTCTGCTCCTGCACTTTTTGTTTTTTTGTTTTTGTTCTTTTACTGGTTTCACCTGAGAACACCCCCTCAATATGTCATTTACACAAGGATCCCTGTATAATACTCTTCTTATAGGGAACCAGATTTAAAACACCCAATAAGCTCAAAGTTCCCATCATTAAATCTAGAGACAATGACAAATCTAAAAAGGATTGTGGATGTCAATTATGACACTATTGTGCAAATATAATTGTCAGTGGGCTACAGGCGAATGCTAAAATCCTCTCTTTACCTGTGTCACTTAACTCATTGACCTCTATAGGTTTTGCACATGACATTTTTGACCCTGGAAACCTGACAGACCTGCTTCCCAGCTGCATTCACTGTCTTTGGAAGGCCTGCACAGCCAGGGACCATAACTTGCATGCCACTTACCTCTTATTAGCTTGAATAGATGATCATTGAGAGAGGCAGAGAACAACTGAATGAGTTGACTGCAAGTTACTAAGAAGGAGATGTCTAAGACAGGTGACACAATGTTTTACCATTTCATTGTGCTCATATAAATTGTTAGACGGTATGGAGACACATTTATAATAATAATGTGCTCTGGTCACCAAATTGCAAAGCAAAGGAAATATGACCATTTTAATCCCTGCAATGATTAAATTGAGTTGCATTAATGTGATGAGTCTCATCGGTGCTACAGATTTCCAAATCAATTCTCTGAACATGAAAATACCTCAGGTCTCCAGCCTTGGGGTCCACAGGGCAGTGAAGCACAGAGAACAGCACAGAAAGATGCTATAATAGTTCTGCACCAGTGTTCTGCTGTCTGGGGAGACACTGCTGTGGATATCAGGGCTCAGGCACTTTTTCTAAGTTAAAAGAAAAGTTGGAAGAAACTTGATATAGAGGTTTACATCTACATCAGCTTGTTCTTAGAAGCAATTTGATATAGCCCATAGATGATACACTGGACTTGGAGATGAGAGATGTGTGTCTGGTGTACTGATATATTTGATTTAGTGATAAGTCCTTAGTTTTGTTGTTTTTTTCTCTCATCTGTAATACAGGGAATAATGACCACTAAAACAAAATGCATCAAGATTTATACAAGTAAGTTATTTTTTCCACTTTTCCCTGTTCTAATCATTTCATTGTCTATCACTCACTATCGCATGTTTTACTCTGGCCATGAAACTTGCTTTGTAGCCAGTGCTTGGCCTTTTTGAATGTCAGTTTGAATACAAAACAAGGCACCTTCCAAACATTAGTGAGCAATTGATCCCATAGTCAAATTTTTATGGGGAGACCTGAGAGTACTTTGGAGGGAGGTGGTATGGTTTACAATGCATATTCCTCAGCAAAGCAATCGACCCCATGGATATTCTGTTCCCCTACAGACCATTTTTTATTTCCTATTTAAAAAAGCAATTCTAAAAGAACAGCTAGCAAAATATCCAAACCACCCGGAACTCCAAGGGGGAAATTTGAAGGCAAAGCTAAACTATTTTAAGAGACAGGATGACACAAGGGAATAATAGCTTTCTGATGTCCAGGGAGATGTTGTGGTTATTCATGTTGGAAGCAGATCCTTCTCAAAATGCTCCATCCTATTCAAGCTTTCCATAAGCATTGCCCTCCTTAAATTCTGACCCCGCTTAACTTCTGGACTCTTACTCTGAATCTTGGCTCATCATCCATGCAAGATCCTGGCTGCCACAGTGTATTCTCTTAGGTAGTCACCATGTTCCAGTCAGTTCCTTCCTTTGGAGGGTAAATATAACAAAGTGATGGATGCTTTCTAGTCCTTTCCCCATACCAGGAAGACTCAGCAGAGGTGTCACCTCAGTAGAGATTTAACTGTTGATGGAAATGTAAATTGGTGTATCCACTGTGTAAAACAGTATGGAGGTTCTTCAAAAAATTAAAAGTAGAACTACCATATGAGCAGTCTCACTTCTGAGTACATATCCAAAGGAACTGAAATCAAGATATCTTTCCCTTCTCACCCAGTTAGATTCCATGGTTCCTCATACTCACTCACTTGCAAACACTATTAATGTCAACCCTTCCCTCCATTGTATTAGGTGCCAACCCCAACTCTGCATAAACCTATGTATATTTTGCCAACAATTGTTTAATATCTACTTGACCATGAGTCTGAATGTGAAACTATATGGAAGTTGAGAGCGATGAAGGGGGAAATATAGAGACACCCAAGTCAGTAGTAGCTGTCCTCTGGAGGCCAGAGCTAACAATAGGAGACGCTATTACAGAAACAGTTTCACTTATATCATTGAAAATGTAAGGTCCTAAAACAATAAAGGCCAGCTTATGGTATTTAACTATTAGAATAAAGTGGGGATGATTATAACGAGCTTAGTAGCAAGGTAAGAATAGAAGCCAAGGAGGCTTGACCTGCAGAGAGCTTTGTAGATGGTTCATATAACACAGCATCTGTAATACCAAGGTAGATCTATAGGCTCCCAAGAAACAGTGGATGAATAACTATGAGGCTGAAGGAAATTTTCCCAGTTTCCAGACCAGAGCCAGTTCTTAGAACCAGAATGAACTGACCAAAGAAGAGGCCTACTGCCCACAAGAAAGGACCTACAAAATGACAGTAAGTACATATGATATACTACTTCTTCCCCAAAAGGAACTGTGACCATACAATTGGGTCACCATACACTGGGGAAAGGGCACTATCCAAATACTTTCAAAACTCCTGGATACATGGACCTAATTGACATTAATATCTAGGGATCCACAGTGTTATTATGCTCATCTAATTAGAGTAAGCTACCAGTTAATAAATGGAGTAATGATCCAGGTCCAGTTCACAGAGAATTCACTCAATCCAAAGATAGCAGGTGTAGGGACTTCCTGGCGGTCCAGTAGTTAAAACTCTGTGCTCCCAATGCAGAGGGCCCAGGTTCGATCCCTGGTCAGGGAACTAGATCCCGCATTCCACAACTAAAGATCCCTCATGCTGCAACTAAGACCCAGAGCAGCCAAAGACTCAGAATTTATAACTACAATGCACAAGTTTGATACCTTACAAACCCCCATGCTGATTCCTTGGCCTAGCTATCACAGTGGAGAAAACCAAGTGAAAGGACCATAAACTGTCTTATTGGGGAGAAAGCAGAGATTAGTATCACCCTTAGAGACCTAAATGATGAAGTGTTTGTTGATAGTTCTGATCATATTCCCATTTAGTGTACCAGTCCAATCACTAGAAAAATCACCTGGAAGCAAAGAGTTGACTGAACTTATACAAACTCAATTTGATAACATCTCCAACTGCAGCTCCTATGTCAAATGTGATTTCTTTGCTGAAGCAAACTAACATGATCTTTAGGTACATAGCATGTGGCCATTGATCTGGCAAATCCATTATTTTCTAGTCCCAAGACAGAAGATTTTGCATTCACTTGGGACGGGCAAGAGCACAGAGCTATAGTCTCAATCTTCTTTGTTAGGACCGCTTAATTAGAAGACCTATAAGGCCCTTATATTGCTAAGATTGTATGATTTAAAATATCAGTGCAAGATGTTGAGGAAAAAAGTTATGTGAGAATGGATTCAATCTTTTTTTTTAATTGAAGCATAGTTGATTTACAATGTTATGTTAGTTTCTCATGTACAGAAAAATGATTCAGTTATATATGTATATATATATACATGATATATACATTAATTTTCTTATTCTTTTCAATTATGGTTTATTACAGGATACTGAGTATAGTTCCGTGTGCTATACAGTAGGACCTGCTGTTTATGTATTTTATATATAGAAGTCTGTCTCTGCTAATCCTAAATTCCTAATTTATCCCTCCTGCTGCATCCCCCTTTGGAAATCATAAGTTTGTATTCTATGTGAGTCTGTTTCTGTTTTGTAAATAAGTTCATTTGTATCATATTTTCAATTCCACATATAAGTGATATCATAGGATATTTGTCTTTCTCTGGGTGACTTACTTCACATAGTATGATAATCTCTAGGTTGATCCGTGTTGCTGCAAATGGCATTATTTCATTCTTTTTTATGGCTGAGTAGTACTCTATTGTATATATGTACCACATCCTTTTCTTAAGAAGAAAATATGGGTATTTATTTTTATAATCTTGGGGTGGATAAGGCCTTTCTCTTTTTTTTTTAATTTTTATAGGTGTATAGTTGATTTAAAATGTTGTGTTAGTTTCAGGTATACAGCAAAGTGAATCAATTATACATATACATATAGCCACTCTTTTTTTTTTAATTCTTTTCCATATAGGCTATTACAGAATATTGAGTAGACTTCCCTGTGCTATACAGCAGGTCCTTATTAGTTACCTATTTTATATATACTAGTGTGTATATGTCAATCCCAATCCCCCAATTTATCCCTCCTCCCCATACCCTGATAATCATAAGCTTGTTTTCTACATCCGTGACTCTACTTCTCTTTTGTAAATATAAATTCATTTGTGCCCTTCTTTTAGATTCCACATATAAGCAATATCATATGATATTTGTCTTTCTCTGATTTACTTCACTTCACTCAGTATGACAATCTCTAGGTTCATCCATGTTGCTGAAAATGGCATTATTCTGTTCTTTTTTATGGCTGAGTAATATTCCATTGTATATATGTACTGCATCTTCTTTACCCATTCCTCTGTTGATAGACAATTAGGTTGCTTCCATGTCTTGGCTATTGTAAATAGTGCTGCAATGAACATTGGGGTGCATGTATCTTTTCGACTTAGAGTTTTCTCCAGATTCATGTCCAGGAGTGGGATTGCTGGATCATATAAAAACTCTATTTTTAGTTTTTTAAGGAACCTCCATAGTGTTTTCCATAGAGGCTACACTAATCTACATTCCGACCAACAGGGCAGGAGGGTTCCCTTTTCTCCACACCCTCTCCAGCTTTTGTTATTTGTAGACTTTCTAATGATGGCCAAGGAATGGATTCAATCTTAAGTTTGCAATAGGACAAAACATTTCTACTTGTATCCCAGATTGGTCAACTCCAACTGATGGTGTTCTTGTACTTTGAATAGGCAAGAATCAAGTCATCTGGTACAGTAGAGATACAAGAAAAAGAACTTAAAAGACATTTAAACATAGCTGTGGGCTGAATGTCGAAATGTCTTTTTATTTGTTTGTTTTAATTTTATGGTTGTTTATTTTTCTTTTTTCTTTTATCTATGCCTGACATTTCTTTTGGTCTTTTTTCCAACCTGTCTGCTGTCTGCATTAGAAACAGGAAGTAAAAAGATCTCATAACCTGAAAAAGCACTTTATGCAGTTCTTCTGGGAAAATGTGTTAAGTTTTCAGAAGCAAACTGCAGAGACATTGGGTATAAATGATGTGGAAAATGTCCATCAATCAAATCTCAGCTGCTGATTTCTCAAAGAATTTTGAAACAATATAGTTGAAATTTCTCTTTACGCCGAAGTCTACACCACTAACAATCTTGAAAAAGACTTTATGGTCAGTTTCCCTATAGATTTATTGTTTGCATGCAAGAACATTAATCTTTTTAACTGCTGAGCAGAGAGAACATAGGCTATGAATTAGGTGTGCTTCTTGTCCAGAAACATGGCAAAGATAAAGAATCAAATGCCAAACACATTATTCTGTGGAAACCCATTTTGTAATAACAACCTTTTCTGTCAGTATATGAACTTTGAATTTTCAAGCTGTAAATAGTTATTTTAGAAAACAATGTTTTTCTCTTTCTTCTCACTAGTAAAATAATTATATAAACAAAAATACACATCATCTTTAAGCAAAGTAGAAAGTAAACAAAAAACTGGGAAAAGTTTTGAAAGACATGAGAGGAAATAGTTATAGTAGCCTCAAAACAATAATAATTGCTACATATTAATACAGAAGAAAGTGCCCAATAGATCTTGTAGCAAAGAAAAAGTCTATACAGAATTATGAAAACAAAATAAAGCCATTTTTTATTGTTAAAAATCCAGCCAGTTAGCTAGCTAGAAAACTCATATGTTATTTTATGTCATTATATACCATGAATTCTTATATACGTGCATATATGAAGAGCCAAAAAGATTTACAAGAGAATGTATTCATCCTTTTCTGGTGGAATTTCGGTGGTATTTATTTGTATCTGAGTGCTTTTCTTTCTGTACTTTGTGAATATTATGCACTAGATATCTACCACATTAATTAATTAATGATTATATGCTAGCAATAAACATTATTTTAAAATAAAAGTAAAGTTCCCTCTAGGCTATATCTCCTACAGCCTATTTCCCATTCATTCTGTCTTTCTTCAAGGCAAAAGCCAAATAGAGTACAGCCATCATCATGAGTTGATTTGGAATACATAGAGGCATCTGCCATAACCCAAGCTATTGATATTATAACCTATAATCTCCAAGTTCTTGAGGGTGCTCTGGGCCTATCAACCACAAGTGGTCGAACTCTGGAGTCATCCAGGCTGTTTAGGAAAAATAGCCCAATATTCTGATGGTAACCCAATGCCTTGGTCTATCTATTAAGGATTGAATAAATCTGGCCCCTACTCTTCCCAAAGCTCCCAGCCAAGCTCTCCATCAAGATCCCATAATGCTCATCTCATTGGGACAAACACATGAGGAGCATCCCCAGGAGATACAGATCCTCAATGCACAGGGAGCCACATTGTGTTTCTCATCCAAAGACAAAGCTTCCTAGACAAGCAGGGGGACATTTAGACAGATGTGGATTCTGTTATAAGGGTCTACTCACATCCATGTGTGGAGCTGGAAAAAGATGTAAGAGCGTGACCGTTTTAACAGTTTGGACCTGAGCTGTCAAGTACCCTAGGTATTTCCGATCTTATTACTACTTCTGACTCTAATCTTGCCACAGAACACATAAAATGCTGTTCCTGGTTTTTTCAGGAGAGAAGAAGCATCCACCTCTAAGATGCACATGGACAAAATCTCTGCTTGAGAATATTTAGAAGTACCAAGAACCAGCACCTGTAGGGACAGCATCACAATTGACACCCAAGTACTTATGTCCTAGAGTATGCCCCTAATCAATTGAAATCCTCCAGGCTTCCAGAAAGAATGTTGCTTCAGGATTTTAACTGTAATAGGACAGGGCTGGCCAAGTATGGGAAAACAGAGTTGAAGGAGCCAATAGGTAGTTGGTAGTTAATACAAGTGTCTAGGAAAAATAGAGGCCAACAGTAGCATATAGGAAAGGAACTAGCCCTAAAGAAATGAGATAAACTAAGGAGGAAAGCACAAAGCTAATTTTGATGATCTAGACAGAAGGACCTAAAGCCTGAGGATCAATGTCTCATAAGAACAAGCCCTGCTCAGTCAACACAGAACACTCTAGGCTAACTGGGGCCACAATCAGAGCCTGTGGAGCCAGCCTTGTGATTAATGCCTACTGAGTAAAATTACCTGCTTTTAGAGCCAGACATACCGTCAAATACCTGTGAGGGAACCTATGCAGCCTGGGAGAAGGCAGAAATTGTGGGCCCATAGGAAGTCCTCACACAGAGAAGAACTTGGATCTGATATGCAGGGAGCAAGGACTTCTGACTGAGTGGGGCTTGCTTGGACTCCAGAAAGTCAGACACACCACAGCAATTCAGACATTAGCTCTAGTGCTCAAGATCTAACAGGGACCAATGAAAGGACATAGAACCTGCTTCCAGGGAGAGTGAGGAGGTGATGGAAACGCACTTGCGATGATGCCAGACATTCCCCATGCTCCAGGCCTGGGGAAGAGCAATCTTAGATCTCCCTTGCCTCTATAGTCAAAAAAAGAATCACAAATGCATCCTAGTGTTTGCCTCTACTGTGTCTTACAAAGAAGGCCATTGCTTTTTTGTTCTGAGCTATGCAACCTTTATGTTCACTCTTTGCTCTTATTTATGTTTTGCAGCACAGATGGCATTTATATATGAGAAAGAAGAGCCATCCCTCCCCTTGAAGATGAGTGGACACGAAATATCTCTAAGCAAGGGGATTTATAAGTAATGAATCCTGCATTAGACAAATAGTTACTTCTCATTCATCACGCTGCTTGCAGGTCTTCATCCTCTGGCTTAAGTGAACAGGAGATCTAGCCTCCCAGGAATAATAAATCATTGTATTTCACAATTATACTTTAACCTACACAAACAAATAAAAGTTTAAATAAGAATTAAATGTAGTAGCACATGAGCTATCTCCCTCCAATAATTCGGCACTGCAACAAACACTTAGTAGGACTGGAGACACCATGCTATGAGAATAGGAAGAACCAGATTCTTATCCCAGGTCTTTCACAAACAAATTGTGTAACCTTACTGTTTAATCCATTTGGGCTTCATTTTCCTCATCTAAAATTTGAAAGGGTTAAATTTAACAATCTTGAAGGTTCATCCTTCTTTTACTAAACCATTAAGCTATAAAAATATACATTAGCACAGCACTAAAGCATTTACATGTGGGTGGATAATGATGTTAGTAATGTGAAACTGCCTATTCTTTTTGTTATCCTGGATGTCATAATAAGTATTTAATAGAATATTGTTGCTGCTGTAAACAGTTGTCTGTATGTGTTTAATGATGAGGGACATCTTTGGTAATATGACTCAATAATATGTATGGTACATCATTCCTTGTTTAGTTCAAAGGAAAGTACATCTCTGTCATTAGCATTATACATACTGTAAACATCTACCACATACTATTCACATCTATTTGGAAAAATGTTATTCCCCTCCCTCTTCTCCTGCTCAATTTCAGCACTAACGAATTGTGTGCCTTTAGTAAATTACTACAACTCCTCTATTCCTTAATTTTTGTTGGGTGAACTGATAAAGTTGGGTTAGATCTGTGTTTCCCAAAATGGTTTTCATAAGCAGCAGCATACGAACAATGACAAAAAACAATTCTGTGGACAAGAATTTCAGAAAATGCTGGAAACTCTATCCCCTTTCAGAGATTTACCATCACATTAGCATTGTGAAGTCTCTGAAAAGTCCTGCAGAACAGAAGCCTGACTACTTCACCCAGTTTTTCCTTGAAACAATTGACCATGGAATCCTTTATTTCTGAATAAAAGCAGTTTATAATGGCACCTCAGCAGTAACAATCCCTGGACTCACTTTGGGAAACCTCAAGAATGATACTCTCCAACGTTTCTTTTTACCTTAAATATTTTATGAAATCTTGGCAGACATATATTTACATGGATTAGGAATATGGTGAAGATGCAATAAGAGACTTTCTAGTTTATAACTCAGAATTAATAAGCCCTGATGCTGGTTTTCTTCCCCAATCCCTCTGCCATAATCCATCACAAGATAAAATTTAAGTGGCATAGCATGCAATCTAATTCCCCTAGTACTCCCATATAAAGCCACATACACACACACACACACACACACACACACACACACACACACGAATCAATAAAATCAGTCCTATTTAGTTTTGAGGATATTATAAATTTTTTAAATAATATATGAAAAATATGGAAGAAAATTAATAATTTCTCATTCTAGAAAAATGAAGGTGAAGTACCAAATTTAAAGGCTATAAAAAGCATGAAAAATCTAGATGAGGTGAACTTAATTTGGTTCACTATTTATGAAATACTTAAGGTTCCCTTCAAATCTCAAAAGAGATAGTTTCAGGAGAGATAAAAATAAGCCAGCAAGGAAAATAATTTTATGCAGCTTGTTATTTTCAAGATAGTGCAGTAACTAAAGAAATGCAAGTTAAAAGGAGGTTTAGAGGCATCCATGTACTCAAAGATCCCCTGCTTGCGAAACTGAAACAGGAAATATCACAACTGATTAGGTCCTTCCAGAAGATCTGGTCTTTCCCATAACAACCCTCACTCATTCCCACACAAATGTTGTCAACAAGGACAACTGAGCCCTCCTATACTACATCCCTTGGGTCTCTTTTAATGGGTGTGAAGCTGCTCCAGTCCAACACAATATGTTCTTAGGGTAAAACAGAGTCACAAAGAACTCTGTGGACACCAGACACCAGAATGACTAATGGATATAGCCCTGCCATTGTTACACTTCCAGGAGGACAGCTGTGACACTTACATTGACAAAGCACACAAAACACAGAAGTAAAATCATCCTTTGCACAGAGCTTCAGCAATTGTAAGAAGTGTTTGAAACAACTTAGGTCTGAGTGGAAGCGCTTGCCAAGTTAATGGATTCTACTGTGTCCTGGAAAGAGCCAGGAGTCCAATAAGTGGATTTATATACCATTAATTGATTTTGTCTCATACTCATGGTATCCCTTATCGTTCACCACATTCCTGGGAACAGGCTCTGTGTGTACCAATGCTTCAAGCTCTGTCTTCCTTTTAGATTCCTCCTTTATCATAGTATTGCCTAAATTTCCTTGTATCCTAACCTCCCTACTAGACTATCAGCTCTTTGTGGGGCATAGGCTATGCCTTTCACTTCCCTTCTTTCTCTCATAGCTCCTAGAAGAGCACCTACATAAAACAGTTCAGTTAATATTTACTGGGGGAAAAATAGATTGATACGGAGATGAATTCTAATTTTATTTTCAGATTAACTTTCAAAAGTTGTCCTATAAGTTATTTCAGCCATTTGAAAAGTTTAATTGCTAGTATAAGGAATAACTGTGAAACCGCTGCAAACACCCAATGTTAAATGCCAGTGACCCCCTCCCTGTTCACATCCCCCTCACTCCTCAGAGGTGAACTTGGCGTTTATCATTCCCACGCATCTCTTTACACCTTTACTAATTATGTATAGGTACCTAAGTATTTTTCAATCATATTTCTGCATGGTTTTTTTTTTTTTGCAGTACACAGGCCTCTCACTGTTGTGTCCTCTCCCGTTGCAGAGCACAGGCTCTGGATGCGCAGGCCTAGCCGCCATGGCTCACGGGCCCAGCCGCTCCACGGCATGTGGGATCTTCCCGGACTGGGGCACGAACCTGTGTCCCCTGCATCAGCAGGCGGACTCTCAACCACTGCGCCACCAGGGAAACCCTGCATGTTTGTTTTATAAAATATTATTATATTGTATTCTTCTGTATTTGTCTGCAAATTGCATTTATAATCAAGAATATAATGAGGTAAATTCATGTTGATATAAATTATTCTAGTTCAGTTATTTTCAGTGCTGGATTGTATTTCATTGCCTGAATATCCATAATTTATCCTTCCATGAATGGAAGTTGTTCTGTTTCCAGTTTTTCACTATTACACACAAAGCTGTTATGAACATTCTTATCCATGTCCCTGTGTGCATATATGAGTGGATTTTTATAGGGTATATCCCTAGGGGTGGAGTTTGGGGGTTATATAAAATGCACATTCTCAATTATACTAGGGATCACTGGATAACTTTCCCAAAGGGCTATACCAATTTATTCTCTCACAAATTTTCATTTTGTAAGATTTCCGTTTTGCAACACCAGCTTCTGGCTATTTGGGCACTGACTTCTAGAGGATGCTCTTTGCTACCGAGCTTGCCAAGGACTGTGTCTCAAAGCTTCTGAGATATACATGTACCTGTTCAAAGGCAGGGATACCAGCCTACTGGGGTGTAAATGGTTCCCATTCCTCCATCACAACTTCTTGACCACAAGCCACAATGGTTGCTCAGTGTTCAAGGTATATGAGGTTTTTTTCCTTCTAACCCTCAACTGCTTGAGCCCTTTCATTTTAAACACAGATTCCGACAATAATTAAAAGTTACCTTTAATGGCAAAGGAAGAGATGCATTTATCTAAATGTGATCCGTGTTAGCAGGAATGACTGTGATGCTATTCATAAACTCCTGGTCTCCCTGTGTCCTGAATATATTAACATCCCATTACATTCCATATAAGCAAAACTCATTAAAAGTTGATAATGACCTCTGCAAAACTGTCAAACTAGAAAGGTGGTCTTTGATTACTTCTTCCCCAACCATCAGACTCATTTGTTCATCGAAGTTCCCCGAAGTGCCTTAGGCCTTCAATTTATGGTTTCAACATACTTTCTATCAAAACTCTTACGGCCCAAATAATTTACTTTCAGCTACTGGAGAATGTAAAAGGTCTGATAATTATTCTATTGGGTTTTTAATAGCTGATGAAAGTGTCCTTCCTCACCTCTGTATATTTGCCTTTAACATATAGGGATTATAGCCCCTGGTATAAAGATGTTGAGAGGAATATTTCAGGGGTTGGGATGGGATGGGATTCATACATCATAGACAGACACTTTCAAGTTCTCACCACTTAGATGCAAAACAAGGTCACTTAGTGGCAATAACACTTTCTCTTGCTGCATTGAGCACACGTACACTCATGTTCATACACACACAGATGCACAGTTATGCATACATGTGAACACATGCACACATGTAGATGTACATTCACACTTCACAGCAAGTAAGAACCCAGCCAGGGACTCTAATCAATCCCGCCTCGTTTCATTATTCTACTTGCTTTCTGTCAGGCATATTGGCTCTAATTTTACACACTAGAGCTTTTCAGCCCAACTAATTTTTTTCCCCAACCCTTAAGTAATTATTTGAGAGGAAATTACATTATACATTAAATAAAATAATTTCTTTCCCAGACAGATCTCGGACTTCAGGCATTTATAAGTTGATACTATATAATAAACTAATTGTGTAATTAGGAATACATTTGTCAAGTAGATAATTATTATGCTTAGAACATGTAAAAATTGCTTTTTAAAGAGAGAGATGAAAAGGTGGTATTACGAATTTTTTACTGGATCAAATGAAAGCTTCAAGTTTTATTGGAAAGGAATAAATGGCCCTAACCAGAATTGGTTTTATGAGTCTTTAAGTCCATTTTAAAAAGGGTCAGATAATGAGTTTGGGGGAAAATCTGATCTGGCTGAATACTCATTAATATCCCTTTGCAGCATTAAGTTGGCCGTGACAGACATTAAAGTCTGTTCTGGGTGTTGAGTGTCCTCCTCCCCCACTTCCTCTGACATCAACCCTAGTTGGTCATTGATGATTTGCTTCTCCCCATCTTCATCTCCACACTAGTCAAAGACACTCTAATCTCTTGCATGAACTCCAACAGCCTCCTAGACAGTTCCCCATTAAGTCTTTTTGTATGTTTGTTTTATTTGCTTTTCTTGAGGTAAAATTCACATAACACAAAATTAACCATTTTAAAGGGCATAATTCAGTAGAATTAGGCCACTTACAATACAGCAAAACCACCACCTACATCAAGTTCCAAAACATTTTTATCTCTCCAAAAGAAGACTCCATACCCATTAAGCAGTCAGTCCCATTGCCTGGCAACTACCCATCTGCTTTCTGTCTCTATGGATTTACCTATTCTGGATATTACACATAAATGGGATCATACAATATGTGACTTTTTGTGTCTGGCTTCTCTACTTAGTATAACATTTTCGAGGTTTATCTATGTCATAGCACGTATAAGTACTCCATTTCTTTTTATGTGTGAAGAATATTCTATACTATGTATATACCAAAACTGGTTTATCCATTCATCTGTTGATGGACATTTAGGTTGCAAGGATCCCACCTTTTGACTATTATGAATAGTGTTTCTATGAACATCCACATACATGTATTTGTTTGAGTATGTGTTTTCAATTCTTTTGTACACATACCTGGGAATAGAATTGCTAAGTCATATGGTAATTCTATGTTTAACATCTTGAGGAACTACCAAACTGTTTTGAACAGCCACTGCACCATTTTATATTCCCACCAGCAATGAACAAGTGTTCCAATTTCTTCTCATCCTCACCAACAGGTCATTTTCTGTTGTTGTATTTGTTGTTGCTGTTGTTGTTATTGCCATCTTAGTGGGTGTGAAGTGGTATCTCATTGTGGCTTTGATTTGCATTTACCTAATGGCTAAAGATGTTGAGCATCTTTTCATACGCATATTGGCCATTGGTATATCTTCCTTCCAAAAATGTCTGTTCAAGTCCTCTGCCCATTTTTTAATTGACTAGTTTGTCTTTTTGTTGTTGAGTTGTAAGAGTTCTTTATAGATTCTAGATACTATTTGTAGCAACTAAGTAGCTGGCAATTTTACAGTATCTCCTCTTTTATAATGTCTTTCTCCTCACCTAGATGAGGAATTCCATCCAGGGCAGTACCCACTTTGGTTTATGCTCGCCATTCTGTCTCCTTCACCTGTGTGTTGCCTGCCACAGAGGAATATTCGCAAATAGTCAATTAATAAGTGAGTTAATGAATGAATGAGAACTCCACTGTCTTCTCAGGAAGATTAGGGCACTGCCTTCTTACTATACATCCCCGTCTATAAGAGCTTAGGCATACAGTGTGGGGAAAGAATAATCATCCCTGGTATCACCTTTAAAAGTTAAGCCTCTTTCAGTAACTATTTTTCTATTTTTTGTTTATTACATATATTTCTCCTGACAGTCTCTTATACACTAGGCAACACACAAGGCACTACATAGACAAATGCGAAGAAAACTCAGTCCTTCTTACAGTAGATATTTTACTGCCCAGCAAATTAACCTCCTTCTTATGTTTGGGGAATTCTCCATTTCATGTATCAACCACGTAAGGTGAAAATGTTGGATACTCACATCCTCAGCCTTCATTACAGCTAGGATACAGGGCTTTGACCTAGCTCTGCCAATCAGAGGCACCCACGCTGGACCTGGATTCCACAGCTGGTGAGGTAATGAAGCAGGGGCTGCTGCAGATTTTGTTCTGGTGAGGCTGACAGAAATAGTAACAGAGATAGCCACGCCCAGTATCCAGTAGCAGTGATCTAGAGGCAGTATCCAGAGCAGTTCTGCAAGCACCTTTAGGTGCCTGGGAGAAGAGGCATTTTCATGGGATCTGTTCTGAAAGATGACTGGAGTGATTTTTCTTGTATGTGGCATTCAATCCTAGTTCTCTAGTCTCCTAGAGATTCTGCAAACTGCAATATTCTTGAATAAATACTTTTCCTGCTCAAATTACACAGAGGTGATTACCATCCCTTGCAACTGAGACACTTGACAGACACACTGCCCTCATGGAACTCACATTCTAGAACAAGGACAGACAGACTACTGCCCATGGGCCTCCTGTCTAAAAGCTTTATTGGAACACAGCCAGGCCCATTCATTTCCATATGGTTGCCTTGGAGCTACAGTAGCAGAGCTGACTAGCTGACACAGAAACAACTTATAAAACCTCAAATATTTACTCTCTGGCTCTTTACAGAAAGAGTATACAGATCCCTGCCCTAGAAAGGGAGACATGAAAATAAAATGCAAATGCAGTATAATATCTTTCAAGCTTTCATTAACACCTGCTTTGAAATGATCCACATTTTTACTTGTACCATCTCTTAAAGTGACAAATTTTATAGTAAGTGACCCCAGAGGCTTTCCAAAAATGTGTATCATAAGACATAATTCCCTGGACAAAGCACTTGCTATACGAAATGAGATTTTCTTTTACTTGTTACAACTTTGTCTTAAAGAAGTAGGTCCTTAGTCTAGAAATAGGAAAATCAATGGAAATATTAGAAATTCTCCTAATATTGACTTTTGTTATTATCATAGACCTTAAAGATTATAAGTAATCTTATAATTTACCTATGCTGATCTAACGTTTGAATCACCTTCACACTAAGTGACCACAATGTTTTCATATCTTCCAGTGACAGAAAACCAACAAATTCTCAAGGAAAACTGTTCCTTTCTGGTCAGTCTCCATTGACACCAGGCTTGTCATTAAGTCAAAATTTGTTTCTATCCACCAGTACCTCAAAAGAATATTAAATTCTTCTCCCACATTAGTGCATTTACATATTTGACAATGACTACTCTGCTTTCCTGACTTGTTTTTTTTTTTAATTTTACTTGGAACAACATAAAATTGCAAGAGATTTATCAAAGGCCTTTTCCACATTTTCTCATTAACATAGCACAGTAACACTGGGAGGACAGTATTGTCATCCCTATTAGACAACTATTCCAGTCCAAATTTACACCGGTAAGTGATGGAACTGAGCTACACATGGTTTTCCATTATGGCCAACATGTTGGTTTAAGTCGCATGAGCAATCTATATGGCAAATGACATTTCGTACCTCTAAAAGCCCTCCTTTGCCACGGCTTCTGTTCTCTCTCAGCATTTGTCTTTCTAAGCCAGAGATCTCCCCATCCTCTCTCCACACACACACACACACACACACACACACACCACTACCTTCTTTTTATCATGTCCTCATAGAACTAGAAACCCCCTCAATCGTCTACCTACTGCTTCCACTTCCAGCATGTCCTTTGAGTTGCCCCTCCCATGTCATTTTAATTTTAATAATTTCATTGCTGTGCCCAGTAAGCAGTGCCTATGGTGTCAATGGTTCTGTCCCTTATTAACTACTTGACATTTGGCAATTATATTTCTGACCATATGACCTCCTGGTTGTTTCTCACCTTCTGTACCTTAATAAACTGGATTCAATATCTATGTCCTGAGTACGGTGAGAGTTAATTAAAATACTTACATAAAGTGCTAAAGAATAAGAGCCAAGCACATTATTACTATAAATACACTTGAAAAATACAACAAATCTTTCCTATAGACATCTCTGCTGGAAGAAAAGTTGCTAATTCTACAGCGATCAAGATAAGGCATTAGGGCTTTCCTGGTGGCGCAGTGGTTAAGAATCCACCTGCCAATGCAGGGGACATGGGTTCGAGCCCTGGTCCAGGAAGATCCAACATGCCACGGAGCAACTAAGCCCATGGGCCACAACTACTGAGCCTGCGCTCTAGAGCCCACAAGCCACAACTACTGAGCCCACGTGCTACAACTACTGAAGGCTGCACGCCTAGAGCCTGTGCTCCACAACAAGAGAAGCCACTGCAATGAGAAGCCCGCAAACTGCAACAAAGAGTAGCCCCCACTCGCCACAAGTAGAGAAAGCCCGCGTGCAGCAACGAAGACCCGATGCAGCCAAAAATTAAAAAAATAAAAAGATAAGGCATTAACATAAGCAATCTAGCACCTAAATTTATTTTTATATTCCTATTGGAACAAAGATTTAAACTCTTGAAGAGCAGCTTGAAGATGAAACACATTAAAAAAAACTGCACTTCACACGTCAATTCTATGCCATTAGATTCAAGGCAGGAGATTTTTTTTCATTATAGAGATAAACCAAGATAGAGACAAGGTCTTTCTTGTACCAAATATATGTCTTTAATCCTAAAGATTGGAAAATTCTCCACCAGAGTCCAACAAATCCTTCTACCTGCACAAGGTATTGTGCATGCTAAGATGGTTTGAAAATGCAATGTCACTGGAGATATTAAGAAAAATTTGATGACCAGAGAAATGACCAAAACAAAACACTTTATTACACGGAGACAGATTTCACTAGTAGATTGAAAATTCGGTAACACTAACAGGATGACTATAGGCAATTTGTTTAATTTCTATAAGCCTCAGTTATGTTATCTATAAAATGAAAAGATCTAGCTGATTTGTTGTGGAAGTCAAATAAACAAACAGACAAACAAACCTACATGAGACCCAAGGGCAAGTACTCATTAACTGGTAGCTCTAAATGGGAAGTGGTAAAACGCAGTGCTCACAGTGGTTATATGTCTTATTAGCTGTGTGACCTTAATCAAGTTACTTATCTTGACTAATCTGCGCCTTAGTTTTCACATTTGCAGAATGGGAATACTACTACTTATCTCATTTGGTAGTTAAGAGAATTAAACTAGGAGTATATGTAGAATACCTAGGACAGTGCCTGGCGCATTGTGAGCACTCAGTCAGTGTCAGTTACTGTCATCATCCTCATCACTGCATCAAATATACATTTTTCCCTTATCAGGGCACATCAGCCAAATACTCTCTAAGTCTTTGCAAAATAAGATTTTTGATTTAAGTTTTTAAAAGAAAGTAAAAGTTAAAACTATTGCTGAGAGAAAAATTCTCTCTTTAAGAGAAAAGTCACAGTGCCCTCATAAACCATTTCCAATGCTGCTGTTTAGCTCCCTGGCTTCCAAATCCCAGACGCTGCCTTATTAGTTGAATCCCCATGTTTTCTTCGATGCCCTACATTGAGACTGAAGCAATCATATAAATCTCTCAGAATGAGACGGCTATATGGTTACAGCATCTCTTGCATTTGTTGAAATAGCCATTTTAGCTAATTTTAATATAAAAGATCTGAAATTGTTAATGCTTTCCTAGTGATATTTGATGTCAAAATTAATATCTGCATGAACTGTAATAACTGATTTTTTGTGTGAAGAAAACATACAAGTTGACAGAGGGTAATAATCACAGTGTTAAAGACTACATTTAAAGATTTCATTTTCTCAGAGCCTTCTATATGCCCTGGTTTCACTTATACAGGCTGTCATCAAGATGGTGAGATTTATTTCACCTCTAATTGCACCATGGCAGCCAGTGTCATAGGACATATAGCTATGGTATCCACTTTTCAAAAGGGTGCAAAATCCATAGCATCACATACAGGCAGTTACATGCACGATGAAGAGAATGGCTTATGTGCCAATGAAACCCAATTAAAGGCTTATAGAAGAAACTTAGGGGTGCAATTCAGATGTCTAAAAATGTATAACAACCAGTGACTTATTCAGGGGAAAATCTGAAACAGTTTGCTTATGACCTCAATCCCAAAGGAATTGCCCATCAGAGAATGCAAGTTTGACCTTCTTTGTGCAATTTTCTGTGGTTTTCTTTCTCATGCACTGAAATATGGAGTATGCATTTAAAGACCCTCATGTCTGTTTCAAGATCTGTGTGTGACTTCCCCTTGAAACCTCTCCAATTTCACACATAATTCATTAGAGGCGGATAATGGTCTGGAGCTCAGGAACAGGAACTGTAGTCAGAATTGGCTTTTCTCCTTCTGCCACTAGCAGCACCGTAGGACTAGTCGGTTGGTTTCCATTTACTCTAACTCTCCAAATGTTCATTTAAGCTCAAAATCATGTAGGCTGCAGGGTATCTTGTTTTATGCCAAGCCCTGAAGCCTTGTGCAGGAAGCACATCACATGTCCCAGTACTCAGAGCGCATGTATTTGAGAACTAAGGCTTGTATTTGTGAAAAATTAACTCTATCAGGAGTGAATTAAATATAATTAGATATGCCAGTGAATGGCCAGCAGAGCTGGGTTACTGAAAGCACAGCTTTAGCATCAGCTTTTCTATGTCTGAATCCCAACTAGACCACTAACTAGCTGTATGATCTCTGTAGCTGTGAAAGAGCATCCTAGTTTGGACAGCAAACCTGGATAGAAAACCTGGCCTGGTCATTCAGGGAAACTTCAAAATGGATGAGTATTTTGATAGATGAAAACTGGGGAGCTACATGTTACAGGCAGAGAGAGCAGTGTCTGAAAAGATAGTGAGGAGAGAAAAAGCATGTAGCAAATTCAAGAGCACAGAAAGGAGACTTATGAATCAACATAGGAAGTAGAAGTATAGCTGGAATTGGGGCTGCAGACTGTGGATGGCTTTGCAAGCATGGTCAGGGTTTTTTTTTTTTTTTCCTTTGCAAACTACTGATGGTGAGTGATTACTTAATGGGTACAGGATGTCCTTTGGGGGTGATGAAAATGTTTAAGAACTAGATTGTTGCACAACACTGTGAACTGAATTATACACTTTAAAATTGTTGATTTTATGTTATGTGAATTTCACCTAACTATAAGATAAAATTTTAAACTAATTATTATTTTAAAATTAATACATGCACAGATGGTACAGAATTCAAAAAGTATTAAAATTATTCAATAAGTAGTTTTCCTCCTACTCCTGACCCCTTGTTACACTTCCTTCTCCATGGACACCTCAGTTGTACGCACATTTTTTTAGTTACCCTTCTAGATATATTTTGTATGATATGTGTATGTACGCTATTGATTTGCTTATCCAATTGGTAGCATTTCATACACAAGGATTTGTGCTTTGCTCCTGACATTTAAAATTGGTCTTAGAGGGACTTCTCTAGTGGCACAGTGGTTAAGAATCCACCTGCCAATGCAGGGGACATGGTTTCCATCCCTGGTCCAGGAAGATCCCACATGCCGCGGAGCAACGAATCCCGTGTGCCACAACTACTGAGCCTGTGCTCTAGAGCTCGTGAGCCATAACTACTGAGCCCATGTGCTACAACTACTGAAGGCTGCATGCCTAGAGCCTGTGCTCCACAACAAGAGAAGCCACCGCAATGAGAAGCCCGCGCACTGCATGTAAGAGTAGCCCCTGCTCGCCACAACTAGAGAAAGCTCATGCGCAGCAACGAAGACGCAACACAGCCAAAAATAAATAAACAAATTTATATAAATAAATAAAATTGATCTGAGAGATCATTCCATACAAGTACACAGAGTTTTTCCAAAGGCTCTGTTGTATGGTTTTGCAGTTCCAGTTGCTGGATATTTAGATTACTTCTAATCTTTTGTTTTTACAAGGATATCACAACAAAAATCCTTCTATCATAGTTTCACCTGCACAAGTACATCTCTGGTCTAACTATATATTTCTATTTACTCTTCTGGTTTTTTGCTAGTACCTGACTAAAACTCCCTACTATGAACAGTAAGGTTTTGGGTTTGTTTTTTTTTTTTCATTTCTTCTCCACTGCCTTGCCTCCCTGTGCACCATCTGATTCTAGTGGATTAGGCGATTTTTGGAGTGTTTGTTTGTTTTTGAACAAAACAAGATTTATATTCATACAGGCACAAACACATATATAAGTTTATTGGCAACAGACATACGCCTGATTCATATTTTTTGAATTAAGCCCCACATTTTCCTAAAGTGTACTGAGTTGAAAAGTGTTATCCAAAGAAGTGACATCAGCAAGATGGTGACATAGGCCATTCCCAACTTCAGTCTCCTTCACAAGAAGCCCAACTAGCAACTATCCATAGACAAGACACTACTGTGGAAATCCCAGATGCTGAAGGTGAAACTGAAGGACCCCCGGACCACGAGTACTGAGAAGGATGGCATTAGAAGGGTAAGAGGAGCAGCTACACACTGGCCACTTTGCCCTTCCCCCAGGCTGACACAGCAACACATCAAGAGGGTCCCCTGGGCCTACAGTTTCTCTGATGGGAAAAAGAGACCCCAAGGTAGACATCCAGCTGTCCAAACGTTGCTGGACATTTCCCAGGAGGTCCACTCAGGTCTTACAGGAATCACAGGGGGAATCTGTGGGGCTTGACAGCAGGGTAATTACACTTAAACATTTAAGTATGTTTATATTATAGCTCTTTTACTTGATCTGCCAACCTAAAAAAAAAAAAAGCCTTTTAGTTTCCAACTATACTGGTTTCTATACTATCTTCGATATTTTCTTCTCCTTTTCTTCCAAATTTTACTCTATCACTTCCGCTTTTTCAAGTGTTATAGATTATTTATATTCTATTGTGTAACTATAACCCCCACCTTTATTTTAGTCTTAAACTCTCTCTGAATTAAGTCTGGCCACACTTTCACCAGCCTTCTCTTCATCCATTTAAGTTTGCCCTTTAGAAATTTCTAGAAAGTCACATTCTATAAAGACATTGGAATTGTATACATTGATGTTTTTGCATGTGGATATCCAATCCTTCCATGTTGCCTGGTATGTATGGTCATTTCAGGTCAGAGAATAAGTAGGTTCTGACTACACTATCTTAACTGAAAGTAGAAGTCTGGACCTAATTTCTAAATTTGTTTTTCCCACTTTAAATTGGCTTTATGAACTTAGTCATCATCATTATTTCCACGTTGCTGAAGGTCAGGGAAGCTGAACAATTTGCCCGATTCACAGAGTTGTTGCAGTGATAAGTGACCGTGAGACAAGTTGGCAAAACCGATAGCGCAGCATATGACATCATAATTGTGCAGCAGCTGATAATTAAAGGCTTTAATCAGTTTAAGATTATCTATTAAATTAACTCTACTACCATAACAAGTGTCCCTCTGCAGTATAGTCAACATGCATAAACACTTTTCCTTGAAAAGTCTCTACTTTTATTTCCTTACCCAGGACATACTGAAGAGTGCTTTCTCAGCCTGATCAGGGGGCCCCATTTGTATCCCTAGAATTAGCTGCTGATCTACACTTACCAGCAGCCTGTGAACTTCATTCACAGAAAGGGACAGGCGACTACATTTCACTGACATAGAGCTCACTCAATAAAAATAAAAGAAGCCTTAGAGAATAAGGGTTTGGAAGAATCATAAATAAGTATATATTTTAGACAGGCTTTGTTTTTCCTAATGTCAGGAGCAGTGAGTTAATGCTAAGAAATAAACATCTTTAGTTACTAAACAGGCTATTAGCAGAACAGAACTGTTCTCATCACTTTCCATAGAAGGGAGTGAATCTATTACTTTTGAATGCAGCTGTTTTAACAAAAACATCAATTGTTTATATTAAGATATTTCCCAGAGCTCTACTTTTGTTTATAGAAATAAAGCCCTATGTGGGTTGTGGAATTTTATCTTTTCCTCTTTGAAACCCTTCCAATAGCAATCTAACTGTGACACATAAGGATATGGGGGGCTTATTTCATGAGATGGTATATATGGGATTTCACTGACTTTTTAGAACCAGAGATGATGCTCTGAGCTGAACCCCAAGATGTCTCTAACAACCTGAAGTCTAACCCTGTGTGTTTTTGTGAAGCAGCGAATACAGGAGTAGAAATCTAGAATCTCAGAGTCAGAAGTGAGGATGTTTACCATAGTGGGAAATTCATCTGGCTACCCCCTCTCTCACCCCATCTCTTCACGGTCAAAACTTTTCAAGAGAGTTTTTTCCCTTCCACATCTCTTCATCACTTCTCAGACCACTCACGATAGCAGTCTATCACTGCACCCTAACTCCCTCCCCAAATTCATCAACAATCTCCATGTCACTAAACCAAGCGATATATAACAATTAGAAGACACAGGCATACTTCATTTTACTGTGCTTCCCTTCATTGTGCTTAGCAGATACTATGTTTTTTACAAATTAGAAGGTTTGTGGCAACCCTGTGTTGAGCAAGACTATAGGCACCATTTTTCCAACATAATTTGCTCACTTTGTGTCTCTGTGTCACACTTTGGTAATTCTCACAATATTTCAAATTTTTCCATTATTTTATATTTGTTATGGTGATCTGTGATCAGTGATCTTTGATGTCATTACCATCATTGTTTTAGCATTTTTTAGCAATAAAATATTTTTAAATATAAAAAAGGGGATATATTTTCATCATCCTCTAACCTGACCCATCAAAAGAATATTCCACTGGGGCTTCCCTGGTGGCGCAGTGGTTGAGAATCTGCCTGCTACTGCAGGGGACACGGGTTCGAGCCCTGGTCTGGGAAGATCCCACATGCCACGGAGCAACTGGGCCTGTGAGCCACAACTACTGAGCCTGCGCGTCTGGAGCCTGTGCTCCGCAGCAAGAGAGGCCGCGATAGTGAGAGGCCCGCGCACCACGATGAAGAGCGGCCCCTGCTTGCCACAACTAGAGAAAGCCTTCACGCAGAAACAAAGACCCAACACAGCAAAAATAAATAAATAAATGACTAAACTCCTACCCCCAACATCTTCTAAAAAAAAAAAAAAGAATATTCCACTATGACCAACTCTACTTCTCACAACATTCTGTTCCGTGGTTTCCAAGACCCACGCTGCACATTCTTTCTTTTATTATTATTTTTTCTCTTGGCAGTCTTTATCAGATTCCATTTTAGATCTTTCTGCATCTAAATTCAATAATTAAATGCTGGTGATGATCATCCTAAGTGTTCTTCTTTCCTCATGCTTTGCACTCTCACTGAAGGAAGTCACCACTCCCATGCCTTCAACTGCCGTCTATATGCAGGTGACTCACCTGCCTCCCCTCTAAGCTGTGGGCTCCCTTACCCAGGTGTCCCACTGACATCCCCACATGATGTCTCAAAGGAATTCCATACTTATCATGTCCAGGTCAATATTAAAATGAAATAATTTTTTAAAAAAGAAAAACTGATGTTATTCTCATTTTCCCAGCTTAAAGTAAAAACTAACATGATTCATGATTATTCAGCAGCTGAATAATCTAGCCACTATTTTTGTCTCCAGCCCCATCTCACCCCACACCTCCCTCTCTCTTTGCTTCAAGAACACTAACCATGCCACACTGCTTCATGCCTCTCACATTTGCCCCACGCCCTCCTGCTATGGCAACTTCTACCTGATCCACTTCTCTCTCTCCTCCCTCCATCACCTCCTAGTTAACTGGTATTCCTCCCCCGGCTCCCGGCTCCCATGTCACCCCTCAGAGTCACCCAACCTCCCAAAGTTATTGTCTTCTGCTTTGTGATCTCATGAGGCAATATACCTCTGAGTGGTATAATTTAATTTATATGTATAATTTCTTGATCAATGTAAGCCTCCTCCCCAGTGAGAGATCCATGATGGCAGGGCCAAATCCTGCCAAGCTCTCCAGTGCATCCTCAGAATTAACACCGTTGATCAGTAAAATTTGTTGGATTTATTGAATAATTGTAAACCAAGAGGCCTGGGTCCCTGTCCTAGCTCTATCTTTGCCGAGCTTAATGACTTCCAGCATAAAAGACTGCTGGCTAAATCAAAGAGATGTCTATCCTTGTCATTGAAGGATATTAACACCCTGTACAAATCCTGCCCACTGGAAGGACCCAATCCATTTGCTGATTAATCATTTAAGCATGTTTTCACACTCAAGAAGCTTGGATAGAGGAAATCAATACTACTTTCTATTTCATCTAACTCCCAAATTCCCACATGAACTTGATTAGTTCTGTAAGTGCCCAAGGTACAGTTTCCTATAACTGAGCCTTATAACTGCATCTTTCTGGGGATTCCGAGTGTAGAAAGTGCACAGCTGATTCTCATTTGAGGGTGCTCAGTGCTTACCCCAGTTGCTCTATGGTTTGGAAAACTTGAGGGAACAGCATTAATGGAGGAAAATGTGGGAAAATTGTTGACCCCCAACAAGGACAGAGAAAAAAATGAACCTCTGGTTAGTATCTGCCCAAATTCCAACTTCACTGGCAACTCTATTGCTTTCCTCTACTGAATATGTTACTCTTACACCATGCACTTTAGAAACAGTTCACATATTTTTCTATAATTGTGGGATGCTAAGAATACACAACAGTTTCACATCCATAGAAGCATTTTACCTTCATTAAACCCTATAAGGCAATCTTGTCTTTGTTCTATTTTTTTTTCAGGTTAGGAAATTGAGGATTAGAGACACCAAAAGGCCCAGAGTGTATTATCCCTGTGGTGAGCCTGGTTTCAACTCAGCTGCTTTTACTCTAAGACTTCTCTTTTTTTTTCTCATTACCTTAATTTAAACTTTCTTTTTTTTTTATTGGAGTATAATTGCTTTACAATGGTGTGTTAGTTTCTGCTGTATAACAAAGTGAATCAGCTATACATATACATAGATCCCCATATCTCCTCCCTCTTGCGTCTCCCTCCCACCCTCCCGATCCCACCCCTCTAGGTCGTCACAAAGCACCGAGCTGATCTCCCTGTGCTATGCAGCTGCTTCCCACTAGCTAGCTATTTTCCATTTGGTAATATATATATGTCCATGCCACTCTCTCACTTCATCCCAGCTTACCCTATTTTTCTCTAATTCCTAAATTTGTGTTTCTTCTTCCCACATGCACTACAAATTCCTTGGGGACAACAACAGCGGACTGTGATTCTCAAGTCAGACACAAAGCAGTTTTGCTGAACTGGGTCAAGGAATGTAGAATGAACAGAGAAGGCTGCAGACACAAAGCCCAGTATGTCAGAGTAGAGACAGCTACTGAGGCTTTAGTTTGCAGAAAACATCAAAAGGACACATGTAATTTATTTATTGCTGGATGGAATGGCCTTGGGTCAGGACCAGCTATATAATTTGCAGGGCCCTGTGCAAAATAAAAATGTGGGTCCCTTGTTCAAAAAGCAGGGGAAAATATTTCTCCTTCCTTCCATGGTCTTTTTCTTCACCTGTTGTGGTATTATTTTATTTATTTTAATGTTGGACATGTGGATATTTGCAGGTTGAATGCAGACCTGCGCCCATGCCCAGGTCTCTGCTGGGGATGGAGGGTGCCAGCTGTCACTGCAGAGAGACAAGGGAGAGGGCTGACCACGTGTCCAGGAGACACAGACAGCACAGCCTATGAACAAGGCTCCCAGACCCCAGTGTATACTCCATTGACCCATCAGATTTCACTTACAAAACATAGAGTTAAAGATAAAATTATTAAAAATTTCATACAGCAATTGAAGAGCATTAAACTCCAAGACTGAGGGCTCCTCTGAGTGTGGAGCCCCGTACACAGTCCAGAAGCCAGCCCTGCCCCGGGTCACACGTATTAATGAAACTAGGGCAAAGTCAGAGGCTCCTGGACCACCCAGAGTCCTTACATTCTGCATGACCCATAAGAACAGCATGTGGCAGCCTTAAATAAATATGGTATTGAATCAAACTGGAGAGACTGCCAATAAAGCAGAAAAGGCAAGATGTGTTTTTTAAATCACAGTACTAAATGAAGTCAGACTTCCCCTGGAGACTCAAAAGGAACGCTTTTGGGTACTTCTTTCATATTATTAGAAATAAGATGAAGTGTCAGATGCACAGGATTTAGCCTCAAATTTAACCCTCTTAAGCAATGGCAGGCCAGACTGTGAGGGTACCTCCCTTACCCCTGACCTCTGCAGAGGGACAATGACCCCATCTGAAGATGGCCCAACGCTTGATGAGCAGCTTCCTTCATCATTTTCAGGGAATGACGGACAAGGAAAATTTAAGCACTAAAAGTCTCAAACACATTCTTGTTGGTGTCAGGGTCTTTCTGGGCCCCAGGGCTACCTTTGATTGTATTGGCCAGGCGCACTGATTCTACTGCTGTCCAGAGCCATTACAGGTGGAGCAGCAGCTTTAAAAGGATGACCCCAGGGGGGTGATTGGAAGAAACCCTCCCAGGCTACATCTTGGCATCCTCACACCAGAAAGGGCTGCAGGTAAAATTGTGCTTACAAATTTATGGGAATTTTCTTGGAGATGAGACCCTATTCGGCCACTACAACCACCCAGTCCTCATAGTGTAGGACTTCACTTTACACAAGAGTTATCAGTCACATCCCTGCAAAGTCAGAGACCGTTTGGTGTTCATAAACTGAATTCTACTTTTTTTTTTTGTGGTACGCGGGCCTCTCACCGTTATGGCCTCTCCCGCCGTGGAACACAGGCTCCGGACACGCAGGCTCAGCGGCCACGGCTCACGGGCCCAGCCGCTCCGCGGCATGTGGGATCTTCCCGGACCGGGGCACGAACGCGCGTCCCTTGCATCGGCAGGCGGACTCTCAACCACTGCGCCACCAGGGAAGCCCTGAATTCTACTTTTAACATGGGGCAATTCAGTATTTGAGGGATGCCTGAGGTAATACTCTGGGAACCCAGACTCCCCTATTCTGAAATAGCCTCAGCTTTCAGAAAAATGTTGAATAACCAGCATAAGTCTAGATTTGCATACTGAATTGGAGATGCCTATGGTTTCTCCTCAGAGCAGTTCTGCTCATTCTTACACATGTGATTCTTTATTTTATATGGAAAGTATTAGTTTGTTTTGTGGTCACCATGTTTCTTTCCTGAAATGCAGCCCTTTAGGTTGACTTCTCCAATATTATAAATATAGGATGTGATAAATGTCCTATTCTAGATTATGTCCAAAGTAAATGGAGGGATAAATAAATCCAATTACAAAGTGTTACATACTGAGAGCAAAGCAAAAACAATCATTTTATGAAAAATGTTTCTGTTCACTATATGCAGAAGAAAGGGTTTGCACCCAGGAAAGACACTAGTGCAAAACTACAAACTAGGCAAAGTGAGCTTCGAAATTCATTTTCCTTCTAATTTGGGGTTAGTCTTAAATTGTTTGTTTCTTATGGAATGCATTAGTTTGCTAGAGATGTCGTAGCAAAGTATCACAGTCTGGGTGACAACAGAAATTACTTTTCTCACAGTTCTGGAGGCTAGAAGTCTGAGATCAAGGCATCGGCAGGGTTGGTTTCTTCTGAGGCATCTCTCTCTTAGCTTGTAGATGGCTGTCTCTCCCTACGTCTTCACGTGGTCTTCTCTCTGTAACTCTCCATGTCCAGATTTCCTCTTCTTATAAGGGCACCAGTCATACTGGATTAGGACCCACCCTTATGACCTCATTTTAAATTAATTACCTCATTAAAGATCCTGTCTCCAAATCTGAGGTACTAGGGGTTAGGATTTCAACATGTGAATCTGGGGGGGATGTAACTCAACCCATAACATGAAAGAATAGTAAACATAAGAAAAGTACATTTAGAAAAACTGTCTCTTCCGATTTATTGCACATGTCTAAAACTCAAACATACTTATAGAGCAAATTTCAAAACAAAGAAAAAAAATTTTTTTTCTTTCTATAACTTTTGTTTTACAACATTGTTGCCATACTGATAGGATTTCTGCTAAAATGGGCCTGATTTCTGCAGCTCACACTGAGGGAAATGAAGGGCCCATTATGAAAAATGTCTAGTAACTTTAATAGGAGGAGGGTTCTCATAGTCAACTCATGTAATATGAATTTTCCTGGGTTTTCACTTTGAAGAAACGTTCTGAAGCTATTAAGGTTTCTGTTAGTCAGTGTAGGCTGAGCAAAGCAGAAAATACTGCCTGTTTCTAAAAACTAATATATGATCTGATATATTATCTGATTATATTATATGGTCTGATTATATTATATGGTCTGATTATATTATATGGTCTGATATATTATCATTGTATCCCAAAGATACAATAAATTCCTACCAATGCTAACACAAGAAGAGAAGATCAGGCAGTTGGCATTGGAGTTGGTTGCAGATGAACCCCTGGTAATGTACCTTGCTCTCCCCCATTCATGGTTTGCATCATCAGCTGCAAGGGAAGGATGACACCTTGAAGAGTCCTTCTTTGAGGCACAGGTGATTACTGAGCTGGCTCCATTGAATGTCCCTGCTTCTCCCATTGATGTGAGCCTTCCTGACTCCCTAACCTTTCAATGGGTGAAATCCCCACTTTACAAGCTCTCATAAAATCATTTCCCTTTGTAATATAAATAACAATTTATGAGTGTACATTTAATGCCATGGTAATTTGCTAATTCTACCTCCATCACTAGTCTATAAGCCCCAGGACTGCAGGGACTATGTACGTTTCATTTACCTTTATGACTCTCATCAACCAGGCCCAGAGGTGTGAAAGCAAATTCTGGAAACAAGTGGTGCCAACAGGACTCTGAATGGTTATTATTGCTCTTGCTAAGTGACAATAGTTTTAAATTCCAGCAAACAGCTTCATAATTACCCCTAATTAGACAAACTACAAATGCCATTCTTTCTCTTCATGGACTAACTCAAACCCAGAATAATGCATATGTACTTCAAAAATATTTATATGCATAATAATACATAAAACTTCATGGGCTTATAAATTCATATATAATTTAAGATCCTAAAAATGTCTCACATCTTATTTTCTTGTGATTTTTTTTCTCTGAATTCTTGTGGCACTCTCAACACAGCTTGAATACTGAAGAAGTATCCATTGTTCACTTTCTCATGTATCATCACTATCATAATATAAAATAATAATAAGCTCTATTATCCTAACGCACTACTGAGCCTTTAGAAAACACACAGGAAATATTTATGGTATCTAAGCTGGAAATCCAACCAGTGAGTAGATCCCCTCCCCAATATCTCCAATAAAGAAACATGGCTAAAGTCAAAGACGGCACTATCTCTCGCAAACTCCATTTTATCTCTCATTGGAATCCCAGACCCACATATTCTGTTGGGCACTTCTACTTGTAGCCCTGCCAAATCTGGTCTCCTGCCTGTTTTTGTAAATAAAATTTTATTTGAGCACAACCCCGTTCACTCATTTACATATTGTTCCAGGACTGCTTTCATGCCACAATGGCAGAACTAAGTAATTGTCAGAGGCCATATGACCCCCAAAGCTAAAAATATTTATCACCTGCCTTTTCACAGAAAAAGTTTAAATGATCTGCTTGCCACTTACACCCTGAATTTCCATTTTTTTTATCCATAAAATGGGGATAATAAGGTCTATCTCATAATGAAGTTAAGATTTTAAATACGGTACTATTCTCAAATCACTTTGCAGGTGCCTGGAATATAATAAGCACTCACACGTGACGGCTCTTCATATTAATCTTATTCCTTCCCCATTTGTCTGCCTCATAAGCCCCTATTCATATTTCGAGACTCAGACCACACCTCTTCAAGAATACTCTCTGACTTGCCTTCCGCCATCCCACTCCTTCCTCAGTATTCCACTGTGCTCCCCCATCACCTGAGGACACCTTCATATTAGCTCTTCCTTCATTATACAGTCTTCTGCCTCCTCTCAGAAGACCATGAACATCTTGAGGGCAGGGGTTGTGCCTCACTGATTCAGAATCCACAGAGCCAGAGTCTTGTCCACTGCCAGCTTTCAGTGCCTGTGAGCTGCTCATGGGAGGCTACAGAATGTCAGCACCCAGAAGATGTGCATTCATAGACGGGGAGGTTGCCGGGGCATTGGCGTTTTTCAACCTGATGGAGGTTGCTCACTCAACTGACTTCCAAATCGGTAGTTGGAAGTTATATTTTGGCAGCTGAGCTCTGATCAACATGACAGCTCATAAACCAGGCGCCCACTGAGGACTCTGGATCCAAATGTGTGTGATGCATCCAAGCCCCAAATCATACCATCAGCAGGTGACCTTGATTTTAGCTCCTTTGTGTGGTTTCACATCCATTCTTTCTCAATGAATCGTAAGTGGGCAGAAAAGTGCCAACTGCTGATTTGTTTGTTTAAAGAAAATCTTATATATAGTAGTGTGTATGACATATACACACTACTATAATAAAATAGATAACTAATAAGAACCTACTGTATAGCACAGGGAACTCTACTCAATACTCTGTAATGACCTATATGGGAACAGGATTTTAAAAAGAGTGGACATAAGTATATGTAACTGATTTTACTTTGCTGTACAGCAGAAACTAACACAACATTGTAAATCAACTATAGTCCAATTAAAATTAATTTTAAAAAAATCTTGCCACGAAGAAACTGGCATTTAGGGCCAATCTGAGAAGTACTTACACTAAAGTCAAGATAAAAATATGAAGGACTCCTTTTTGCTTGTTTGTTTGTTTGTTTTTGAATCTGCCAATTTTTCCAAATTTCCAAGAATGACAAACACAAAGTGGGGCTCATTTCCCGTCTTTCCATCTAGAATTTCAGAAGAGATTCTCACTATTTTGGCCACTTTGCTCTTTCTAGAAAGATCACTATCTCCAGGATCAAGAATATGCTATTTAACCTCAAAAAACTACTGCAGTTTTAAAGTTCAGTTGTCTTAAAGAGAAGGTTGTTTTGCTTTCTCTGTTATGTCTTGTCAGGATGCCCTGACCTTTATCATCATTCAGAGAATTCTCTTGAAGGGCTAAATTTGAAAAGATATGCATAGCCTCCAAATGTTCTAGCAGAAAACTTTCAGTCTACAAAAGATCATTTGCAAAATGCTTCGCTTTTACATCCAACTTCAATGGCTCTTTCTCCTGACTACTCAGGATTACTTGGCAATAATAGGAGCAACTATTTATCACCAGACTCCACAACTTGAGCAATACTCAGAATTGGTTCTGTCAGTTTTCAGTTAAATCTCAAGCCTAGCTTTCCTCATTCCTTGCTTCCATCCGTCTTCCTTAAATCATGTCCAAAATGACCCTCTACCACCTTTCACTTGATTTCAGAGACACTGATGATATACAACACTTAACTCAAGCAAGACTTCTCTGTTTCCTTCCATTTTCTGTACAGAGAGAATGGAACCACTGACTATGCAAACTTTTACCTTTATCAGGATTTTTTTGATGCTCCTACACTCTAAACGGAAAAACACTTCATGTTAGAAATTTCAAATACCTCTCCTCTCTTATTCTTGCAAAGACAAATTGAAAGGCTTATTACATTTGGGTTCTAATACACCATTTTATTATAAATAATGAATCCTTCTAAAACAGGAAAAGCTGTCATAAGGATTTCTCAATAAGCTCTCATTAACTCAGTTTATGTTTTATGCTTTATGTCTGTTGGATTTGATATCTTCTTTTTATGATGACTTGCTGTATTACAGTAGAGTTCACTTAACTCAATAAAAGTGATTTTTCAAAAAATCAGGGATATAAATCATTTAAGGTAACCACAGTATGAATTCTCTATTTAAACTCAAGTCCTAATTATTGAAAGAGGTAAAAGCCTAGACACACAGACATACACACACACAGATTTTCCTTAATTAGATTCATAGAGTATTAACCATTTTCTGACATATAACATTTGCCTGTATCTTACAGATAAATATAGTATATTAATATTTTATGGTCATTCTTTCTCTTTCCTACACCCCAACCTTACTCATTCTTTATGCCTTCTCCTGAGCTTGAACTGAATACTTTTTAATTTTATATGCAAATATTACTTAACAGCTACATTAAGTTTATTTTAAGCTATATCACTCATATCTAAATCAACCCATCTACACTCTTCTTTGCAATGATGTGGTTGGAATCATGAAAACTCTATTTCTCATCTTTTCAGATGGCTTCCTGTTAAGTTCCACCAATATGGGGTGCTAGATTGAAACTGGAAGGCAGGAAGAAAAGGAAAAGGCTGGTCCCTTCCTGTTTTCCTGCTCTTCCTGCCAGCATCACTCCACTTTCTCTCCAGCAATGGGTTGCAGTTAGCTCCAGTCTCCAATAATTTTGATCCTCTAGGAACCAGCATCACTGTGTTCCTTCAGAGGGACTAACACTTACTGGGAGTTGGCCATTCCCAGGGATCTGGACCCAAACTCTGTGGTGTTCAACCTCTGATCTCCTGGGGTACCAAGAGTAGCCAAGCATCGCCTCCTCTTCAGAATTTGGAGTCTAGCTCTCCAATACCCCTTCTCTAAGCTCCTGTGCTATTAGCTGCAGCTGCATGGTACCCCCTTTTCAGAGCTTTGAGTCTCATTTCTCCAGGGCATCTTCTCTAAGTTTCCAGATTCTGGAAATTCCAACCCATTTTCTTCATGCTTCAAGCCTTAGATGTATAACTCTGTTGTACCTTAGTGTTCTATTTTAATTTTTCCATGCTCTAGCACCTCTTTATCCAGTTCAATATAGTAAATTCTTTCTGTTGCCATATTTAATATGATTTCTCTGTTCCTAACTGGCCCCTGAGTCTGATACTATATTGGTACCAAACATAGTCCCAGGCTATAAAACCACCAAATGAGATTCATGGATTGGTTTCATTGTATCCTTGGCCTTGAAAAATATGCTGAGCTCCTTGTCAACAGGAAAAGAGAACGCAGTACTTCTTGGCATGCTGTGCATCATGATTAATTAAATTGTCATCTGTGGTTTATTGTGATAAAGTATCTAAACACACTTTTGGAACCAAGTGTCTGCTCTTGATGCATATGGGACGCATATGGGATAGGATGCTCTTGATGCATAGGGGATAGGAGATAGGAGAGCATGTAGAAACAAGTGACCAGCTCAACGCTTTAAACCCTTAGCTCGATTGATGGAAAAAGAAAAGATCTTTAATCTCTATACATCCCTAAAAGAATCCTATTTCACTAAAAATCACACTCAAAATTCAATTGTGTGACTTGCAGAAATAAAAACTAGGTTGAATTCACAGACTCCCAGCACTTGACAACCCAAGGCTTGGAAAAAGTGAGAAGTATTACAGCATGCCTGGAGGCCACCTTATTTCTTTGTTTTTAATACTCATACCTGCTGGTCACAAAACTTCAGAGTAAATGAAAATGTGCAACATAATGATCTCATTGTACTTTCCAGAAAGATGCTGGTATCTTGGAGAGTCTGCATAGCGATGGTAGAAGACACAATGGGTATTGATACAATTATGCAGAGAGAATTGACTAAATGAGAAGAGATTCTCCCAGCAACCACAGGAAGCAGATAGTATGTCCCTTTCACTGATCTAAGACAGTAAGTGGGAAGATTTGTAGGAGGTCCCGACAGTCCTTTGAACAGTAAAAAAAGGAGGGTGGGACTACTGCAGCTTATGGCCCTGTATGTAGCTTTTAAGTTCCTTTTGTTTTGGTCTCTTCACTGGCACTGGTTCACTGATTCACAGGTCTAGGGCTCAGTAGACTGGCTGTTACCTGATTCAAGTGGACAGATTTCCAAAATGAGCTAATTTTATTATTCTTGCAAATCTTCATGTTTGTGGGTCTTGGCATTGTACCTTACGCTTAGTAAAACACTGTTTCTTCACTATCTCCAGCCCTCAGATCTTAATCCCACTCCTTAACTAATGACACTCCTCACATGTCAATTAATTAGTTCAGGCAGGTTTACATATCATTTGATTTGCAGGTTGAACCTGTAATGATATTCCCTTTCTGAACCAACAAGTCATCATTCCAATCTTTCCTGCCAAAGTCAAGAGGGAGCATGAGATGATGAAGTGTAGTCAAGCACACTGTAAACTGTAAAGCATGACCCTGCTATCCTTAGAAATAATTCATGTCATTTCCATCAGCCACTCATTCAGATTATGGGGTTCCCTTCATTTCAGTCATCCAGCACATAGTCATTAAGTGACAAGAACAGCATTTGGAATATAATAGAGATAAATGCAGACCCAGCATTGCCTTTATGGAATATGGAAATCTAACAGGAAAAATAGACATTACCAAATAACTATAGAAACACCACAGCTTTCTAGATTCTGACAAGTGCCATGATGGATAAGTAGAGGTGGGATATAGCAGGGAAACTGGGTCTGGACCTCCTGTTCTTAGTTCAGGTGGGTCGCTTTATGACAGCAGATGTCTCAGACACAAACATTTTTAAGAAATGCAACCATTGCAGAGAAATAACAACAGCGTGAAATCCATTCTCTGTTGCAATCTACGTGACTTAAGCCTGTGACCTAAGCTAGGAATGCAAATTCCTGAGACTGTTTCCCCATTTATCTTGCCAATTAGTACGTGTTATGGACTGAATATTTGTGTCCCCCAAAATTCATGTATTGAAACCCTACTGCCCAGTGTGATGGTATTAGGAGTTTGGGTCTTGGGGAGGTAATTAGGATTAGATTAAGTCATGAGGGTACAGCCCTCATGAATGGAATTAGTGCCCTTATAATAGTCACAAGATAGCTTGCTTCCTCTGATCTCTGATATGTGAGGATAGAACAAGACATCGGCAGTCTGCCACGTGGAAAAGGGCTCTCACCAGAGCTCGACAATGCTGGCACTCTGATCTTGGACTTTCAGCCTCCACGACTGTGAGAAATAAAATTCTGCTATTTATAAGCCACCCCAGTCAATGATACCTTGTCAGAGCAGCCTGAATCGACCAAGACACTGCCTATAAAGGGTGGTATTGCCCTACCCATACCACCAGAGTATCTTCAAAGGAACCTATGCAGCCCTTCACTGTCCTCCAACCAGTCCTGCCTTCCGCCACTATCACTAACCCAGTCGCTCACTGAGCAGAGATCCAGGCAGTGATGGACTAGGCAAGCTCACCAACAAGCTGAGCTCTGAGCCCAGGGCTTATACAGGCTGTACTTCTGAGGATCTTGGAGTAAGAGGATATTCTCTCTGCACATCAACTGGCACTTGCAGGAGTCCAAAAATTGAGACTTTCAGGAGTCTAAAGCCCTCCTTGATATTTCTGAGAATACCTTAGGTACTTCTGCTCCTGTGGCCTCCTCTGCCTCTTGGCCTCCAGATTCCTCATTCAGGGTTCGTATTGCTCATCACACTGACCCAGACTTAAAATTCAGTCCCTTCCTTGATTTCTCATCCACCTTCCACCCATATTCCCAACTCTCATGAAATATGCATGACTTCATAAGAGTGAATATCACATCCCACATCACAGAGTGAACAAAATGGTCTATTTTTCCTCTCTAAAGAACTTTTTGGAGTTCATGTCACTAGAGTCCAAGAGATGGTAAACACCCAAACAAAACTTAGCTTCTACCAGTAAGAAAGCTTGAGGCTGGGGAGGTGGGAAGGAATGGTTGCTTTGTAAATATGGACCTTCCATCTCTAATTTGAATGCACTTTCCATTTTTCAATCTTCTTTTCTAGCTTCACCCATTCTTGGATTAAAAAAAAGAACTTTTTGGCAATCTCATCACACAGGACCCCATCCAAAATCCATTGTCCCCTCTAATCTGTCCTATTTCTTCTTTTGTTCCTGCCTAGAGCCTCCAAGTCTTCTCTATGTCAAAGCAGAGGCACTTGGACCTTATTCCTGAAGACCCTGGGTCCCACACTTGGCAACAAACACTGGATTTTCCATGTATGTCTTTCCCTCCCTAAATGGAATCCTGGTTCCTGGTAGAATAAAACATGCTCCCCCATGTTTTACTCCAGCATTGCTGCAGAGAGGGGGTGAGGAGCCACCTCACAGCCCCTGTGATGATTCCAAACGGGATCTGCCACCTTGCCTCACCCCTGACTGAAGGAAGGACTTGCCGCAGCAGAGGCAAGCAAGTCCCGAGTTGTGCTATTGCCTCGTCACACGGCAGCCGGGACCTGATCCACGAGGAACCGCAACTTTAGAGTCTCATGAATCAATGGCAGCACCTACCTTCCATTCAAAGAGCCACCGGCGTCATTAGCGGTAAATGGTCACACACTGCAGTGACTGGCTGCTCTTCTTCACACACGGAGAGACAATAGGGATGCGTGAAAACAGGCCGTGCACAGACGGAGCAGAACAGACGTTCCTGGAACAGACGCAAATGAGCGGAAAGCCGTGTTCAAACCATTGAAATCCAGCAATTAGATTATCCAAATATCTAAATCTGACATAAGTTGTGGAGTCAGATCTGGGTGCAATTTCCAATTATTCGTTTACTTGCTAGGTATCCTCAAGTAAATGGCTTAATTCTTCCTCCTTCTTTAAACAATGAGGCTAACGTGTCTCATCACACAGGTTCAAAGTAAGACGATGAATTTAGTAAGAGTTCAATAAATGGCAGTTGTCACAAAGAGAAGTCACGTGGAAAATGAGCCAGTACATACACTGAAACCTTTTGTGCATTCTTACCTCACACACAGCTCCTCACTTGCAAGCAAAGCAGCTTTAAAATCTAGCACCCAAAATCCTACCATTTAACTAAACTAAGTCTTTCTTGCTTTCGTTGAAATACTTTTAAACAGAACAGACTCCAATTTTCTATTGGCAGCCTGTTATATGTGGACAGTGACACTTCTTTCCTTCCTATTTTGCTTAGAATCAATATCCTCTTCATTTTGGACTCTTCACCAACGTCATACAGCTAACAAGCTAGGGGAAATAGTAGGTGTTCAATAAATACATGCTAATTCATTGACCCAATCTGTGTCCACCAGCACCCATACTGATGGAGCTGTTGTTAGAACTTGACCAGGGCAGCTGTTTGCTTGAGAATCAGGGCCACGTTTCTCTAATCCAGAGGCTGGAGCTTTTAAGACTTTGATTACAGTACAAGAGGTTGGCTCAGATCTCTCCTCCTCAGCTGCTATGGCACTATGAGTTGTACCGAGTGTCCAAATGGGATGTAATAAACATATTATTCATCTACAGTCTGAAAGGTAGTTTGTCATACACATTTGTTGCTGGGAAACCACCACACATTTCTAAATAGCTCTATTATTAGAAGGACTCAGGAAAACAAAACAAAACAAAAAAATCTTTGCAACAATTTTAGCTCCTGCATAAAAGACACTTTGCTTTTTGCTGGGACCTCAATGATACCTACAGACTCCACCCCACAAGGCTTATCTTTCAACTCTATTGGATTTAATAAATCTTTTTCTTGGGGTTCCATTTGGGACATACGTGTTGTTAGTGGATATGAGAAACTTGTGTTGTTATAGTTATGAAAATGCTGCCTTAATGAGATAATATATTTACTTATTAAAACAATAAACACAGCTGCAAAATGAACCATAAAAAAAGCCAATGAGCTACAGATTTCTCTACCCAAAGTGTCAGCTTTAATTGAGAAATAAATTGAACAATGCATCTTCTCCCATCATCTTTTCCTCAATCTTCTTGTGTACTTATGCTACTCAAGAGCAGTCGGCATTACTTACATAATTACAGAATCACAAAACTCCATATGGATGTTGATCAGCCTTGTGATACTATTTTGATAACACAACATATTGTGGCTCTTCCAATGAACTCAAATCTAATGACTAAACAGAACTGTAACTACCTATTAACAGGTTTTCCTTTACCATGTTGATACTATTTAGATTTCTCTCTATTAGGGTCCTAGAGGCAATGATGAGAGAGATACATCATATATTAAGGGAAATAATCTAATCTATGTTCTAAGTGGTGATTCCCAGGTGTGTGTGAGGGACAATTTCATGTAAATTATACCGCAAGACTAATTTTTCCTGCTAACAGTTTTCAGAGGTAAAGGCTGAAATAACCAACAGACGCTGGAACCATTTGAACATAATTGTTCCAATTTGTTTTTCCCCAACACATGCTATAATAATCCTAAAATGATAAAGCATATGTCACTACAGGGAAAAGTCACAATAATTTCATTTGTGTTTTCCAAATATTTTAGTTTTACCCCTTCCCTACTCTGAAACTTTGCCTTTCTTTTTTTTAAAAAAAAACACCTCCTGGCCCATCCATGTATCAGGTCAAAAAATGTTTAAAAATATTTGGGAAGGGGGGAGACCTTCAAGATGGTGGAGGAGTAAGACGTGGAGATCACCTTCCTCCCCACAAATACATCAGAAATACATCTACATGTGGAACAACTCCTACAGAACACCTACTCAACGCTGGCAGAAGACCTCAGACCTCCCCAAAGGCAAGAAACTCCCCACATACCTGGATAGCGCAAAAGAAAAAAGAAAAAACAGAGACAAAAGAATAGGAACGGGACCTGCACCAGTGGGAGGGAGCTGTGCAGGAGGAAAGGTTGCCACACACTAGGAAGCCCCTTCGCGGGCGGCGACTGGGGGTGGCAGAGAGGGGAAGCTTCAGAGCCGTGGAGGAGAGCATAGCAACAGGGGTGCAGAGGGCAAAGCGGAGAGCTTCCCGCACAGAGGATTGGTGCTGACCAGCACTCACCGGCCCGAGAGGCTTGTCTGCTCACCCACCGGGGTGGGAGGGGCTGGGAGCTGAGGCTCGGGCTCCGGAGGTCAGACCCCAGAGAGAGGACTGGGGTTGGCTGCATGAACACAGCCTGAAGGGGGCTAGTGAGCCACAGCTAGCCAGGAGGGAGTTTGGGGAAAAGTCTGGAACTGCCGAAGAGGCAAGAGACCATTGTTTCAGGGTGCGCGAGAAGAGGGCATTCAGAGCACCGCCTAAACAAGCTCCAGAGATGGGTTCGAGCTACATCTATCAGCACAGACCCCAGAGAAGGGCATGAAATGCTAAAGCTGCTGCTGCCGCCACCAAGAAGCCTGTGTGCAAGCAAAGGTCACTATCCACACCTGCCCTGCCGGGAGCCTGTGCAGTGCACCACTGCCAGGGTCGCGTGATCCAGGAACAACTTCCCCGGGAGAACACACAGCGTGCCTCAGGCTGGTGCAACGTCATGCTGGCTTCTGCTGCCACAGGCTCGCCCCGCATCCGCATCCGTAGCCCTCCCTCCCCCTGGCCTGAGTGACCCAGAGCCCCCGAATCAGCTGCTCCTTTAACCCCGTCCTGTCTGGGCGGGAAAAACATGCCCTCGGGTGACCTACACGCAGAGTCAGGGCCAAACCCAAAGCTGAACCCCAGGAGCTGTGCAAACAAAGAAGAGAAAGGGAAATCTCTCCCTGCAGCCTCAGGAGCAGCAGATTAAATCTCCACAATCAACTTGATGTACCCTGCATCTGTGGAATACCTAAATAGACAACGAATCATCCCAAATTGAGGCGGTGGCCTTTGGGAGCAACGATATTTTTTTTTTTTTCCTTTGTCTCTTTTTTTGAGTCTGTAGGTGTATGCTTCTTTGTGTGATTTTGTCTGTATAGCTTTGCTTTTACCACTTGTCCTAGGGTTCTGTTGGTGCATTTTTTTTTTTTTTAGTATAGTTTTTAGAGCTTAATATCATTGATGGATTTGTTCTTTGGTTCGGTTGCTCTCTTCTTTCTTTCTTTTTTTTTCTTTTTTTATTGTTTTTTAATTTTTTTATTTCAATAATTTTTAATTTTTTAAAATAAATTTATTTTATTTTTTTTCTCTCTTTCCTTCGTTTTTTCTCCCTTTTCTTCTGAGCTGTGTGGCTGACAGGGTATTGGTGCTCCGGCCAGGTGTCAGGCCTCTGCCTCGGAGGTGGGAGAGCCAAGTTCAGGACATTGGTCCACCAGAGACCTCCTGGCTCCATGTAATATCAAACGGCAAAAGCTCTCCCAGAGATCTCCATCTCAATGCTAAGACCCAGCTCCACTCAACAATGAGCAAGATACAGTGTGGACACCCTATGCCAAACAACTAGGAAGAGAGGAACACAACCCCACCCATTAGCAGAGATGCTGCCTAAAATCATAACAAGGTCACAGACACCCCAAACACACCACCAGACATGGACCTACCCACCAGAAAGACAAGATCCAGTCTCAACCAACAGAACACAGGCACTAGTCCCCTCCACCAGGAAGCCTACACAGCCCACTGAACCAACCTTAGCCACGGGGGACAGACACCAAAAAAGCGGGAATTATGAACCTGCAGGCTGTGAAATGGAGACGCCAAGCACCGAAAGTTAAGCAAAATGATAAGACAGAGAAACACACAGCAGAAGGAGCAAGGTAAAAACCCACCAGACCAAACAAATGAAGAGGAAATAGGCAGTCTACCTGAAAAAGAATTCAGAGTAATGATAGTAAAGATTATCCAAAACCTTGGAAATAGAATGGAGAAAACACAAGAAACATTTAACAAGGACCTAGATGAACTAAAGAGCAAAAAAACAATGATGACCAACACAATAAATGAAACTAAAAATTCTCTAGAAGGAATCAATAGCAGACTAACTGAGGCAGAAGAACAGATAAGTGACCTGGATGATAAAATAGTGGAAATAACTACTGCAGAGCAGAATTAAACATAGGAGCACCTCAATACATAAGGCATATGCTAACAACCATAAAAGGGGAAACTGACAGTAACACAGTCATAGTAGGAGACTTTACCACCCCATTTTCACCAATGGACAGATCATCCAAAATGAAAATAAATAAGGAAACACAAGCTTTAAATGACACATTAGACGAGATGGACTTAATTGACATTTATAGGACACTCCATCCAAAAACAACAGAATATACTTTCTTCTCAAGTGCTCATGGAACATTCTCCAGTATAGATCAACTCTTGGGTCACAAATCAAGCCTTGGTAAAGCCTTTAAGAAAACTGAAATCGTATCAAGTATCTCCTCCAACCACAATGCTATGAGACTAGATATCAATTACAGGAAAAAATCTGTAAAAAATACAAACACATAAAGGCTAAACAACACACTACTTAATAACCAAGAGATCACTGAAGATACATTATGATCAAGTGGGGTTTATCCGAGGAATGCAAGGATTTTTCAATATATGCTGATCAATCAACGTGATACACCATATTAACAAATTGAAGGAGAAAAACCACATGATCATCTCAATAGATGCAGAGAAAGCTTTCAACAAAATTCAACACCCATTTATGATAAAAACCGTCCAGAAAGTAGGCATAGAGGGAACTTTCCTCAACATAATAAAGGCCATATATGAGGAATCCACAGCCAACATCGTCCTCATTGGTGAAAAAATGAAACCATTTCCACTAAGATCAGGAACAAGACAAGATTGCCTACGCTCACCACTATTATTCAACATAGTTTTGGAAGTTTTAGCCACAGCAATCAGAGAAGAAAAAGAAATAAAAGGAATCCAAATTGGAAGAGAAGAAGTAAAACTGTCACTGTTTGCAGATAACATGATACTATACATAGAGAATCCTAAAGATGCTACCAGAAAACTACTAGAGCTAATCAATGAATTTGGTAAAGTAGCAGGATACAAAATTAATGCACAGAAATCTCTTGCATTCCTATATAAATGGACTAATGATGAAAAATATGAAAGTGAAATTAAGAAATCACTCCCATTTACCATTGCAGCAAAAAGAATAAAATATCTACGAATAAACCCACCTAAGGAGAAAAAAACACCTGTATGCAGAAAATTATAAGACACTGAAGAAAGAAACTAAAGATGATACAAATATATGGAGAGATATACCATGTTCTTAGATTGGGAGAATCAACATTGTGAAAATGACTCTACTACCCAAAGCAATCTACAGATTCAATGCAATCCCTATCAAACTACCAATGGCATTTTTCACAGAACTAGAACAAAAAATTTCGCAATTTGTATGGAAACACAAAAGACCCCGAATAGCCAAAGCAATCTTGAGAACGAAAAAAGGAGCTGGAGGAAT